>NC_133389.1:120647972-121249222 GCF_047511655.1 Castor canadensis
GGGCCACCATACCACTCCCCTCTGCCTCCCCTCACTTCTGGTCAGAACCTGTTCCACCCTTTTGTTCTCCAATTTTGTTGAAGAGAAAACATAAGAGATAATAAGAAAGGCATAGTGTTTTTGCTAGTTTGAGATAAGGGCAGCTATGCAGAGAGATTACAAACATTGCTTCTATGCACATGTGCATTGCAACCCACATTAGTTCATCTCTGCCAGACCTCTTCACTACTTCCTGGTCCCGTTCCCATAATGTCCTCTGCCAGTTAAGATTATTATATTCACTCCTCAACAGTGAGCACATCAACCACATTCAAGTTTTTGGTTTCCTTCCCTTTCCCTATTTCTCTCATGTACATTCTCCCCTTAGTGGGTGACCCATGTCCAATAATATACTGCATTTGTTTTAGGTCTATAATCCACATATGAGGGTGAACATGCAATTTTTGGCCTTCTGAGCCTGGCTAACTTCACTTAAGGTGATGTTCTCTGGTTCCATCCATTTACTTGTGAATGATAAAATTTCATTCTTCTTTGAGGCTGAATAAAATTCCATTATATATAAATACCACATGTTCTCAATCCATTTATTGTTAGTGGGACATCTTGGCTGTTACCATAGCTTGGATATTGTGAATAATGCTGCAATAAACATAGATGTGCAAGTGCACATTCCTTTTCTGAAGTTTTCCATACCTTTGTTCAACTCTTCTTTTCTATTTTGTGTTGTTATCTTTAATTCATATATCTTTCTTTTTATAGTGTCCTTTTGTGTTTGTGGAAGTCTTCTCTGAGTTCATTTAATTGTTTCTGTGTCTTTACATGTCTTTATTTTTGGTGTCTTGAAATTTCTTAAGTGTATCTTGTACATTCTGATTAACCATGTCTAGTATCTTCTCCATGAATTTCTCAGTGATTTCTTCTTTGAGGTTTATTTTGTGGAGTCACTGGACTCCATAATGATATTTATCATTGTCTTGTTGGGTGAACTGGGTATCCATTTTCTTCATTCCCACTGAATCCTATATTGAATCTTTTTTTTTTTTTTTGAGGAGAGTGGTTTCCATTCCTTTTTGTTCTTCCCAATGCTCCACTTGATACTGTGCAACTATGTTCTTGATAGGCTAGTTGGTGTTTTTAATTGTGTGTTTTCTTTCCCTTGATTTAATTTTTGTGTTGTGACTGACTTGGTTGTTAGCTAGTTGATGTGTTCTTTCTGTCCCTGGCCTTGAGGTGTAACTTAGCAATAACAAATTCACATGTTCAATGCCAGACCAGTTGTTTCTATGTTATATAGAAAACTCCTTGGTGATAACATCTATAAACAGCAGGAGTTGGGAGGGTATAATAGTTATTAAGCTAGATATAGAAATTTGGGAAATTCATAAAGGTGGCACTAAAATGGGGTGGGAAAAAGTATGAGTGGGATGGGGGAAGTAGTATGGGGGCTGCTGGGTTTTGTGGCCCTTGTGCATGTTTGGGTGTGTTTCTGTTGTAGTGGAGGGTGCTTGTGTCAGGGATTGCAGGGAACTGGTGTTGTGCACAGTTGGTGCAGTAGTCTAGTCAGCAGGTGGTGAGTGTGTAGGTGGGAGGGGTACTGTGGTGAGAGGTTAGAGGTGTTTAGGAAGGGGAGGTGAAGACAGGGGGACAGATTGCATGAGAAGGGGCAGAAAGATTAGTTGGGAGGGAGAACAATGGATTATAACACAGGAAAAGAAGAGAAAGTGAAAGGGGTAAGAATAGGAATAAGAAAATATTGGTGGTGAAGTTAATAAATATGGGGGGGGGAACCACAGGAGAAAAAAATCAGCAGGTACAGGAACAACAAAAAGTTCAGCCTTTTGGTAAAAGTTCTAGTTATTCTTCAGGCATCCAATCTTGGTAGTGGCATACAAGCAGGAGATCTCATGTGGTCTCACCAGGTGACTAGCTTGTGAGTAGTATTTGGTTCCTCTGTCCACAGGGTTAGATGCAATTGGGAGATGAGGTAATTCTGCCAGTTTGTGCAGGGTGGTCAGAGCTGTTGTTTTCATCAGGTGACAGCTATATTGCCTTTTAGCTGTAGCTGCAACTCTGTTTGGTCAGCTCCTCCCCTAGCAAGGTGGAGCAATTCAGTTTTGAATGCTAACCTCTGTCCCACAAGATCAGCACCAGGATCCACCACTTGTCCCACTTGGGAAAGTTGGCCTATCACTCCACCCCCTCTCTCACCCTTTGGGCCTCTATGGACCTCTGATTGGTGCTAGCAGCTCCTCTGGGAGGTTTGCTTGTCACCCCACCCCCACTCTCAGCCTTTGTTGCTTTACCCATGTTCGTTTACTTGAGAGTTTGGCACTGAGAATTGGCTTCTTGCCCCATCCTCCTTCTCTGAAGCAGGTTCAGCCCCCACCTCCACTGTTGGTGTTAGATTACAGTTTGCAGTTTATGGTTTTCAGTTTTGTTGAGGTGGGGGGTTCAATCTGCCCAGGGGCTGCTGGATTATGTTCCCAGGAGGTATGTAGGGGGAGTCACACATGATGCATGATGCTTACCTGTTCATTCTGCAGATTCACACAAGCAGCTTTGGAGCCAGCCAGTGGGGGAAAATGTCACTTCTTTTCACAGTGCTGTGTGGTGTAGGAAGGCTTTCCATGGACTAGGGGTCCAGGATGTTGCAGACTTTGATTCTGATTAATACTCTGTCTTCTGCTTGTTGGGAGGGGGAAAAAAAAAAGACAGAAACAGCCAGTGTGCTTTGTTCCAAGGGCCAGCCACACCTTGCTGGCTATGCTATGAGGGATTTTCACAGCTGTTAGGTGCAAGTAAAGGCTGATTTAATGGTCTGTCTTTGAATTTTATGTGCACTTAATGTAATGGCAGTTATTATTTTGCCTAGAAGCAATCAGAATTACTCATGTGTAGCTTTGACATCTCAAGGTGGTTTCTGGAGTCATGGAGCTTAGGATTTCTGATTCTGTACTCTATCCACCATCTTGGATCCTCTAAGATGAATATTTCTTAATTCAAGGTTGTATAGAATGCTTTTATCCTCTTTCCCTGTTTTTATGTCAGTTCTAAATTTGGAAAGCTCCACTGTTGCTTCCTGCACATATTTACCTAAAGCATAACTACTAGATGGAGCTGGGGTATTGTCTCCTTACTTTTCTCCACTGGCCGAACACAATTCTTAGAGAATGTAGTACAATTAGGTGTGAGCTCTTCATGGCTGAATTTTAGGGTACAAGCAACCTAATCATGCAGTAGTCAATTTTGGCCTTTTCCTAGCAGGGATTTTATTTTTTTTGCAATGCTGGGGCTTGAACTCAGGGCCTACACCTTAAGCCACTTTACCAGCCCTTTTTTGTGATGGGTTTTTTTCAAGATAGGGTCTCATGGACTATTTGCCTAGGCTGGCTTTGAACAGCAATCCTCCTGATAGAGATCAGGATGTCTATCAGGCTCACACCTCCTGAGTAGCTAGGATTAAAGGTGTGAGCCACCAGTGCATGGCCTCCTAGCAGGGATTTCTTTAACTCCCAATCTAGTGCTCTATGCTCCAGTAGTAAAATGCTTCCTATCATTTCATGCACTGTTCTATTCAAATTTTAGCTTGCATTCTATCAGAATATAAGTTTTTTTAATTTGAATTGTCTGAGTTTTTTATACATCCTAGATATCAATTCTGTTCTTTAATACTGTATTGTATTTTCTCCCCAGGGGATATTCTATATAAAATGTAAACAACTGGTCTAGCATTGAACCTGTGAATTTGTATTGCTAATTTTTACCTCCAGGTCAGAGACAGAAAGAGCATATCAACCTAGCTAATAACCAGGTCAGTCACAACACAAAAATTAAATCAAGGGAAAGAAAACAGGAGCACGTATAGACTCCAACACAGTGGTAGTGGGAGACATTAATACCCCTCTTTCACCAAGAGATAGGTCATCCAAACAAAAAATCAACAAAGAAATCCTAGACATAAATGACACCTTATATCAAATGGAACTAACTGATGTCTACGACCAGCAACAGAATAATATACTTTCTTCTCAGTAGCTCATGGAACTTTCTCCAAAATAGATCATATCTTAGGGGATATAGTGATCCTCAGCAAATATAAGAAAATAGAAATAACCCCCTGTATTCTATCTGATCACAATGCAGTAAAACTAGGAACAGCCAAAACAATAGCAGAAAATACACAAATAATTGGATACTGAATAACACGTTGCTCAATGATAAATGGGTCACAGAAGAAATAAGAGAGGAAATCAAAAGGTTCCTGGAATTTAATGAAAATGAAAACACAACCTATCAGAATCTATGAGACACAGCAAAGGCAGTCCTGAGAGGAAAGTTTATAGCCATAAATGTATATATTAAAGAACAGAAAGACCTCAAATAAATAACCTAATGCTACATCTCAAACACCTAGAAAAACAAGAACAAGCAGAACCCAAAACAAGCAGAAGGAATGAAATAATAAAAATAAGGGTCAAAATTAATGAAATAGAATCCAAAGAAAACCATACAAAGACTCTCCCCTTTTATAGGTTGTCTTATTGTAATTTGTTTGCTTTGCTCTGTAAAAACAATTTATTTTGATTTAGTTCAACTTTGCTTTTCTTGTCTGTACTTTTGGTGTCATTCACATGAAATCATTGTCAAGACTAATGATATGAAGGATAATGATAAGTGAGCATTTTCTTCTAGGAGTTTTATGGTTTCAAGTGTTATGGTTAAGTCTGTGGTCCATTTTGAATTGATTTTTGTATGTGATGTGCAAGATGAGCCTAATTTCATTTTTTGCTTATCTAGTTTTCCCAACACCATCTGTTGAAGAGAAAGTCCTTTCCCTATTGTGTAGATCAGTTGAAGATAGGTGGCCATATATGCATGGATTTGTTTCTGGGCTTTCTACTGTTTCTTTGATCTTTATGTCTGTTTTTATGGTAGACCTGTATTGTTTTAATTATTATCCCCTTGTAATGTAAAAACATTGAAATAAGGAAGCATGATGCCACCAGGTACAATCTATATGAAATACTGACACTTATTAGAATAGCTATTATTAAAATAAATAAACAAGCAAAAATAAAACAAAGGATAAGTGATAGTAAGGATGTAGAAAAACTGATACTCTTGTACACTGTTGGTGGGAAACAACCTAAATATCCACTAATGTATAAATTCATGAAGAAAATGTGGCATATACATATAGTAGAAGTTACTTAGCCTTCAAAAGAAGTAAGCTCTGCAATATGTACCAACATGGATGAACTTGAGGACATTATGCTAAGTAAAATAAATCAGTCACAAAAGGATGAATGCTTCACAATTCCACTTGTATGATACACATAAAACAATTTAACACATATAATCAGAGTTGTGATTACCAAAGTCTGGGGGAGAGAGAATTAGGGAGTTACTAATCAACAGATATAAGGCCTCAATTATGTAAGATGAATATTTCAAGAACTCTTCTGTGCAATATTGTCCCCAGAGTTAACAATGTTGTATTATAAAACATCTCTAAGAGGTTAGATTTATGTTAAGTGTACCTACTACAATAAAGTAAAACAAAAAAGCATCATATCACTCATGTTTCTTTTCCTATCATTATAAAATAACATTGTTTTCCATCTCTCTAGCAATAACTTAAAGTGTTTCATATTTAGAATAATCACACACACAAAATACAATACAGATGCATATCCCTCCACATACACCACACAAGCTTGCATACAGAAACTCACACATACACACCCCCCACACCTACACACACACACACACACACACACACACACACACACACACACGCATTCCCTCACACCACACACAGTTGCATACCCCCACACCACACCTAGGTGCATATGCATACACACACCCTCCCCACACAGCACACACACACATGCACACACACACATGCACAGGGTATGCTGCTTACAGAAGACTGGTTGTTTGTACCATTCCTCAAAGATTTTCTAGATGCTAAGAAAACAATAAAACACTGCTCATCACCCTTTACCATCTGCTCTGTCAAACAATAGGGGATTGTTCTTTAGCTGCAGACAGAAATTGTTATACTATTAAGATTAGATGAAGTAAAGAGCATGACTTTTTCTGACTCAGAGAGGTAAGATATTAGGAACAATTCACAATTTTTCTTTTATTCTTTGGGAAAAATGCTATTCTGGCTATAAGGGTAGATTACATGTAATTTAATAATCAAGTTCCAATAACAATGAAGGTAAATTTCCAAAATAGTGGCATCTGAATTTCTTTATTATGATCTTATACTTCTATTATCAGGTAATTTTTTAGTTTTGGAAATTTGTATTGATATGTAGTGAATATACTGGTGAATTTCAAAAGTCTCTTTTAGTCTGCAATCAGCTGTCTAGAAGTCTAGGTCCAAATATACAAACTTAAATGAATTATGTAGCAAATAGCAGACATAAATGAATGAAAAAGCCAGAGCACAGTATGATAGGGAATGATAGAAACCAGGACCAAATAGGAGACATATGCCATGTCTAAAAGCATGCAAGTTCAATTTTATATTTCTTATAATAAGATTGTGTCAAAACAAATAAATACATGAGTCACAATTACCGGATGGGATGCCAGAGTTTTAACATCTTTCTGTTTATTTATTTATTTCAAGTAACTCATCTGATAAAAGAAGAATAAATACCAACATATGGTCCAGAATGAGAAAGGATTTATTAGACCTGGGAAAATTAGACCAGGGGTAGGAGGAGAAAATATTACAAATTACAAAGAAGGAAAAAGTAATGATTTTAGTAGATGCCAAACTTGGAGGGGACCTGTAGACGTGAAAAATTCAAACTTCTGTAAGAGAAGTAGATTCTCTTCTTACAAGTAAGGAGCCTAACTGTGAGACTCAATGAACTTCTTTTATCTCAAGACTTTGATTGAAACCAAATCTCAATGAGCCTCTTATAATCAGCTGTTAATCTCCTTACACACATATTGATCCATGATCCTAATATCATATAACAATACTATATGTAAATATGTCTCATGGTCATAGATTATTGTCTATTTCTCTTAAGATGCAAGTTACATGAAGACAGATATCTTTACCTATTTTATTTTCTGGTGTATCACAAAGTCTTAAAATCTACCTTTAAACATAATAGGTTCTCAATAAGCATTTATTGAGTGAATGAAGAAAATGGATGTGTATACAGATATGGATAATTTTTGCAAGTGAATTTACTGTTAATTGATTTCAACAAAATCTGTTCAGAGATAAGGGACTGAAGTACTAACTGGGTCTTTAAAGCATGGTGAGGTTAATAACATGAATCTAAAACCAAATGTGTGTGATGGCATGTCTATAATCCTAGTACTCTGGAGGTTGAGGCAGGAGGATTCTGAGTTGGAGACCAACATGGGTTAGGTAGCAAAACCTGTCACCAAAAAATTAGAAGAGGAAATTGAATATAAATTCATAGAACAGGAAATCACCTGTCCTACTCTACTGAAATCCTACCTAAAACTGAATGCTTTAATTTTGCAATGATCAGCTTGGTTCTGTGATTTTTCTCTACCAGTACTGTGTCAAGGGAACATAAACTTAATTGAATATAAGTAGTCAATTAGTGGATTGGAAGTGGACCAAAGGCAGGGCATATTGACAGTGATTAAAGCATTGGTGCAGTATAGAGACTAAAGAGGGAAGTAAAGTCAATGTGAGGCATTAGTCTGGAGGAAAATTAAGGCTTAATTAAGCATGTGGATATAGCAGAGCAGCAGAAAGAAAGCATATTTGTAAAAAGGCATGAGAACATTGTGGTTTGAGTTTACCTAACAAATAGAGGGGCCATCATAAAGTATATATTTTTCCAATTTAATATTCAGTCAGCCACATTCATCAAACCATAAAGTATTCATGACCCTAGCAATTACTTCCACAGTGTCATGTGACATATGAGTTGAATTGAATCATTGAATATGTTTAAGAAATCTGGACAAGGTCTTAACATACATGGAGCTCAAAAAACTAACCTTCCCAAAAAGCAATGATTCAATAAATAAATGGGCAAAAGAGCAAAACAGAGCTCTCTCAAAGGAAGAAATCCAAATGGCTAAAAAGCACATGAAGAAATGTTCAATGTCCCTAGCCATAAAAGAAATGCAAATCAAAACCACATTATGATTCCACCTCACTCCTTTTAGAATGGTTATCATCAACAACAGAAACAACAAAATTTGGTGAGGATATGGGGAAAAGGAACCCTCACACATTGTTGGTGAGAATGTACATTAGTACAACCACTATGGAAAACAGTATGGAGGCTCCTCATAAAGCTAAAAATAGAACTGCCATGTGATTCAGCAATTCTACTCCTAGGGATATATCTGAAGATATGTAAATCAGATTACAATAAAGGTACCTGCACACCCATGTTTATTGCAGCATTATTCACAATAGTTAAGCTATGGAAACAACTAAGATGCCCCCCCTAGTGATGAATGGATTTTAAAAGTGTGGTACTTATATACAAATGGAATTTTATTCATCTATAAAGAAAGAAATTTTGTCATTTGTATGTAAATGGATGGAACTGGAAAACATTATTTTAAATGATTATAGCCAGGCTCAGAAAACCAAAGGCCACATGTTTTCTCTCATAAGTGGAATATAGACCCAAAGAATATTATGAAAAACAGGTTATGCTAAGGGAAGATTACATATGAAAGAGGGATAGTAAAAGAAGTATGTTAAGAAAGTGAATATGGTAGATGTACTTCCTATACAAGAATGAGTATAGAATTTTCAAACCTGTTGAAATCACCATAAGAAAGGAACTTAGACAGAAAGGAGAAAAATAGAGAGAATGTAGCAATTTGGGTTATAATATATATATATATGGAAATGTCACAGTGAAACACTCTGGATGCTACCTTAAACAAATGAAATGTCATTTTTCTTTTGACGAAAATGGAGAACAGAAAGGCAAAACAAGTCCCATCTGTGCTGTGGAGTGGGTACCAGTGGGGGGTGGGGAGAATACAAGAAAGTAGGTCAGAGGATGAATATGATGGAAATATTCTGTACACATGTATGTAAATGGAAAAATGAGACCTATCAAATCGATTCCAGTAGTCAAGGGAGGGGTGATAAAGGAGTTTGATGGAGGGGTGAATTCAACTATGATATATTGCAAAAACTTTTATAAATGTCACAATGTATTCCAGTACAACAATATTAAAAATAAGGTAAAAAAAAATAAGTCTGGAATAATAGGCTTTTGATTTTTCATAAACACTGACCCAGTCTTTGAAACAAAGGTTGTATCTGTGGCATTGAATTATCTTAAGAGTATGGTTAGAGCTGATTTGTCCTTTCAAATAGTAACATCCAAAAATTATATATTCAATTAACTGAAGATTTATTATGTTGAATCATATCTAAAGCACTCATGTCAAGATATAGTGAATTTATATAAGGATTCCGCTTCTCAAAATATTAGGGTGTTTTAGTGATGTATGTAAATAGATAGTACTATATTTGTCAGATAAGAAAATGAAGTGTATACTAGTCATGTTGCTGAAATGCCTGGTGACATTGATTTGGTGTAATGATTGTGCTCATTCCTTTCATCTATGTTATAATTTAGGATATTGTCCCAGATTATATAGGTCTAGAGAGTATGTATATTCAAATATAAATTCATAGTACAGAATTGCCTTTAGTGTATATTATAAAGGATACACATTATTACATCCTTCAAAATAGCTTTGCTGCTGTCTCTATCTCAGTGCAAAAAATTAATATATTATTCTTAATCAAGGTCTCAAAAATCACTTGATAAAAGATACATGTTACTACCACCAAAGATCAAGCACTGCCTTCACACTGAGATTCAACTGTGTTTATTGGCTACTATTTAGGCACATACTAAAGCTCTATTTGACCTAAATTACAAGTTAAGAGAATTGCAATAGATGGTATAGATAAAGCAAAATGTAAAGATACACAAACACTATCTCTCCATATTTAGGATACAATATTTACATAGATATAGATATATCCTAAAAATCTACTTTCTTCTTCTGAAGATATCTTTTAAGTATGTTTCATTTCTCCTTACACATAAGTTTTAATTGAATAAACTATTTAACAGAACATAATGAAGTGAATATTTGGACTACATACATTTAAGTGAGTTTTAGTTTTGCTAATAAGGAAATGGTTGGACTATATTCTTTTTTTTCTCCTTTTATTTTATCATTTTTATATTTACTTACATGTGTATACATTGTTTGTGCCACCTCCCCTGCTCACTCCCCACCCCCACTTCTGGGCAATGCTCACAGTAAAAGCTTAATTTGAATTTAGTTTTGTTTTATAGAGTATTGTTTTGCCAGTTTAAAGAAAGAGTTGACTGTAATCTTATTTTAGATATACGCTTTCAAAATGACAATTTAGCAGCTTTTGTTCCCTAATAATACATGTTGTTGTCAATATATAAAACTGTCTAGTGAATTTTTGAATGAGACTGATGCTTTAATAAATAAAATATAATCAAAGTTTTTGTGTGGTTTTGTATGAAAGGGGAGAGATTATTATAAGGAATTTTTAATGGATAAAAAGGAAAGGGAAACAATAATTACATATCCTAGGTCAGACAAGACTATGTTTAATTTTATATTCTTTTTGTATAAAGAATAGCATACCCTGTCATACTAAATTCTTGATCTCCTATTAAAATCCATTTGGAGGTATTTATGTGTTCAAGGAAAATCTATCTCAAGAGTGGGGCAAGGTAAGATTTCATTAGAATCCTTTTTGGCCATATTCAAAGCCTTCCTACATAATTTGTATTTAGTTACCATTTTCATTTAAATGTGTCCTTCTTTTTGAGTACTCCTTCCTAGGATCTCATCAATCAAATGAGTTTTGTTCCTTGGCTGAGTAGGGAAGATGAAGAAAATATTTCATGCATTTATTCATTCTTTCCTCCAGATTGTATTCATTGAATATCTGCTATGTGCTAGATGCTGAGAACACCATGATTACTCCCACGCAAGAGCTTTCATACTGGTGCAGAAATAAGCAAGAAAAACCCCCAAGATGACAATACAGTATGATATGACTTTCCTAACTACCTAACATTGTGAGATGGAGTTGGCATGTTGGTAAATTTACTTCCCAGAAGGCTTTCAAGAGGGAGTTAAGTATGTTCAGTCTTTAAAAATAAGAACCAGATGATCAGAAAAGAGGTCCAAACAGGGGGATCATAAAATTTAAATAAATATAGGCATTAAAAAGCATAGTGTATTCAGGGACTTGACATAATTCAGGATGGTTGAATGTGGATGCTTTAGGAGAACATGGATAGATATAAGACCAAACCCTGAGGGGACTTATACTAAGGACTTTAATGATGATAATGGCTATGGGGGATGGAGAGCCAATGAAGCTCCTTGAGTAAGGAGGATAAGAACTGGATTTTAGAGAGCTTATTCTAGCATAAGAATGGAGAATGAAGTGGAGGCCAAATTGGAGATAGAGCTTTTAGTCAGAAAATCATAATGAAAGGTGAGACTAGAGCAGTAACAGTGGACATGTTGACAAGGAGACAAAATAGCTGAGCTATTAAGAGTTCAAATGAACAGCATCTTCTTACTAACTGATGTGGAAGCCAACAAGAAGAGAAGAAATTCTAGAATACGGACCTGTTTTTATTTTGAACTTCTACTAGCAGGATAACAATTATAGGAAAATTAGAAAACAAGTCTGTTGAGGAATACAGAAAGGGTGAGTTCAACATTGCACATGTTGGCTCTGAGTTATCTTCAGAACAGTGGCTACAAAAATAAAAGAGAAAAGCCCAGTGGATAAGAACATAGGCTATGGATTTGATTCTTAGATCTATTGTTTATTAGCTTGGGGATATTTGGACAAGTACTTACCTTATATGTCTCAATGGCCCCATTTATGTAGAATTGTCACAAAGAGTAAATTTTGGATTCCCTAAAAAATGCATACTAGTGCTTAGTTGATTTTGCTATTATTGTTATCGTAAAAATAGGTAGACTAATTTGTGACATGTTCAAAGAAGTAAGTGGACTAGAAAATAGCTATAGATATATGGATCTGAGAGTTGTCAGCATATTAATGGTTCTTTGCTTCCTCAGTTATTTATAATTCCAGTCCTATTTTAATAATCAGTGCACAATAAATCTTTACTTTATGAGTTTTCAGCTGAGATCACTTTTGTTTCACCAGTCTCAAATTCTTACTATTGGTTTCAGTCATGATCCTAGGCAGATGTATAAGAAATAGAAAAGCCCAAGTATCTATGAAATAAATATATGTGCTTATCAAGTCTCTGCTTCCATGATGATTATTAACATCCCTTTAACTACAAGAAAGTACACAATTGATCTCAGAGTCAAACTAGGCAGGTGGAAAGCAAAGGGACAGAGAAACAAGGCAAGGAACATTGATTAACTTATTATTCTAGCCAATCCACTGTATTTATTGGCTTATAGCTGAATAAAAAACACATTCTGACCATAAGGTAAAATTAGATTTCTTTTTCTTTTCATAAATATGACTACTTCCATTGTGTGATTTATCTTACACTATTTCTACTTGGTCAGTGTATGCTATCCTTTTTTGAATTACTATGGAAGGTTTTCCATTATTAAAGGTAACACTCAAAAATGTTTTGAAAAAAGATAACTAATATTGTATCATGCATTTGATAAATGTTACTAACTGATGTGGAGGTAAGCAGGGAGATAAAGTATTCTAGAATGTGGCCCTATCCTAGCATTTTTTATTTTCTAGACCCTGTTGTACTTGCTAAGAGTAGTGGTGAAAAAGAGAAACATGTTTCTTTATCTCATGAATTTACACTCAAGTAGGAAAAACAAAATAAACAACTAACAAAAAACTCTGATCTTAAGGAGATGATGTATTTATGAGAAAAATAATGCAGCACATGTTTATAGAGAATGACTTGGAATAGCCGAACACTAGATAGAGAGGTTATAAAGGGCTTCCCCAGTGAGATAGGTTTTGTGCCGAGACAGCCATGATCAGATCTAAGCCATGCCACAACATGGGACAAGAGTATTCTACATAGAAGTAGTAAGAAAGTGCTGAAATCTTGAGATATAAGAAAGCTTAATTCATCGGATATCCAAAGGCAAGTCAGATTGCTGAAATATGATGAACGTGTAGTATGAGATGAAAGGGGGCCAGACCTTTGGGGCTTGCAAGCCATAGCAGCATTTGGAGTTTATTCCACATATAAAGGGAAAACACTGAAGCATTTTAAGTTGGACAGTAAATTACTGTGATTTCTGAACAGTAGAGATGGTTGGCATAGTCTAATGACTACACCCACACTTCCTGGCCCAGAAAGACTCATCTGTCTGGAACAGAGAGCATTTTCTATTCCACACTGATGAAATCTGTAGATACAGGTGTTTCCCAGTCAGTGCCAGATTAAAATTTATTCTCTCTACACAAACTGTTCAGACAACCTGATTTGTCATATCAGTTATTTTTAACAATGTAATTCTTTCTCTCTGAACTTCCCTTCCTGAATCTTTAAGCTATGGTATATTTGGAAAGCTCAGGGTCCCACAGGAAAGCCCTCCAGAAGTCGCTACTTTTGGAAACTGTAGGGGACGTGCCCTTTCCTCAACTATTCCTTCCTCAGCAACAGGTCTGTTGATATCAGCGATAGGTCCGAAGTGTTTTAAGGGGCTGGTGGTGGTACAGAGTGACTTGAAAACTTGTTATTATCTTTGACCTACTGTAGCTAATTGGAAACTGAGGATTTCCTGTCAAACCAACCATTGTTCTACATGAGATAGGAGGCTATCTTTGTTCTATGAAGGGTACCTTTAACATTCTGCTTGTTGGCTGTCCATCAGCTGCTTCCCCTGTGTTTAGTGCACTTTACGATGGCAAACTAGCCATTGTCTTTGTGTGTAGAACCATTCCCTAGCCCAAATTTAAGAAAAAAAAAAAAATCTTTGGTGGTTGGGAGAATATATTCAAGAGAAGATTCATGTATGAACCAGACCTCCTAATAACATGAGCAATCCATCAAGAAAAAAAATAAGTGCTAGAGATGTGAACTTTCTGGTATGATCTGATGTTTGTATTCCCCCCCATGAATTTGGAGATCACATGTTGATGCCTAATACCAGTGTAACAGAACTAGAGAAGGGGCCCTTAAAAGGTGATTAGGTCATGAAGTCAGAGCCCTTACAAATGGGAAGTCAGAGCCCTTACAAATGGGATTAGGGCCCTTATATAGGAGACCAAAGGAGCTATTTGCCTCATATAAGGACAGATAGAAGGCACCATCTAAAGAACCAGATAACAAGCTTTCAACAGATACTAAATCCACTGGAGCCTTGATCTTTGATATCCCAGCTTCTAGAACTATAAATTCCTCATTCCAGGGTATTTTGCCTCGCCAGTCTGAACACCTCCCCCAAGAGAAAATGCAAAATTTTCAATGCTCCCCTAAGACTCTGTTCTCTTAGAAAAACCCTCTTTTCCAAACTCTTTAATCATTTGCTCTATCCTACAGGTAGCTGAAGGGCAAAGAATACATTTTGCTGGTCTCAGCTGTTTCTGTCTCATCTCAAACAATAAATAAACTCAGTTTAGCCATATATATTCTTTTTACAAATACTAAACTGGGAATTTCCACAAGAAAAGGAATGAAAATATCAAATTATGGCCACAGATAAATATGTCACAGGTCTTTCAATCATATGTCACTTATAAAGGATAGCTTTTTATGCTATGCAAAGAGTACCTTACAGGGAGTGGGGAGGGGTCAATATAGAAGCAAGAAAGGAATTAGGATGACATTATATAGAGAGTCTAAGAAAGAGACTCAAATGGCCTAATTAAGACTGTCTTTTATTTTCTTCCATAGAGCAACTCACAGAAATATGTAGATTATAGGCACTGAACATGTTCTCTTTCTTGATTTATCACTTTCGAAGGGACGGTAGTAAGTTGCAGAAAGTGATTAGTTCATGAGGGTGGAACACGCATGTGTGAGTTTAGTGTTCTTATTAAAAAAGACTCCCCACTTCCACACTCACACTTAAGTAATTTTAAAGTCATTTAAATTTTGATATGTTCTTTGGGCAAACTATGAATGTTACTTAAAATCTCAGTAGATTTTTTCATTATTAAAGAAAATGGAAAACAAATGGATGATCATCTTGCGTCTATTTTTATCACTGAAAGATACATAATTTAATTTAATGTATAAAGTCAGAGAATAATGAAACAGAACTCCTTTAACTTTTGGAAAATGGGTAGAAAATGTAATTATTACTTTTGCTTGAACTAGAGAACTATGTCAGTGTTTTAGTGGTTTTGACATCAAATTGATCTAATAGAATTTGGTGTCAAATTCAATTTTTGGTATACATATCCAATGAGCAATGAATTTAAGGTTAAACTTTATTGCAATAAACATTGGCATGCATGTGAACATGTGCACACATATTATTGCCTGTAGTACATTTTCATTGTATACAATTGACTTTGGCAATTGTACATGTTGACTTTGGCACATTCTTTCCTTTCACCAATCCTACTTCCATTATACTTTATTATTTCCTTATAATATAAAGCATATGTAACATGTTAGGATGTTCTGAATTGCAGTTCTAGTGAAGAGTAAAGCTGAATGGTGTGATCATAGCTGAGTTGAACTGAGAAGGTTAAAATACAAAAATTTTCTTTTTTAAAAACTAGAACTTGGTATCTTAGTGCTTTGGTTACTTGGCTTATTGCTCAGGCTCTTTTTGGAGATCCAGTCTCAAAAATTACATCTTTCTAAAAAGCATCAGTTGTGGTGGATATACTAAAGTGGTAGTCTCTAATAATAGACTTGATGGGTGAATGGGCATGTCTACCTGCTTGTTGTACTTTCACAACCCTTGAGTATCACTGCAATTTTTCTCTGTCAAATTGCTATAAATACAGACAAGATTTCACTATATTTGAAGGATATCAGGCCGTATCACTGCCACTTTCACTTTCACGGTAACATTATCTCTAGAACCTTGCAACTCAAAATGTGGCCCAGAAAAAAAGTGACATCAATACAACCTGGGAGCTTTCTAGAAATGCAAAATCTCACACCCTACTAACCCACATTTTTATCTTCATAAGTTTTTACATGATTGTATTGAGTGTTATCATTTTGGAATCTATTCTAGAACTGGTTCTCAGTAATGGTTACATTCAAATTGTCTAAGATGCTTTCAAAATCAAGGATTTGCCAGGCACCAGTATATCACTCCTGTAATCTTAGCTACTCAGGAGGCAGAGGTCAGGAGGATCATGGTTCAAAGCCAGGCTGGACAAATAGTTCATGAGACTGTATCTCAACAAAACCTTTTACAAAAAATGGGTTGGTGAAGTGGCTCAAGATGTAGGCCCTGAGTTCAAATCCCAGTACCACAAAAAAAAAAAAAAGGATTTTCCTCAGATAAATTAAATCAGAATAGTCAGGCATTAACATTTAAGACAAAATAAAACATATATTTAGTCTCTGTTCTTGTTCCTGGAACAGAGTTTCCAAACTCTTGTAACTTCCTGAGCAATGAAAGGAGTCTTTTGTTCAAATATTCAGTTTTTGTCCCTCCCACCTTTATTCTGTTTTGCTGGGGATTAAACCCAGGGCCTTACCCATGCTAAGCAAGTATATTTCCACTGAGATACACTTCCATCCATAGAGACATCTTTTGTTATAACATTTGTACTTAGACCCCATTTCCTTGCACAGGATCTTGTGAGACTTTAGACTTTCAGAGTGACAAGATTATATTTTTTGTCTGCTAATGAGATACCTAGTGCTTGGAGATCCCAGAACAATTTCAGGGTGAAGCTATTCAACAGAAGGAAGTAATCATGATTAGAAGTCTGGAAACTTCCCACTGTCCTCTGAAGAGAAGAGAGGTGCTGCTGATAGACTTACTAGTTTATGATGACAACTTGATGAAGCTTCCATGTAAATCCCTTGACTATAGGATTTGGAGAGCTTCTGGTTTGGTAATTACCTGGAGGTGCTCATAGGGTGGAATGCCTGGAGAAGGACTAGAAGGTCCCTACCCCTCCTCACATTCTTCACCCCATTCATCTCTTCATCTGGCTGTTCTTTGGTATCATTTGAAATATATTTTATAATGAACAAGTAAAAAGGAAATACCTCCCTGAGTTTTATGAGCTTTATAGCAAATTACTAGACATGATGTAAAGGATAAGATGACCCCCCAATTTATATCCAGTTGATTCAAAATATAGATGACACCCAGGAATTTGCAACGGGCATCTGAAATAGTGGCAATGCTGTGGAAATAAACTATTAGTCTGTGTGGTATGTGCTAACTGCAGGTATTTAGGTTCAAATTTAAATTTCAGTACACTGAGTTTATGTCCTCCTTACTGGCAAAATGCCTTGTTAGGAGAATTGTGCTGGAGTGTGTCAACCATGTGGTGGGATCTGAACTTCCCCTTTAGGCCCCTTGGGTGCACCCAAAGCTAGGAATTTCCTCCAGTTGCAAAAATTTCTTTGCTGAAAAAACTAGCCTGGCAGGCTAAAAATCACCAGGGGTGCAACCCTGAAACTGTTCCCATAACAACTGCAGCAGGAAGGGCTAACTTGGACAAAATGCAAGGAATATTAACACTTCAGTGAGAAAAATCAAACTTTTGTTTTCTTTTTTCATCTAATTTGTTTTTGTTTGGATGTTTCTTTTATCTTTTTTATTTTGGTTTCTAATTGTCAGAAATTTTTTTCATTATTTTTAATTTTTTTCCCCATTTCCCAAACCATTTTCTTTCTCTGTTATAACTGTATAGCATTTTCTCATACTATTATCTCCTATACCTACCTTCCTTCTTCCTGTCTTTCTCCTTACCTCCCTTCCTCATATCAGACCCTCATATTATTCAATTTCCAATCCTTAAACCTTTTAACTAGTATTAAGTTATCAGATCATCCCCCTAGGTATCAGAATTTAGTTCCCATACAAAATTAGTAGGTAGATTGATAAGAGTTCCAATTGTTTCTTAGTCATTGAAATACTTTGTTTATTGCTGAATTAATGAATTTGTTACTACACTAGGTTGCTACACAAATCACAGCATAGAAATACATTAAACTGGCAACTGGAGTTAAGAAATCAATAATAGACTTAGACAAGAAAGTCAGCAACAAGGAAGAGAAAGGCAGCGAGAGAATGGAAATTATGAAAAAATAAGTAGAAATATTAAAAATGAAAATATCAACAAATCAAATACAATATTTGGATATTATTAACAGTAGAAATATCAAGCAGAAGAAATATCAGAGATGGATAATAATATCAAAGAAATATTACAAGTACATAACCACAAGTTAAAAATGAATACTTATAATTGTAATATACAAGAAATCTAGGACATGATCAAAAGATCAAACCTTAGAATTCATGGGGTAGAAAAAGGACATTAAACACAAATTAAAGACATAGGAACCAACTCTATGTAATTTCCAACTCTATGTAATGATGTAGACACCATGTACTAGAGGTATTTCAAACTCCAGATAGACATGGCCCGAAAAGAACAATTCCATGTCATATCATAATTAAAATACCAGAGCTAGAGAACAAAGAAAAGATACTGAAATCTGCAAAATAAAAATGCCAAAATACATGCAAATGTAAACACATAAGTATCACCTCATATCTCTCAGCACAAACCTTAAAAGCCAGGAAAGCATATAATAATATAACTCATGCTCTGAGAGAGAATACTACCAATCAAGAATACTCCATCCAGCAAAGTTCTCTTTTAATCTCAATAGAGAAATAAAAACCCTCAAGTAAGTATAATCTAGAGCACTACATGTCCACCAAGTCTTCCTTATAGAAGATACTCAAGGTAATATTTCACATAGAAAAGGAAAAAAAATCACAAAAATCATTCAAACTCATGGAGATTAAACAACATACTATTGAACAATCAATGGGTCATTGAAGAAAGTAGGGAAGAAATTCCCATATTAAAATGAACATGAAAACACAACTTCCTAGTATGTATGGGATACAGAAAGGTACTCTTAAGAGGGAACTTTATAAACTATGATTGCTCACATAGAAAATTAGATATATCTCATATATACAATCTGGTGATACACTTCAAACTCTTAGAAAAACAAACCAATCTTCAAAGTAGTAGACAGAAAGAAGTCAAAATTAGGGCAGAAATTAATGAAATGTTGACCAAAAGAATCACACAACTAACTAATGCAAACAAAGGTGGTTCTTTGAAAAAGTACATGACATTAACAAATCTTTAGCCAGACTAATCAAAAGAAAAGAATATCCAAATTAATGAAATCAGAGATAAGAAAGGAGGTATTTCAGCAGACACCAATGAAATTCAGAAGGAAATATGGGAATACTTGAAAACTTATAATCCTATAGTATTTGAAAAATGGAAAAATGAGGAGAAATAGACTAAATTTCTTGACACATATGATTCACTAAAATTTAACCAAGTGGACATAAACCACTTAAACAAGTCTGTAAAGAGTAACGACATTGAGACAGTTATAAAGAAACTCCCAATAAAGAAAAGCTCAGCCTCAGATGGATTCGCTGCTGAATTCTACCAGACCTTTAAAGAAGAGCTGACACAAATGTTCCTTAAACTATTCCAAAAAATAGAAAGAGAAAGAACACTACAAACTCATTCTACAAAGCCAGGATTATCCAAATACCAAAACCAAATAACAAAAGTTACCAGCTAATATCCTGATAAACATGGATAAAAAATTCTCAAGAATTAAGACTTGAAAATTTGAAACTAGTGCAAAAAAGAGCAGGGAATATACTGGAATTAATAGGCATAGGCAATGACTTCCTCAATAGAACTCAAAAGACTCAGTAAGTAAGAGGAAGAATTGACAAATGGGACTACATGAAATTAAAAAAACTTCTGCACAACAAAAGAAATGGTCTCTAAATTTAAGAGGTTGCCCACAGACTGGGAGAAAATCTTTGCCGGCTATACATCTGACAAGAGATTGATAGCCAGAATATACAGGGAGCTCAAAAAACTAAATTTCCAAGAAATCAATGACTCAATGAAGAAATGTGCAAGAGAACTGAACAGAACTTTTTCAAAGAAAGAAGTCCAAATGACTAAAAAATGCATGAAGAAATGCTCACTGGCCTTAAAGGAAATGCAAATCAAAACCACATTAAGATTCCACCTCACTTTGTTAAAATGGCTACTATACACACTTCTTGTGGGAATATAAATTAGCAAAACCACTATGGAAAACAGTATGAAGGTGCCTCAAAAAACTAAAAATAGAACTGCCATATTCCAGCAATTCTACTCTTAGGGATATACCCAAAGGAATGTAAGTTGTTACAACAAAGGTGCATGCACACCCATGTTTATTGTAGAATTATTCACAGTAACTAAGCTATGGAAGCAGCCAAGATGCCCCATGAATGGATCAATAAAATGTGGTATTTATACACGATGGAATTTTATTTAGCCACAAAGAAAAATGAAATTTTGTCATTTGCAGGTAAATGGATGGAACTGGAAGAATATCTTAAGAGAAGTTAGCCAGGAGCAGAAGGCGAAATGTTGCATATTTTCTCTCATATGTGGAATATATACCTAACACAAATAGAGCAATATTATGTAAAACAGGTCACACTAAGGGGAGGCCACATGCAGGGAGTGGAGGAGGTGCTAAAGAAGGAAGTCAGGAAGGTGAATGTGGTTGATGTACTCTCTATCCAAGAATTCTCAAGAGCTTTCTCATGAGCTCTTGTTCTACCAACCTAACTGGGGGCGACTAGAGATGCAGAAAGGACAAAAGATTAAAGACAATGCTTGGGCCAGGTGTGCTTGGGCCAGGTGTGCCAGTAGCCTTGCTACTTATTTTCTCTATTATTCCCCTTCTTTTACTTTGCTTCTTTTCTTCTCTATTCTTTAAAACCTTACTTCTAAAGTCTTTCTTCTTTTCTATTCTTTAAAGTCTCTTTACTTAGACTCTCACTGTCCCATGTTTTCCTTAATCTCTTTTGAAGTCTCTGCCCTCAGACTTGCACTGTCCCATGTTGTCTTTTAAAGTCTCAATCCGGTAGAATCAACATAGTAAAAATGTCGATACTCCCTAAAGTAATCTACATGTTTAATGCAATTCCCATCAAAATTCCAATGACATTCATTAAAGAGATTGAAAAATCTACTGTTAAATTTATATGGAAACACAAGAGGCCACGAATAGCCAAGGCAATACTCAGTCAAAAGAACAATGCAGGAGGTATCACAATACCTGACTTCAAACTATATTACAAAGCAATAACAATAAAAACAGCATGGTACTGGCACAAAAACAGACATGAAGACCAATGGAACAGAATAGAGGATCCAGATATGAAGCCACACAACTATAAGCAACTTGTCTTTGACAAAGGAGCTAAAAATATACGATGGAGAAATAGCAGCCTCTTCAACAAAAACTGCTGCGAAAACTGGTTAGCAGTCTGCTAAAAACTGAAACTAGATCCATGTATATCACCCTATACCAAGATTAACTCAAAATGGATCAAGGATCTTAATATCAGACCACAAACTCTTAAGTTGATACAAGAAAGAGTAGGAAATACTCTGGAGTTAGTAGGTATAGGTAAGAACTTTCTCAATGAAACCCCAGCAGCACAGCAACTAAGAGATAGCATAGATAAATGGGACCTCATAAAACTAAAAAGCTTCTGTTCATCAAAAGAAATGGTCTCTAAACTGAAGAGAACACCCACAGAGTGGGAGAAAATATTTGCCAACTATACATCAGACAAAGGACTGATAACCAGAATATACAGGGAACTTAAAAAACTAAATTCTCCCAAAACTAATGAACCAATAAAGAAATGGGCACGTGAACTAAACAGAACTTTCTCAAAAGAAGAAATTCAAATGGCCAGAAAACACATGAAAAAATGCTCACCATCTCTAGAAATAAAGGAAATGCAAATTAAAACCATGCTAAGATTCCACCTCACCCCTGTTAGAATAGCCATCATCAGCAACACCAACAACAGGTGTTGGCGAGGATGCGGGGAAAAAGGAACCCTCTTACACTGTTGGTGGGAATGTAGACTAGTACAACCACTCTGGAAAAAAATTTGGAGGCTACTTAAAAAGCTGGACATCGATCTACCATTTGATCCAGCAATACCACTCTTGGGGATACACCCAAAAGACTGTTACTCCAGAGGCACCTGCACATCCATGTTTATTGCAGCACATCCATGTTTATTGGCTATTCACAATAGCCAAGTTATGGAAACAGCCAAGATGCCCCAGCACTGACGAATGGATTAAGAAAATGTGGTATCTATACACAATGGAATTTTATGCAGCCATGAAGAAGAACGAAATGTTATCATTCGCTGGTGAATGGATGGAATTGGAGAACATCATTCTGAGTGAGGTTAGCCTGGCTCAAAAGACCAAAAATCATATGTTCTCCCTCATATGTGGACATTAGCTCAAGGGCAAACACAACAAGGGGATTGGACTATGAGCACATGATAAAAGCGAGAGCACACAAGGAAGGGGTGAGGATAGGTAAGACACCTAAAAAACTAGCTAGCATTTGTTGCCCTTAACGCAGAGAAACTAAAGCAGATACCTTAAAAGCAACTGAGGCCAATAGGAAAAGGGGAACAGGTATTAGAGAAAAGGTTAGATCAAAAAGAATTAACCTAGAAGGTAACACCCACGCACAGGAAATCAATGTGTCAATGCCCTGTATAGCTGTCCTTATCTCAACCAGCAAAAACCCTTGTTCCTTCCTATTATTGCTTATACTCTCTCTACAACAAAATTAGAAATAAGGGCAAAATAGTTTCTGCTGGGTATTGGGGGGAGAGAGGGAGGGGGCGGAGTGGGTGGTAAGGGACGTGGTGGGGGCAGGGGGGAGAAATGAACCAAGCCTTGTATGCACATATGAATAATAAATGAAAAAAAAAATACATCACAACCCTTAAAGTGGTCTCATGGCCAAATTTGATGGATGAAACCAGTATTAAAATGACCATTTTTAAAATGTCAAAGAAAAAAAAAATAAAATAAAGTCTCAATCCTCAGACACACAGACACACAAACAGCCAGCAGTAACTGGGGCGTGACATTGTACCAAGACAAACCCGCTGTCTCTCTGAATGTAAACATCTTAGGAAAAGCAGCTGTGCTGCATTTTCCCTTTGCCTCTTTTGTGGCTGGGGCCATGTCAAACAGCCTGTAGATCACTGAGCACAACTGTGCTTATGCCAAGTTCTCATAGACTTCTCATAATCTGCTCCCCACAAAGATTGAGTATAGAATTTTTAAACTAGTTGAAACCACCATAAGAAAGACCTAAGGCTGAAAGAAGAAAAATAGAGAAGATGAACCCAATCGTGTTATAATACATATAAACGTGGAAGTACCACAAGGAAACTCCCTGTGTAGCTATCTTAAGCAAAAGTGTCCTTGTTTTTCTTCTTTTCTTATACAAATTGGAGAACAGGAGGCCAGAACAGATCCTGACTATGTGGTTGGTACCAGAGGGGGAGGAGGAGTGTGGAAATGTTGAAAGAGGGTGAATATGATGCAAATACTATGTACACATGCATGTAAATGGAAAAATGATATCTGTTGAAACTGGTTCAGGAATGGGGGGGATGGTGGTGTGAAGGATTCAATTATGAAATATTTGATATACTGTAAGAATTTTTGTAAGGGCCACAACTTACCCCTACTCAGCACAACAACAAGAAAAATTTCTCAAGAAAATACTGACAAGCCAAATCAAAAAACACATTAAAAAGAACATACACCATGATCAAGTAGGTTTCATTCCAGAGATGCAAGGATGATTAAACATATGCAAACCAATAAATGTAATACAACACATGAACAGAATCAAAGACAAAAGCCACATTATCATCCCAATAAATGCGGAAAAAAAAAACCTTTGACAAATTTTGACATCCTCTCATGATAAAAGCACTAAAGAGCTAGAAATAAAAGTAGTATATCATAATATTATAAAGGCTATATATGACTAACCTATAGCCAGCATCATATTAAACAGGAAAAAGCTTAAACCATTTCCTCTAAAATCAGGAATAAGTCAAGGGTTCCAGTCTCCTCATTTTTATTCAATATAGTACTGGATTTCTTAGAGCAATAAAATAGGAAAAAGGTAAAAGGGAAAGAAGAAGTCAAATTATTCCTATTTGCAGATAATATGATCTTATACTTAAAATACCCTAAAAACTCCACCAAAAGCCCTTTTGGCAAAGTAAAAGGACATTCAATCAATACGCAAAAATCTGTGCATGTCCATAGACCAACAATGAACAGACTGAGAAAGAAATCAAGAAAATAAGGCAATTCACAATAGCATCAAAAACTAGAAAATACCTGAAAATAAATTTAACAAAGGAAGTAAAATACCTCTACAATGAAAACTATAAATTACTGAAAAAAAGAAATCAAAGAAGACATTAGAAGATGCAAGATCTTCCATGCTCATGAATCAGCAGGAATTAATATGGTAAAAATGGCTATTCTATTGAAATCATTCTATATGCTCAATGCAATCTCTATCAAAATTCCGATGACATTCTTCACAGAGATATAAAATTAATCCTAATGTTCATATGAAAGCACAAAGACCTAGAATAGACAAAGTAGTCCTGAGCAAAAAAAGAAATTCTTGAGGTATCACAATACCTGACTTGAAATTATATTACAGAGAAATATTAATACAAACAATATTGTAGTGACCCAAAAAGAGACATAAAGACCAATGGAAAAGAAGACCCAGACACAAACCACCTCAGCTACAGCCATTTGAAAATTTTTTCCAAAGATGGCCCAAAACATGCACCAAACAAATGATAGCCCCTCCAACAAATTGTGTTGGGAAATCTGGATATCCACTTGTTGAAGACTGAAACTAAATCCTAGTCTCTCACCCTGTATGGTTATAAATTCAAAGTTGACCAAAGATATTAACATATGACCTGAAAGTGAAAGTACTACAGGAGAGAATAGGGAAAACATGGAACATATAAGGATATGTAATAACTTCCTGAATAGAACTCCAGTAGCTCAGCAATTTAAAAAAAGTACTACCAAATTGGACTGCATAAAACTAAAAAGTTTTTTTACAGCAAAAAAATCAGTAACCAGACTAAAGACACAGACCACAGAAGGGGAGAAATCTTTGCCAACAATACATCAATAGCCAGAACATGCAGGTAGCTCAAAAAATTAATCCTGCAAAGAATCAACAACCCAATGAGTAAATGGGCAAATGGACTGAATTGACAATTCTCAAAAGAAGAAGTACAAATGGCCAACAAATACATGAATAAATGTTCAATGTCATTGGACACAAAGAAATGAAAATCAAAATGACTTTGAAACTTCACCTCTCTCCAGTCATACAGCTATTACCAGTAACACAACTAATAAATGGTGATGAGCAAGCAAGAAAAAGGAACCTGTATCCACTGTAGGTGGGAACATAAATCAGTGAAGCCAGTTTGGAAAGCACTTTTTGAGATTCTTCAACAAACTAAAAATAGACCTACCATATGATCCAGGGATAACACTCCTGAGAATATATACTTAAGGAGTGTACTTAAGTGTAATTATACTTAAGGAGTATTAGCCAGGATACAATACAAATACTATCACACTCATGTTTTTTTCAGCATTATTCACAATATTTATGTTTTAGAAACATCCAGATGTCCTAAAACTGATGCATGGATTAAGAAAATGTGGTATACATACAAAATGGAATATTATATATATACAATAAAATATGTTCTTTGCACATACATGAATGGAACTGGAGATCACCATGTTAAGTGAAGTAAGCAAGGTTCAGAAGAACAAAGTTCTCATGTTTTCCTTCAGATGTGAAAGCTAGACTTAAAGAATAAATGAAAAAGAGAGAATATGTTTCTAGTAATGGGTTATCTGAGAGCTCTATGGGGAGGTAGGAGAGGAATAGAAGTGAATAATATCAAAATATATTGCATCTGTGAAGATGGTATAACCAAACACACTGAAAGCTGTTGAATAATAGGGGAGAGGGGTGATAGAGACAGTGTAAGTGATAGAGGTGGCTAATCTGATTAAAGTATGATATATACATTTGTGAGAAACCACAGTGAAACCCTCCTTAACAATCAATATATATTTTAAAAAATGAAGACCAGAAATGCAAAACAGGACATATCTTGGAGTGGATACAGTGGGAAAGGAATCACTATATGGAGTGGGTAAGGAAGGCAAATATGATCTATGTACTTTATATATGACTATGAAAATAAAACAATTAAACCTGTTGAAAATGCTCAAAGAAAGGGAGGAAAGGGTTGGGGAGAATATTGCAGAGTGTCAACCTAAGATACCTTGTAAGCACATATGTAATTGTCAAAATGAATCCCTCCCCCATGTATAACCAATGTATAACAATAAAAGTGTTTAAAACATTATAAAATTCTATTGCTTTTGATCTATTCTGAATACCAAAATATGTATCACTCAAAAGTCCACAGAGAAACAAGACTAACACAGAAAAATAGTTATCTATCTACACACACACACACACATATATATATATATATATAGAGAGAGAGAGAGAGAGAGAGAGAAGGAGAGAGAGACAGAGACAGCAACAGAGACAGAGACAGAGACAGAGAGATACAAAGAGGTTTAATTTGAAGTTTTGGTTTACTTGATTATGGAGGCTGAAAAGTCCTATGTTCTGCCATCTGTATGACAAAGGCCCAAAAGAGCCAATGCTGTAGTTCTCATTCAAACCTGAAAACCAGAGAATGTGAACATGAGGAAGATCACATAACATTGAGGGTGAAGTAGCCAATAGAGATGCATACAACCATATATAGGTTAAACCCTGCTTCTTGCTTCTGTAACCTGCTTGCATAGGTATATAAGGCAAAACCCCTTTGTTCTCGGGGCTCAGGCTCTGGATGGGAATCCACTGAGCAGCTGCTGGCACTAATAAATATTGCTTCTTGAAAAGCCTTGGTGTTCTGATTCCTTGCTTGAATATCCCACAACAATTCTGGGAGCTCTTGTCCAGGATTTGAAGATGATATTTTCACTTCCTTGTCGCCGGAACTCAGTATCCTCAGCTCATTGGAAGAGCTGACCCTCCAGGTGCCAGTGGACCTGTTCATCCAATGGAGTGACTCACCTGCCCTGGTGCATGGGAGAGTGAGTCCTGGTTGCACAAAGGAACCCGGAGAAGGCTCAGGAACCAATTGGGAGCACCACCCATCAGACTGGTAAGAACCTGAGTTCAAATATTAGGCCTGCCCCTAAGTCACAGAAAGGGAGCTTGATCATCTCCTGGAGTCACCTGAGTAACTTTGAGTGAAAGCAAAACCATGACTCCTAGGTGCTGGGAGCAGCATAGAAACGTTGGCTGCCTTCATGTGAATGTTTGTGAATGAAACACAGCTTGGCTATGAAGTGAGTGTGGAGTTCCTATCCACAGGTCTGTGGTGAACTCATATGGTCTAGGTTGAGCTCTAATAGGGCCTCTGGTCCTGAGACTATATAGACTCATTATGGCTACAAGAGATTTCCTAAATCCTCATGAGGAGAGCAGCCAGAGACTGACAAAGTGAGTGAGGACCCTGTGCAGGTGCATTTCCTGGACAGGCAACCACATCCAGGTCACTGATAAGGGGCACATATTGTTCTCCCTTGTGTGTTGAAGAAGAGGACCCCTCCCTTAATGCTTCTCCAAAACTCCTATCCCTCTGTGTCTGTCTTGATGTCTGGTAACAGGAGGAAATTGTTGGAAATAATAGTAAAATTCATAGTAAAAAGAAGTCCATAGTAGGGATGATGGTTAAACACTTTAAAAAGGGATTTAATGGAGACTATGATGTTAAGTTAACTCCTAACAAGCTTAAGGCCCTTTGTGAAGTAGATTGGACTGCTTTTGATGTAGGATGGCCTCCAGAAGGGTCACTAGACAAATTGTTGCTAATGAAGTTTATAGGGTAATTGTAGGGAATCCTGGCACCCAGATCAATTTCCATATGTTGATTGCTGGCAGGGTGCTATCCTCAGTTGAACCACATAGCTAAAGTCATGCCTGGAAGAGACCTGTAGGATTATGGTAGCTAGGGTGGCCACAACTTCCAAGTGTAAGGAGAAAACAAAGGTGCCTATACTGGCCCAGGAACCTGAGGAAATGCAACCACTCTATGTGCCACTTTATCCACCTCTGCCACCAGCACTCAGTCCCATACCCTTGCATCTAACATTGGATGGGAAGCTCAAGGGACAGTCACACCAGTAAAATCTGTCCTGGAAGACTCTGGGGCCTCAACTCCCCTAACCTACCAAAGTCTTATGGACCCCATGCCTACTCTGAGTCCACCAGTTCTCACCCCACATCCCCCATTCAATCAGGGACATCCAACCAGGCTCCACAAGGACCCCTCCTCTCCTCAGACTCCCACTGCCCAGCAGATGCCCCTGAGGGAGATCCAAGGGCCAGTGTATTATGACCAGGATAGTCAAATACAAGGAGATGGCAAACATTTGTCTATCAGCCCTTGACCATCACAGACCTCCTAAACTGGGAACATCATTCTGTGCCCCCTTCATGGAAAAACCTCAGGCTCTGATTGATTTGATGCAGTCTATTATCCAGACTCATAAACCCACCTGGACAAACTGTCAACATCTTCTTCTGACTATTCAATACTGAACAGAGAAGCTGTATAATGTTGGTGGCTCTAAAGTGGTTGGAAGATCTTGCCCCTGAGGGCACTCTAAATGCCCAAGCATATGCTCAAGCTCAATTCCCCAAGTCATCTAATGATGACTGAGGCTACCAGCAATTTGAATAGTATCAGGAGGATAGAGGGGAATGAAGGAAGGGGTGACAAAGGCTATGAACATTAGCAAAACATCAGATGTACTCCAAGGGCCAGATGAGACTCCCAGCCAGTTTTATGAGCATTTATTTGTGTGAGGCCTTCCACTTGTACACCCCCTTTGACCTGGAAGCCACTAAAAACCAGCAGATAATTAATACTACTTCTGTTGGCCAGGTCCAGGGGGACATTAGGTGAAAATTGCAGAAACTGGAGGGATTTGCTGGAATGAATGCCAGCCAGCTTCTGGAGGTGGCCCCAAAGTTTTGGTCAATCAAGATGAGGAGGGAAAATGGGAGGCAGACAGGAAGATGAAAATGAAAATAAACCTCCTTGCAGCAGCCCTTGTTGAATAGTCAGGTGGGACCCAGCAAGCTAATCCAGGCAGAGGCAGAGGCAAACACCACGGATGGCAACTGGCACCCCCAGGACTCTCTCACTCCAGGGAGGAACCAGGGCAAAATCAATGTGCCTACTGCCATCAGGAAGGGCACTGATAGAACGAATGTCCCCAATGGGCCAGGGATTCTCAAAGGACCCCCCAGACTGGGGCAGAGGTCAGGTTGTTCAGGGAAAATGTTAGCCCACCTACAGGGAAGCCAGCCCCTGGGAGGAACATTGTCACACTGGCAGCCCTGGAAGGCTATGAGGAGGACTAGGACAGACAAGGCTCCATTTTACTAGGCCCCTGGGAGCCTATGGTCTGAATAAGGATAGGGGACTATCCCATTGATCTCATGGTAGAATGCAGAACATCCAGTTGTGACCCTACCAGGGGCCCCCTTTCACAAAAGCATTCAACTGTTATCAGGGTTACAGGAGACTGGGCCTGCTGCCCCTTTTTAGTGTCCAGACAATGAAATCTTGGGAGTCATGAAGTAAGGATTTCAGGCCAGTTCAGGACCTCCAAGCAGTAAATTCAGCAACTGTCATTTTGTACCCTGTAGTCCCAAATCTATACACTCTTGTCCCAGCTGAGGCAAAGTTTTTTTACCTGCCTAGATCTTAAGAATGTATTTTTCTACATCCACCTAGCCCTAGCCTATTTTTGCTTTCCAGTGGGAAAATCCCAATAATGGAGAAAAGGAGAATTGACCTGGACTCAATTGCCACAAGGTTTCAAAAATTCCCTCACTATCTTCAGAACTGACCTCAAAGATTTCTCAGCTGATCAGCATGCTTGCACACTCCTCCAGTATGTAGATGACTTCCTGCTAGCTGGACCAACTCAGGAAGACTGTATGGAAAGGACTTTCTTCCTTTCTCTTTTGTGGGAGGAAGGATACAAAGTCTCTCAGAAAAAGTCTCAGATTTGCCAAACACCATCAAATACCTCAGCTTTCTCCTGTTGCAGGGATAGCACAGTCGTGGGCCCAAGAGGAAACAGGCTGTCTGTTCCATTCCAGCCCCCAAGACCTGTTGGCAAATCAGATAGTTTTTGGGAGCCACAGATTTCTTCCAAATCTGGATCCCTGACTACTCCCTCTTGGCCAAACCAGTCTATGAAGCCACAAAGGGGTGAGAATGGGAACAGTTAGTATGGGAAGAGGAACAAGAGAAAGCCTTTAGAGAAATTAAAATGACACTCACAAATGCCCATGCTCTAGGCCTTCCAGATGTGATGAAGCCCTTTTTCCTGTATGTCCATGATTGAAAGTGGACAGCTGTTGGGGTCTTGACTCAGCTACTAGTCTCCTGTCATCATCTGGTGGCTTACTTGTCCAAACATCTTGATGCCAATGCCCAAGGCTGGCCCCCTTGCTTGTGTGCCTTAGCAGCCACTGCTGCCCTGGTGGCAGAGGCAGACAAGCTTGCCCTGGGACAAGAACTTACTGTCTGAGATCCCCACTTTGTCCTAACTCTCATGGAATATAAGGGAAATTATTAGCTGACCAGCTCTCAGATGCTTAAATACCAGAGTATGTTATGTGAAAACCCACACATCTGGCTAGAAGTTGTTAAGACTCTAAACCTGGCCAACCTTTTGCCAGTTGACTCAGCCCCACTGGAGCATAACTGCATAGAGGTTATGGATGAGTTTTTCTTGAGCTGGCCAGACCTAACCAATCAGCCTATCAGCCATCCAGACATTGAATATTTCACAGATGGTGGCAGCTTTGTCCAGGACAGCATGTTCTTTGCTGAGCATGCAATAGTAAGTCTGGACTTAGTCATTGAGGCCTGCCCACTGCTGATTGGAACTTCTGCACAAAAGGCTGAACTTGTTGCCCTCATGCAGGCACTCCAGCTTGCAGTGGGAGTACAGGTAAACATCTATACTGACTCTAAATATACCTTCACAACCATTCATGTCCCTGGGGCCCTATATAAGGAGAGGGGCATCATTAATTTGGGAGGAAAAATTATCAAGTATGGGCAGGAAACCTTCAAACTGCTAGATGCTGTATGGGTACTTAAACAGGTGGCAGTTATATACCAAAAGGGAGATACAATTGCTCAGGGAAACCAGAACGCAGATAAGAAAGCAGCCCTCATAAAGGGACGAGCTCCAATGGCCCTGATGTCTACCTTGTTCCCGTATCCCTTAGCTGCTGGGATTGTAGAGGTCCTTAACCCGAAAGGGCTCAGGACCCTCATAAAAAAGAACAGGCCAGAAACCTGTTCTTCTCATTAGCTGAGTCTATAGCCCAGACTCTTAGTGTCACTTTGTTCTATGTTTGTGGAGGAACTAACCTGGGAAACCACTGGCCATGGGAAGCTAAGGAGCTAAACCCGTGGGAGCCCTTTAATGAAACTGCCTTCTTAGCCACAGGAAAAGCGTCTGACTCCTAAAAACTTCCATCATCAGAAATTACTGTATTTCCCACTCAAAAGACCAATGTTCACATCAGTGGAGGATTTAACTTGTTTAGGACAGAAGTTTTACAATGACACCACCCAAGAGACCCAATGGTGGGGAACTCCAAACCACACAGAACCACAGCTCCACCCATTGGCCAACTTCTCTGCTCTCTGAAAAGCTTGGAACAATCTTACCACAAACATAGATTGGCAGGCGCCCAGGGGGCTATACTGGATCTATGGGAAACAAGCTTATACAATGCTACCCAACAGTTGGTTTGGGTCCTGTGTACTGGGCACAATCTAACTATCATTTTTTTTTTTTGCTCCCACTCATACAAAGTGAAAAATAGGGAGTCTCCTTGTATGAAGAACACGTAAATAGAAAGAAACGGGGTGACTTACAGATTGGTAATTGGAAGGATGATGAGTGGCCTCCCAAGTGAATCATCCAGTATTGTGGTCCTGCCTCTTGGGAAGAAGATGGGTCCTGGGGCTATCAGACCCCAATTTATTTGACTGCAGGTGGTAGTTGAAATGATAACTAATGAAACTGAAAGGGCTCTTCACATACTGGCCAAATAGCACACAAAGATGTGTAATGCAATATACCAAAACTGCCTGGCCATGGAATGTTTACTTGCTTCTGAGGGAAGTGAATGTAGAAAGTTCAATGTAAGTAACTGCTGTCTAAGATTGCTGATGAAGGAAAGGTCATAGAAGAAATCGCAGACAGAATGAGAAAAATTGCCCATGTCTCTGTCCAGACTTGGAAAGGATAGAATCCCAATGACCTGTTTGGAGGTTGGTTCTCTGCCTTAGGAGGATTCAAGACCCTAATAGGGATGATGCATGTTTAATAGTGCCTTACTTGGTTCCTTTGGTATTGTGGTCAATCAGGACCATTATGGAGAGCACTATAGAAATGAAAACAGTCACCCATGTAATGACGCCATGGACGTGCAGACCCTTAAATCAAGATGATGCTTTGACCATAGATGGGTCTGCGCATCAAAACAGAATAATGTAGCAGGGAGGAGATAAAACTTAGAGAATGTAAATGTGAAGAAGGTCACATAGCACTGAGGGTGACGTAGCCAGTAGAGATGCACATAACCATATATGGGTTAAACCTTGCTTCTTGCTTCTATAACCTGCTTCCAAAGGTATTTAAGGCAAATCCCTTTGTTCTCAGGGCTCAGCCTTTGGATAGGAATCCACTAAGCTGCTGGCAGCACACTAATAAATATTGCTTCCTGAAAAGCCTTGGTGTCCTAATTCCCTGCTAGACTATCCCACAACAAGGAGAAGATAGATGTCTCAGCTCAAAAAAGTTCTGCCTTTGTCTTATTGAAGGCCTCCACAGACTATATGATGCACATTACATTAGTGGATATGACATTGACTCAGTCTACAGATTTAAATGCTAATCTTTCCTGAAACCATCTTCAAAGACACCTCCAGAAATAATATTTTTACAAACTTTCTGGCCATCTCTTAGTCCAGCAAAGTTGACACATAAAATTAACTATCACAAATAGTCTTTTATTTCCCCTTCAGTAATCTTTATTTCAAGACTCTTCAATAAACCTAGAGATGGCAGACCTAGAGATACTGCGTTCCAACTTCTTTAGAATACCCAGGTACAAGAAGAGTGAAAGCTCAGCTTTTGGGAATCAATTTCACATCTTTTGGCCGGATACACTGATGTCTGCCAAAAAGGCTTTCTAAGAAAATATAGGCTTTGAAAATTGAAAGTATTTTGAGATAATCAATTTTATAAACACAAATTATTTTAGTCTCTGGATTAATGTTTAGTAACTGGCTTTTTTTTTTCACTTAAAATCAGTAGGTGCTCATTATATCATCATTGCATTGTATTAGTATACTACATCTAATCAATATTTTTCTGTATTCCTGTTTGCCCTATGTTTCAGAACATAGACTTATAAAATGTCTTAAAATGATTCAGAAATGAAAGGAATGAGAAAAAAGAAATTAGATTTAAAATTGTATAAAGACATGTTTAAAGCTATAAAAAAGGTGATATGTGGATATTGTGGCTCAAAATTCCTTTTTAATACCCAATTGAGTGGAAAATTTCTTCTGGGGAAAATAATCAATTTGATTTTGACAAAATTTTATGTTTTAGCTCTGAATAAGAAAGTAACTCAATAGGTATACTTTGGAACAAAGCAAAAATGACTAATTTTAGCTTCAAAATTTTGCTTAAGATAAACTCATTCATTATAAGAAAATTCTACACCACCTAAAAACTAAAGAAACTCCTGGATTTTGTTCAGTGGAAGACTCATTCTAACTGCTCTAAATAAAAATGTTATTTTTATCCAAAGCTTCCTACTTCTACCATGTCGTTAAGACTCAGTAGAAAGGAGTTTAAACTTGCAAGCTGCCTCATTGCTAGTACTTACCATTACTTTCCATGACTCACACATCGATTTCCTGCCTTTATATCTACAAGACACAGTGAGCCTTTTTAATACTATAATTTTTCATAAGCTGATGAGTAGAGGGATGATAAATGAGCCTTCATTCTACATCTCCTTCAAGTGGGCTCCTTAAAATAATGTTGCTTTGAAGTTATCTTTATTTTAATGTTATTTTACTCCCCATTGTTTTTCAGAGTGTTGTGGAAATTACATTCCTTTCCTTATCAGTTATTAAAGTCCTACAGATTCCTTTTGATTCTTTTTAGGTAGAGGTTATTTTAGTACTCAGAATGAGAGAGTATGATAGCTGAAGACCTTGCTATAGACCACATCCAAAGGTATACAAGTGGTATTAATTCCAGGTTGTGGCTACAAATTATGGATTAGGAAGAAGGCTCTAAAATATGAATTAGAAAAGGCAAAAATCATATCCTCAAAAAGGATCCCCTAAGTTAGAGGGGATCCCTTGGTTTCCTTCCCTTCATTCCCTAAGGACTAACAATTTAGAGACTATCTAATATCAGGTATTTTTTTGATTGTTGTCTCTCACTCGGCATGTTTTCAAGGTTCATCTTTTTTTGATATATAATGATTCTCATTTCTTTCAATTACCAAGGAGTATAGATCTATTAAATTTATGCATTAGTTGGTTGACCACCTGTGCCATTCCACAAGATTATTGTGAATAAAGTTTTGAAGAACTGCGCATAAGTTCTGGGCAAACGTACACATCAACTTGGGGCATATGTGTAAGAGTATTAGTGACGGATCACATGGTAATTTTGATACTTTGAGAAAGTATCAAATGTTCTCCAAAGTGGCTATACTATTTTAAATTTCTGTACACAAGGGATAAGAATTTCCATTTTTACATCCTCACCAACACTTGTTAGTGTCCCATTATTTTACATATTTTAGTATAATGTAAATGAAATATCACTGTAGTTATAGTTTGCATTTCTCTAAAGATTTGGAGCATCTTTTCATGTAATTATTTGTCTATTCTATAGGGAGAAATTTCTTTTCAAATCCTTTACCCTTTTCAAAATTGTATTATTTGCCTTTTTTATATAATTTTATAGTATTATATATTCAGAATACAAGCCCTCATCAGATACTTGGTTTAAAATATTTTACTATTGTTTTCTTATTCTTGCACTAATTTATGCTCTAAAATTTATTTCTTTTGTCTTGCTTTGGATCTAGTCTGCCCTTGCTTTCAAGTTTCTTAAAGTGAAAGCGTCCATAAGTGATTTGAGATAATTTTTCTTATTTATATAGATATTCACAACTATAAATTCATTCTAAGCTTTCATGTACCTGCATTTCATAAGTTTTGGCATCTTGTCATTTAATAAAAGAATTTTCTAATTTATCTTGCAATACATTTTCACCCATATGTTATTTTCAAGTGTTTAGTTTCATGAGGTTGTACCCGACAATTTGTGTGATTTAAAATCTTTTTTTTTTGAAGGTACTAGAATTTGAACTCAGGGCCTACACTTAAGCCACTCCTCCAGCCCTTTATTGTGATGTGTTTTATTTGACATAGTGTCTTGTGAAATATTTACCCTGGCTGGCTTTAAAATGCAATACTCCTGATCTCTGCCTGCTGAGTAGCTAGGATTACAGGTGTGAGCCAGTGGTAGTTGGTTTAAATTCATTTAAATTTATTGGTATTTCTTTTTTGGCCTAACACATGATTTATGTATGTGAAAAGTGAGAATTCTGCTGTCATTGAATAGAATGTTATGCTATTGGGTGTACTTGGCTCATAATTTTCCTCAATTTTTAAAATGCCTTTCTCATCATTAAATCTATTTCAGAGAATGACCCATTGAAGTCACAAACTATTATTTTCAATTATCTACTATCTTTTCAGTTCTGTCACATTTTCTTCATATATTTTGGCATTAGGTTAACTTATATAAATAATTATTATATCTTAATGAAGGATTTGGCCTAGACTTATTCTGAAATGTTCTTCTTTGCGATTAATAAAATTGTCCAGTGTTCACTCTGTCTGATATTGGAATAGTCACTGTATCTGTTTCAGTCACCTACGTTCATTACTTTACTTAAGGTCTGCTTTTTCTCACATGTAAAATTTGTCTTTCACATGCATTATGTATGTGGATCATATTTTTATGCATTTTTCCAATCTGATTTTCACTCGTTTTTTTTTAAATCTTTGTATTTCTAACATAATTACTAATAATTCAAATTTTATATTTGCTAGTTTGGTCTTTTTTTTTCAGTATATTTTCTTCTTCTCTCTGATTTTTCTCCATCACTCCTTTCTTTTGTTTAATATAGATGTCTTTTAACATATCGTTTAATTTCCTTATTTTATTCACTATATAGATTTTTTCCAGGGTTTTAGTGGTTGCCCTGTGTATTAAAACTAACACTTTAACTCAAGATAATCTAATTTATATCAATATCATTTTAATTTCTAAATTATGCAGGAACTTTATTCCAATCAATGTTCATTCTCTTTATTCTCCCTTGGCCTATTAGTATTATAAAATTATATTTTTTAAGCATAAGCCCTCCAACAAAGATTTGAAAGTATTGCTTTATGTAGCTATATTTTAAACCATTTGGGCTGGGGATGTAGCTCAAGGGTAGAGCAGCTGTCTAGCATATTGCAAAGTCTGCATTTGATCCCCATCACTATAAGGAAATAAAACAAAGCAATATAAAAATTAAAAGCAATAAAATCAGTTAGGGAAGAAAGGGGTATAAACAAAAATACATATCTATTATCTTCTGTATTTACTTATGGAGTAAACTTTACTGACTGTTATTTATTTCATATGTGAATTCTAATTATTTCCTAGTGTCCTTTCATTTTAGTCTGGAGAACATCTTAATTATTACTTTAAGATGGTTCTGCTAGCATCACATTCACTAGGTTTTTGTTTATTCAGTAATGTGTTAATTTCTCTCCTATTTTAAAATACTACTGATGACCTGTAAGTTCATGACATTGTTTTCCTTTCAGCCCTTGAGCATGGAATCCCACTGCTCTCTAGAATCTTAGGTTTCTGATGAGAAGTCAGGTTTTAATCTAAATGAGAATCATTTTCATGAGTTATTTTTCTCTTCGTACTTTCAAGATTTCCTCTTTGTTTTGCCTATGTGTGTCAAGATTTAGATGTCTTTATTTTATCCTATTAGGAATTCAGTTTTACACCAAATTTCATAATATTTTAGCTATGTTTTAGGTATTCTCTTTACTATACTGATTCTCTTTCTATAACTCCTGTTATCAGTGTTTGGCATATGGAGTATCATCATCACATAATAGATTAATGTTCACAGGTTCTTCAGAGATATATCTTGTTTCATGACATGTGCAATTCTTACAACAATTAAACACTACTTATCATGTCTTTTAAGCCTACTTACTGTATATTTTGATTAGTGATACTCATATAATTACATTCATAAAACTCCAAGGCAATTGATCTCATTTTCAAAAGAATTGTCAAGTAGAGCATTTCATAATCAAAAAACATATTCTAGTTGATTTTGAAACTAAAATCGTGTATGTAATTCTTCTGTGGTTTTAAGTATAAAATATTTGGTGCATAAATATAATTTTAAATGGAAAATACTACAAGTTGAGCAATCTTATTCCAAAAACTTTCACAATTCAAACTGTTCCAATGCCTTAAACTTGCTGAGCATTGAAATGATATAAAAATCTTTTAGATTTTGAAGAACCTCATATTTCAGATTTTTAGATTAGGAATGTTCAATCAATAAAATCTATGTAAATATTCCCAAATCTAAAAAAATCCAAAATCTGATACATTTCGGATCCAAAGAATATCAGATAAGGAATACAACTTGTTCTAATAGACATTTGTATATGCTGTCTTTTGTTTATTACTTTCTTCACTTCAAGTAAAATAGAAGAGAAATAAGTAAAATCAACTTATTTTTAAGGTTCCCCACTCTTTGCCTCATCATTATAATCATTTAGAAACCACAGGCAAATGTGAAGGCTAGTAGAAAAAATGCCAGAGGTATTACCTCAGAGATGGTAGAGTCAAACTAGAGTCAACTGAATAAGATATAAGGAGAGTTAAGAGTGTCATTAAGGAGATACAAGCAGCAGAGAGGAATAACTGATCAAAAACAGGCTGACTTGTGCAAAATATGTTTAACATCCAAGTATCTTACTTAAAATATGTAACTGAGGTATAAGAATTATATATTTATAATATGAGGAATGGAGAGTAGAAACTCAGAACCTGAGGTCACAGGTGAAGGCTATGATTGGGTTAAGGTTCTATAAATACCTTCTCCTTCTCTAGGATGTGTCTGCCACATTCGGGACAGAGTAACTGATGTTGAGACCTTCCTTGGGCATTTGGTACCATACACCCCAAGTAGTAATCCTGCTCTGACCCTCCCCCTAAAGGAATTGCTAGGTTTAAGTCTGAGGTACTCTAACCTACCTGTCTCTGCTACATTCCAAGTTGCCTTTACGTTACAAATCAATGGCTAAGTATTTACACCTTATATGGACATTTGTGTAAGAGTAAGATGAGCTGTTGGAACCTAAATGAGAGGCATAAATTAGATGGGAACCACTGATGTAAGGAAATAAGGATGTATTGAATTAATGCAAGTTAGGGAGTAAATAGGAAAGATTATCATTTTCCCTTTGTCTTTCCAACAAACATTAATAAGAATCTCTATTGAGCAAAGCAGTATACAAAAGAAGTTGAAGATAAAAATAAAGTAAGAGACACTTCTGACCTTGATGTCTTCAAGTGAAAGAAGGCTCAGTCACTGACCTAACTAACTCATTTTGTCTCTTTCATTTCTTCTGAGTTTTCTTTTCTCCCCTACAGTTTTCTTGGATTCTCAGGAACAATAAGCCTGATTAATAAACATCTTAAAAAAAAAGACTGAAATTAGACTCCACATAACAGTGACTTTCTTAGCATCAACAAAAACATGAATAGCTAATCCTGAGATAAGGGCCTGAGGTAATGACAACCAGACCAAATCCTGACCAAGATGATTTGGATTGCTACCATGGAAACTCTCAACCTTTGCTTTCCTCTTTCTATATAATACAGACATCACTGTAATCACTTTGCAGGCAGATCTGTCCTTCCCAGTGTGGCTACACTGAGAATGAATCACTTTTCCTACCATCAGCACTGTTCACCGTTCTTGTTGGCTTCTGGGACTTGTGGCCTAGCTTAGTCCATTGGGACTTCCTGTTGCCAGTGATATGAGAAGTCATTAATGACAAGCCATGTAACACACAGGTTGAATTGGAGATTTTGACATGTCCAGATTTATCTGGCAAACTGGTGAAGTAGGAAAGCCAGGGAACCATTTCCAAGGGTCACTGAGTTTCTGAATGGAGTAACTGTTTCCACTACTAAGAAGTTAGTCTATTATGAGGAAAAGGTGGGTTTGGGACCACTATTCCTGGGACATGGAAAAGCCTCATTCTCAATGGATAAAGCCACTCCTTTCTCTCTCTCCCTATTTTCTATTCTTTTTAATAAATTAGCCTTCTGTTGAAATAAATTAAAAACAAAACTATACATTTTTTTTTGCCTCAACAGAGGAAGTCTTAAATATTTCATTTAAAGCAATCATTCTGGTCATTCTTCACCTGCCCTTCTGAGATAAATTGCTTTCATTCCATTGAAAGTATATTCCTTACCTAATAAAATTTACTATCACTTTCACTGCAAAAATTTTTAAAGATGCAAACATTCCCTGAAAATCTGTTACTTTTAATGTCTCAGATACTATTGACATTTCAAATTAGAATTAAAAATCATATACGCTTCTCATTTATTTTGTGAATTAATCTTGAATATTTTTCTGAGTCAGATCATCCCTAAAACACAATTGTTAAAGACAAAATATTTTGTTTCTATGTGCCATATATGTTATTATACAAGTAGTTATTCTACCTCATGTGGGTCTGAAAATATGTTCTTAATAAAAATGTAATATTATTAGTTTAAGCTCAATGTAATTTTGGCAACTTTATTATAGCTTTAGGGATACATCTAAAGAACATTTTATGAACAAGTTCTCTAAATATCCTTGGAGAGTATAATCATTTAAAAACAGCTGGGTGCTGGCAGCTCATGCCTGAAATCCTAGCTTCTTGGGTGGCTGAAATTGGGAAGATTGTGGTTTGAGACCAGCCCTAGGCAAAAAGTTAGTAAGACCCCATCTCAGTCAATAGCTGGACACTGTGGCATACACCTTCATCCCAAGCTCTGAGGGAGGTTGAGATTGGAAGGTTCATGGTCCAGGCTGGCCTAGGAAAAAAGTAAGACCCTATGTCCAAAATACCCAGGGAAGAAAGGGCTGCAGGCATGACCCAAGGGGTAGAATACCTACCTAGTAAGTGCAAAGCTCTGAGTTCAAACCCAAATACTACAAAAAATATATGTATATATATATGCATATATATATATATCAAACTCAATTTAATATGTTATTATTATTATATGTTATATGTTATATGTTATATGTTATTAAATATGTTATTTAATATGTTATTACATATTAAACATATGTTTAATATGTTATTTAATATGTTATTACATATATGTTTATATATATATATAAACATATATATATATTACATATATATATATATCAAACTCAATTTAATATGTTATTACAAAGTTCACATAAAAACTTAAATACATACACAAAAGAGAATTTTTTATAGTTCTTATTTTGTTTTATGTGTATATATGGACCAAAGGAAATAATACTTATAATTGTTTTCAAATGTAATTCTGGTTCTAAAGTAAACTACTGCTCAAAAGAGAATGCAGAAAGAGAACTTAGAGGAAAAAGATATGATTATGGTCCTAGACAAAAAGCTATTGTCTCTGTGTATACAGATCAATATTAGCAATTTTGGCTGATGGTGTGGAGATTTTGGAGTATAGTGATATGTCCAGGGTCATCCAATTGGTAGGTAGATAACAAACTCAATTCCATGATCAGTGGGTTACATGTTAGAGTCACCTGGGGGATTTTAGTTGGTTTTTTTGTTTTATTTTGTTTCTTCCAGTACTGGGCTTTGAACTCAGGGCCTCAAGCTTGCTAGGCAGGTGCTCTACCACTTGAGCCACTCTACTAGCCCACCTTGGGGCTTTTTGAGGGGAGGTAAGAATCTTCTACTTGTTCTTTCTTCTTCCTTCCTATCAAGAACAAAGACTTCTTTTTAATTTATTTTCAAGAGAAAATTATTATTTAAAATAAAATTATTTGTAAAAGTTGCTGTCATTGCCAATGGTGACTACTGTTTTTGTCTTTTGCTTAATAACTCCCCGAGCCTTTTTGTTAGAAGTGATCCCTTCAATACTGCTTAGTGGAGTAATGGGAAACACATTGTCTAATGGTCTAAATCACACCAGAATAAAGTATGAAGACTCTTTCCTGTTAATTTTCTCTATGAAGAGTTAGTCAGCAATCATATAGAGACTGTCCTTAATGGAAAAAGCATTGAGAGTTTTGAAATAAGCTTTGTCTCGGGACATTGTCAGAAGAAATTCTAAGTTAAAAAGAATTTAACCTTGCCTGAAAGAGATCTGGTTTTTGCCTTCAGCTTCTAGGAGCTAATCACTAAGCTCTTGGAATGCCATGCCTAATAGAAGTCCTTTCTTGTCTTGAGTCCTTGAGTTACCTCAATGTAAAGATGGGCATTGCTACAAAGCAGGACCCACATGTGAGAACTTTGGGTCACATGGCATTAGCAAACCTCTGGAAGGACTAGTGATCTGTCACATGGGCCAGCCATGAATCACACCCACATGACGGTGCCTTCATGAGCTCTGAGCACTGGAGTGGACAATATGCTCTATGTGTTGCCGCACATAGATTTCAGGGAGGTAACAGATCTGTGATTTCATGAGGAGAGAATATCAAAGCTCTGCATTTAGTACCTGTCCTAGACTCTGTCCTATGAGACTCTTCCCTTTGCCTATTTTAATCTGTATCTTTCAACTATAACAAAACATGGCAGATTTTGGTGAGTTCTGTAAATCCTTCTAGCAAATTGGGAAACCTAATGAAGGGTGCTTTTGGAGACTCTCAAACTTGCAGTTGGTGCTGCAGTCTTCTATAAGGATTGCTTCTTCTAAGTGGCTAAAACTCTTGTACCATTATTTTCATAAATAAGAAAAAATCATGGTATTATTCTTGATACAATCATTCTGCAATAGATTGAAGTATATAAAAGTAAAAATAGTAAAAAATATTCTAGAATCTGTTATGTGTTTTTGCATGTGAGAATTTCTGTGTGTTAACTACATGCTCACTCACCATATGCTGACTTCAGGAACTCACAAGAGTTCCTGAAGCTAAAATGCTTTAATGTAGTGACTTTACAAACTTTCATGAACAGTAGGGTACATTGCTGGGGACTGTGATTGACTCATGTCACTGGAAATTGCTGTTCTAGGATCTGCCTTGCTAAGAGCTAACGTAGAAGCTATCTGCACTCATGACTGGAGCTTGCAGGTATTCATGCCATCTCAAAAGTAAGCCGTAGGGCTAAAGGATTTCTTTATATCTAAGGAACTGTGGAAGTATGTACAGATTCTTCAATGTCCTCCATTGTTACTAAGGTTTTAACTCAGCATTATGAAGAGAATGTAATGTCAAGAAGACAAATAATGAACATCACAGAGCTGAAATAGATGCCTCAATCTGAGTCCTGAATTTGTCTATAATTAGCTATGAAAGCTTAGGTAAACAGTTTTTCTCTCTCTAGGTCTTAATTTCCTTACTTTGTTTTTAAAAAAGCAGCTGATCTAGATTAGTTCTTAGACCCCATGTGACTTTAAATGAGGTGATGTGCAAGTAGTTTCAAAAACTTACCTTCCAGATCCAGCACAGATTTCTAAATTTTTGAGTCGCCAGAGGCATAAATCCTAGTGTTCTCTCAGTGCCTGCTAAGCTATGAATTGAAATTAGACTGCTTTTCCCCCTCTAGAAATAGGTGTAGTTTAGCATCTCTCTCAAACAACTTTAAATTTTGGCATCTGAAACAAATTTTAAGAAACTATTTTTACTCAAATGTTTTTTTGATGCCTTCTATTTTATCATTTAGAGGACACATTTGTAATTAAAATATTTTTTATCTTATAGCTTGGATTATTTTTTAAAACCCTGTAGTCATAATTTATAAGAACTAGATACTTTCTAAATTGTTAATAGTGAAAATCTCTATTATTAATGCAATACATTTTTGTAAAACCATGTCCTTCATTGTCTCCCATCCAAGTACTAACCAGGCCTTATCTTGCTTAGCTTCTGATTAGATGAGGTAGGGTACATTCAAGATGGTATGGCCATAGTCTCTGTCCTTCATTGCAATTCAACGTTTTCCTTGGCATTGTGATAGCACCAAGTCATTTTATGATCTATATCAATCTGTTAATATGTGCTACGTAATGAGCGTGGAAGATGTAGGAAAGTATTTGGGGTCAAGGATAGAGAGGAGAGGGACTGCACATATGTGTACAATTGTATTTATATACATATATATAATTAGAAAATGCACATAATTTCAAATGGTTATTTTTATTGAAAATTATATTTACCAATATATAAAAATAACTATCTAAAATAAAACATGAAAAGGCAAATTGCAGATCAATGTGTGTAGTATGATTCAATCTTGGTAAAAGTACGAACACCTATATGGATATATTACGGGGTGTTTGGATGAATGAGAAAAAATTGCGAACATTTATATACCAGGCTGCTAATATGCATTACCCACAAGTGAGTGGGAGTTCAAGGATGATTGGGAATGAATGATAGCCTTTTTTTTATTCAACTTGGAGCTCTTTTTTTTTTTTCATGTGGTTTAATGTATGCATTCTTTTCTATTTTATTTTTTTTCTGGTAACAGAGATCAAACAAGGACTTTGTACATTTTAGGCAAACATTCTACTACTGAGCTACATACCCAGCCTTTGTTTGTTGAGAGAGTCTCACCATGTAGCTCAGGCTAGCCTGGGCATGAATTTCTTTTCTAATTTGGAAAACATCAGTTAGATATAGAGATGCAAATTGGTAATATTTGTTAAGCTTTATTTAGCTCAATTCTGTTTATAAAACATATCTTTATTTTATAGAACTTTGAAATGTATTTCTTAAGCATTTAACTATAGATAAAATGCGATTAAATTTATTGAAATACTAATAGTAAATTATTGCTCATTTGCTAATATTCCCGTTAAATTTAACACAATTCAAATAGCAGACAAAACAAGCCAATACAATAATTATCAAACATTAACATACTCATAATTTAATTTGTTAAATTCTTTGGTAACATATGTTGATTATCATCCTTATGTTTAAACTTGGTCATTACATTTTGCTGGAATTTTAGCAAATCTTATTTTGATATCAATTTTTGGATTCAAATCAAAAAGTATTTTAGTACATTTCATTTCCAGTAATCTTTTTAGACTAAAAAATGAAGACAGTCTCAGAACTCTCCCAGTGACAATATTTACATTGTCAATAGATTCTTTGTTGATTCCTAAAGCCTGATTGCTTCTTTGAGAGGATACCAAATCTTCCTTTCTCTTTAGATTTGGCTTTCCTGTTCTTAGTTATACTAAGAATACTTCTTTATTTTTAATGTTTTTATAACATGATTTCTTCCTTCTAAAGGACATCTTATGTATGTGTGATGTGATTGTCAAGCTTTATATGTCCTACCAAGTTATTATTATTAGAATATTTTTCTACTCTCTTAGCATTATTAAAATATTAGGAATGGATTATAGATGTCTTCTAAATTAGTGATCATCCACAGCACTGTTGTTTTAGGAGATCAGGAATGTTTGAAAGAACTTAAACTATATCTCTCTAACTGTAGTGAAGGAACATTGTTGATGATCAGTCATTCTATTTTTGGAGTATTCTTTGTTTTAGATGATTTATTATATTCATTGTTTTCTGCTTATATAACAGAAAACAGTACACCTTGTTAAAAGACCTACACTCAGTAGAAACAGCAAAATGTGTCTGTATATTACAATGATTAATGTTATTAACTAACACTATAAACTAATATTATTATTGATTAACAATGTATTTTAACATGGACTGTGTATTCAAATGACCAAAATTTAAAACATATCCTTTAATATTTACTCATCCCTTGCACAGGTAAAACCTTTTGTAGATAGACATGGTGGCACAGATCTGTAATCCTAGCACTGAGGAGTCAGCAGTAGTAGGATTGTGAATTCCAGGCCAGCCTTGGAATTCAAAAAGGCCAAGGTTTGAATTGCAGGTCAGTGGTAGAGCACTTGCATAACATGCTCAAGACCTGAGTCTGATTCCTAGCACTGCAAAAATGTTTGTATAATTTATATTAACTATATCCTTTCAATATAATAATGAACAATATTATTTTAGAAGCTCAACTTATTTCCATTTATAATGTTAATTTAGATGATTATTGTGGTAGTGTAAATTGCTACAAATGAAACAGTAGCAACTGAGTCAAGCTGTTTCCTCAGTGTTTTTTATTTACTACCACTAGCATTTCAAAGTTCTTTCAATTCCAAAGCATGCTATCTGCTAGACTTTGAAGATCCCAAACTCTTTTTTATTAAAAACAATCAAAATTTGGAAACTTCAGTTTCACCAGAGTGTGGCTGATGAGTCAAATCCTGCCTCTAGTGCTGTTGGCCAGCTTGAAAAATTATCCTTTGTAATTCTAGATGTTCACACTCAATTCAGGAACTGGTCCACACAAATAACTTTCTCAATGGTTAAGTTACAATGTACATTAGAGAACATTTGAGTTATTTAATATATATTGCTGAGGTTATTTGTTATCTACAAGAATAACAAAACTAGATCTCAACATCAAATGACATTCAAAATAAATTCTATCTAGACTACAGACTTAAATATGAAAAGTAGCAATTAAAATGCTTAAAAGAACATAAGTAGTTGTACTGTTGTTGCTTTAATATCCAGGTAGGTAGGGAATGATACATTCTGAACTAATTATAAAAGGTAGATTACTGTCTTAGGTTAATATGAAAAATGATACTATAAATTAACTGAAAACAGAGTCCAGAAAGAAAATATTTTCAGGGCAAATAACTGATAGAAGATTAGTGTCAATAATACATACTTTTAAAACTCCTTCATATCATTAAGGAAGAAAACCAAATTGATACAAAAATGAGCAAAGAATATAAACAAGCAATTCACAAAGAAAAGTCACATATTAACAGTATGTATTTGGAAAAGTGTTCAGCCTTTTCAGAAATCACAGAAACACAAAACAACTAGATACCAACCCTATGAGATTGGCAAATCTAAAGAAGTTTCATAATCCTAAATATAAAACTGGAAAATGGGGAAATTAAGTCTCTTACACTGTGCACGTGAGAGAAAACTAGGTGAGCTGATATCATATCCTTGAAGAACAATTTGGTTCATAGAGTAGTGTTAAATAAACAAATATCCACCATCAATCCAACTTCTCGAGACATAGAGCATTCACATTTTAATTGTATGTGTGTAGACCTACGTAGATGATCTACAATTTATCATAGGGTTATGTTCCAATAAGCCAATCATAAGTTGAAATTTTCATAAATCAAAATGCAGTGAATATACTTAACCTAGCAAACATCATAACTTAGCTCTGCAGTGCACTCTGACCTATTGTTTGCTTCCCCTTCAGATCCTGTGTCTGGCTAGGTGCTGCAGCTCACTATTCTCACTGCCTTTGTCTAGGACTGCAAAGAGTATTACACCGCATATCACCAGCCTAGGAAAAGATCAAAACTCAAAGTTTGAAGTACAGTTTCTAAATGTGTATCACTCTACACCAGCATGATGTTGAGAAGTCAGAAGCCAAGCTATGGTAAGGCAAGGCTATCTGCATATACAAACTAATAATTCAATTGTTTCAAGAAACAATTCTTATATTTCAACTTCCAATACATTGGCATTCCTTATTTATTCTATTTTTATCAAATCATATCATGCCATATTGTTTCATCATAGATATTTCAAATGTTTACAACCCAAGAAATGGATTTTGCATCTATTGAGTCAAAATGTTTGACTGTAAAACACTGTGCATGTACACATAAAAATGTTTAAAAGGTTGCTCTTTATAGAATTATTAATACTGAAAACTAGGGACAAATATGGATGTTATCAATAAGACAATGAGAATTGGTGGTTTGTTCATATTATAGACTATCAAACACTAGAATTATGATCTAATTATACATGCATAAGTATGGTTAAGATGTCATTAAGCTACAAATAGAACATAAAAGAGTTTCAGAATAGTGAAATGGAAGAAGAACATACACCAATTTAATAATTATGATTATATCTGAGAAGATAATTTAAGTGAAAATGAAAAAAATCAATATTTTCAGAATCCTCCTCCTGTATATGTTGATTGTGTTTTATTTTGGTATGGAGACTGTTACCATCGTTAATGTAATCTTTTCAGTGGCTGCTCCATTTAGAAAAACAAATCATTTTGTTATTCTCATAATACAAAGTAAATTGGATCTTGGAAAGGACTTAGTAGTTCATAATGTCAGTGGAGAGAAGCTTTGAGCTTATCAGCATTTTTACTCCTTACTAATACAAGTTTAGCACCAGTTCTAGGACCTAAGTGCTCAGTGGTTGTTCTTGAAAAAAAATCTGTGCCCCAGTTTAGGGAACAAAGTCTACAGAAGGAACTTGATTCTCCTTTCGGTATAATCTTCTCAAACAGTTCTATACTATATTATAAAAGTACCCATCACCTCCCAAGTTTAATTTCACATCTTTTTTTCCCAAGATTAATGTAGTTTATGCAGCTGAATGCTATGGATCATTTTTCTCTCCATGAATGGCCATCAGTGGGTTGGCATGACATACTGAAACAGTTTTAAAACCAGTGGTACAAGCCAGTTCACATAGTATTATTCTTAATTAGGTGTTACCTATTTCTGTTAACAGAAATATCTCCTTAAAGATTACATCCACTGTCAAGACATACAGGTGAAATAGTGTCTGCCACCTTTCTTACTGCTTTGCCTCTACACAGTATTGCTTTTTTTTTTTTTTTTTTGGTGATTATATTGGGCGAGTATTGCTTCTGAAAATCAATCTGAACATAAGATTGAGTTCTGAGACCATACTAGTTATATGACTGCAATAACCCCGTCATTCAAGTCCAAAACTATACAGACTACATTGTTCTGTGGAATGGATGATCTGAGTTTCTAGTGTTAAAGGCAAGAAGGATGGGACTGAGCCTGGACTCCCAGAACCTTGGATCTTGGAGTTAGTTCCCATAAAAAGCCTCCTAAGTGCAGAGATGAACCAGAAACAATGGATAAGGAATGGTTTTGGGAAAAACCATTTCACACCTCAGAATCACAATTCTCCCTCCTCCTTCAGGGATTTCTAGGTCTTCAACAACTTTTTCTAAAGAAGTGATTTCACCTTACCCTACACTTACCTTCTGGGAAACTGCTGTGGCTACATATTTTTTATTTATCTGAAGCTACTTCAAGGAGTGGAGTCTGCCACCAGCAGAACAATACTTAGGGCAGTGATGAAGATTTGCTTATACATTGCAAACATCTTATTCAAGTAAGACCTCACCTTGGTAAAGTAGTTTTATTTTTAAAATCTGAAGGAAATTAAAGAAGAGATTTGACACACATTTATACGCTAAATAATTAATGATACAAAATGTTCTTATAAATGTTTAAGTTAGTCCTTGATCCTAGAATTTAAATGGCATCTTTTTGTACTTCAAAAATTATTTGATCAGCCTCCCACACTCCTGTCTTTTAGTCTTTACAGAACTATTCTTCACTTTCAGACATGCTGGTTTAGATGGATTTTCCAAAACAGTAGATAATTTCCTTTAGTAACTTCAAGACACTAGGAATTCTATTTCCTTTTGTGAATTCTGTTGAGTATTCTGATTCCAATAATATCAACACATCTTTAGGATGTCTTTTAAATTGTTTGTTGCCAATTGAAATTGCTCTTTAGTTTAAAATTCTCTTTCTCCACATATCAATAAACAAAGTGAAGAGTCAACTACTGACATAGTCTCCTGTGGAAAATAATGAGAAAACAAAATACAATGAAACACTAAGATGAATAATGAATAAAATTAATGACTACAGCCCAACCCTGACCAAAATTGCTTTCATTTTATGTTTTTTTTTATTGTAAATATAATGCTTAAACATGCAAGCAGGTTGCAATGTTTTTAACATTTATAATTGTGTGACTTGCCACAAACACCTGATTATGGTTGACTTCATTTAAAACTAAACCCCTTACTGAGGGCATTTGATATTTGGTTTGTTTCTTGTAATGCATTCCATTTGTCACAACCTGATGCTTTGAGAGCACCCAAAGGAGGGCATTCTAATTAACCCTGATGAGTTATAGTAGCATACAACTATTTTGTGCTGTGTTTTGTCTTTTTTCTTTTGAGTAACTTAAATAAAAGGCATATAACCTGGATTTTAAAAGTACACACAGGATTCCTCTGGGTGAAATCTGTGTCAACAATGTCACAAAAGACTATTACTGCAAATAATTTATTACCTTCACACAATTTGTATCCCTGGTGTTCTCTTAAATTGTGACATGGGAAAAATATAGCATTTCACTAATTATCGGTGTAAGTGAACTGAGCAACTTTTATTTTATGTCATAGCTGTTTTTATGTAAAGTAAGTGAATAGTATTCAATGATCAACTTTCTCCTCTCCTAAATATATTTTTAATGAAGATCATATGAATTTCTCATTAGTTTTTGGAGGGAGAGACTACAGAAAATTGCATTCAAAGATACTTTGAATAGTTTGCTTTTTTGTTTTGCTTTCATTTTTCCTGAAATATTTAAACAGTTCACATTCTGACTCAGATACCTTAATGAATGAATATTTGGAGGGAAGGTTCTAAAGAGTGGGGCACCATTTGTTTTTATTATTATAACTAAAAAAGATTTGGGGGTAAATCTGAGATGAATTTTAAAAATAAGATGGGACCAGTAGTTGAAAATGGCATTTATTTTCTGTCTTTCTCTGTAAAGTTTATTGTCTTTATTCTGGGAATATAAACTGGTCATGTAAAGTCTGAGCCTTAATATCCTCAACTGTAAGTGAAGGAAATGAACAAAATGAATCAGTGTCTTTTTCAACTCTGAAAATCTGGGTTTTATTTATACCCTTCTCAGTATGTTCTTGTTATTAGAAATGCTATATATTCTTTTTCTGTCTCCTCTCATTTTTTCTAACTCTTTATGTGTGTATATGTGTTCCTTTTATTTTCATTTAGTCTAACTGATCCTTTTTCTAAGATTTCCCTTGAGAGAGAGAAACAGGAGACAGGCAGTTGCACAAATGCATGTTCTCCGTGATTCATTTTTCTAAAGATCCAGGTATCAGGTCTGTTTCTTCTTACACTTGTGACTAAATTGTCTCAATACCTATTCTTGTGGCTTCTACGTACATCTTAGTAAAGTTTTCACTCTGCTACAAATATGTCATATTTTAGTTTTTCACTTGACAAAGTACCCAATAATTATAGAAAATATGTAATTTTTTCTGTTTTAACATTCATGTTATTCAATGATTTTCACTATTCAATGTTATTAGTTTTTCATTACCTTTCTGGCAAGTTTTTGTTTTAAACAAAGAATAAAATTTTATTATCATAGATATAAAAAGAAACATGAATCCTAGCGTTTCTGACTGATGTAATTTCAATATACTTCTAAAAGACATTTAAGTGAAAGAAACAGCTGTCAGCTTTACATATCTGTTTGTCTGCCAGTATTTACCAAGAGCTTACTTTTACAGGTTTACTAAGTGATAGAAACATGCCAACCTTTTTATTCATTACTAATATATGACAAAGACCTCTCTAGGATATATTTGATCTTCTTTAATTTTAAACTTTGTTTAAACATTAAACTTTGTTTTTTTCCTAACATACAGGGAATTCTCAGTGTCAAGAAATGATTTCTTAGGAAATAAAAAATGTATTTTGTCATTTAAAAAATACTGAAGTATCAATGTGTTTTTGTGTGTTCTATGTAGCTTGAGAAATCAAAATTAAATAAAGCTCAATGGGAGACAGGTATATTGACATTTTGAAAGCAAGGCTGCCTTTAGATCATGCTTTTCTAATTGTTTCTCATTGATTAAGGCAAACCTTCCATGGATGAAATTGTTAGATAAACACTTTTATTTCAATTCAAAGAAAGATTTGAATTTATTCTCTTGAAATAATGAGTCAAAAATATGTATTTATGGTATAGGCATAATATGAGGGCTTCTACACATTTGATAGCCTGTATGAATAGTGTATACCATGTATATTATTGGATTATCAAGTATAAGAAGAAAAGAAAGAGATAAATGAATTTTACCAATATAGGCATGGTTTGAAAACTCCCAATTAATACTGAGGCAGGCAAAAATGAGGGAAATTTCAGGACTCATAGAAACTTAACATTACATCTCAGATTAACCAGCTCTGACTCAGGGTCTGCCCTTACCTGGCCCAGGAACCACCCATTCCCTCTTTCACTCACTGATTATTGGATGGAAATCACCTGGTTCCTCCCCTCCCATAGATTGGCCTAAGTTTTAAAAGCAACTGGAGAACAGAAGCACGCTCTCTCTACCTCCAGATTCCCCTGGGGTCCCACAATGTTCCTTTTGTATTTCCCTTCCCTAACTTTTAATAAACTCCATTTATTAAAGAATCCATGCCTTGCCATGGGCTCTTCCAATCACAGACTCCATCATGCTGCCAATAGTATCCCTATTGGTTGCTGCCTGTATTCTCAGGACCAGTTTACTTTGGTTCAAATCTTGACACTGCTTCTGATCAGTTTGATTAATTGATTCCTGCCTTAGTTCCATGATCTCTAAGATAAGAATATTAATAACAGAACATTGCAAGTACCAACACCGCTATTATGAGAGTTAAATGAGCCAACACAGGGCTCAGCTGTGTCAAACTCAATAAACACTATTTTATTATCACCTAATATTTGCTTCTTTTTCCCCTCAAATTCCTCTCCATAAGAATATTGACTTGTTATTGATCCAAGATTCTAATTAAATAATAACTAAAAACCCTCAAGATAACTCTTCTGGAATGTTTGCTGTGCAAAAAGTGATATCTAGCCAGAATAGTTTAAAGTATATTAGATAATTTCTGGGATATAAGTCTTTCTTTTGTTTTCTTTCTTGTATAAACAGGTATCTGTTATAACAAGGGTTTGGATAACCTGCTGAAATATTACTGTCACTTTAAAAGGTAAAATTATTCTTAGTTCACTAGCCTTTAAAGCACCCAAAATGAACTTTGAGTAGTACTAATGATTGGCATGCTGAAATCAGTCTAATTATTAATAGTCACATGCATCCAAACCATTTAATTTTAATTGTTAATTTTCCTTGCAGGGTAAGTTGATAGAGGTAAGAAATGCCAGTAGGCTATTGCCTAGGCTTCCTGGCTGGATGAGCAAGTCTGGATGCTTGTATTTTCCTTGTGGCCAGGCACCATAGACTATATAACACAAACTTTCAAGACAGTCTTTGAAATATGTGTGCCTGTGTGTACTTATATTCCCATGGATACACACACACACACACACACACACACACACACATACACACAACATAGAGTGTAATATACAAAACAGGGTTAAGTCTTCTAGATCTTTGGTACTATGTGGTCCTGGGAACAACAGCATCTGCATGACCCAGAAGCCGGGTAGAAATGAAGACTGCCAGGCCCACCAAGGCCTTTCTGGTCAGTTTCCATTTCAGTAAGAGGTGCAAATGACTTCTAGGCACATTCAAGGTTGAGAAGCACATTTGTCCTCTTGTAAATTAAAAGGTATATAATCTGCATTTAATTCAGTCTATTTGTTTTTACTTTTTAAGAAAAAATACTTGATCTTCTGTTTTAACTGATTAATTCAAGAGAAACATAATCCATTGTGAGCCCTTGTTTGTAAGACAAAGAAAACATCACAGTTGTTCAGAATCCTACCTTGTTTCTGATTTTTCATTGTGTAATCTGAAGTACATCATCCCATTTGCTTTTTTTAGATTATAATCTTTTGTATTATATATCTTCTCTACATTTATTGCATATTAGATTTATTTTGTTTTATAACCATTTGAATAACAATGATTTGGACTTAGCTCTATTTTACTACATTGTTGTTTTAATTCACAATAGTGGACCTTTTATAATGTGGATTATTCTTAAATTAACTCTGTTTAAATTTAACAATTAGATTAATTTACATCCATGGTTTCATTATCTTTTGGGATATATTAATATGATACTGAAATCTAAGTTCAGCTTTATTTTTCTTCCTATGAAGATATTTTAAAAAGAAAATTATTGAAACTTTAAAATATCAATAGTAAGTCAGCAGACACACACAAACCCAAACATGCATATATTATGGTTTTTTGCAATTACTTTTCCTTTGGACAAATTGTTGGGATCATTTTGTTCTTATTTATTAAAAATTTTTTACTGTTTTTAGAAAAGTATAGGTTCACTTTAAAAGATGCAGAATAATACAACAAAGATAATAAAATTCACCCCAAATCACTTTGTCACAAGATAATGGCTTCAGTTTCATGATGATTGCTTTAGAAATTTGTATCTCTCCCACTTTCTTAGTCTCTCTCTCTTTTCACTCCTGTCTTTGTCTAACTTTCTCTAAATATGTCATGTATTCAGACATGTATGCATGTATTATACATACACCAATGTAGATACACAATAAACATATTTTGTATAAAATTACATAAATTGTATGTAACATTCTGTAATCTGCCCTCTTTTTATTTTTTGAGATGTGGTTTCAAACGTTGCCTAGGCTAGTCTTAAACTCATAGTCTGAGACTAAAGGCATGCACCACTTCACCTGGCTGTGTAATTTGCTTTTCCAAGTCAACAATTTGTTATTCAAATATTTCTATAGCAACATAGACCTCTAATCTTTTCAATTTTTATAATGATTATTATTTTTGTGTGTGATACTGAGGGCTTGAACTCAGAGCCTTCACTTTGAGCCACTTCCCAGCCCAATTTACAGGGTCACATGAACTATATGCCTGGGCTGGCTTCAAACTGCAATCCTACTGATCTCTGCCTCCTGACTAGCTAGGATCACAGGCATAAGCCACCAGCACCCAGCAATATAATGATAATTTTTAATTATTTGTTTTTGTAATTTGTTTATTTATTTAGTGCTGGGGAATCAAACCCAAGCCTCACACATGCTAGGCAAGCTGCTTACTTTTCAGTCCCTACTGCTTTAAAATGTTTCAGTAGTGTTTCATTATCCTGGTACGCCACTAAGTTGCATTTGTGATATTGCTATAGCTTACATTTGTTGGACTCATTATGCACCAGACAGTACACTTACCATAGAACATAAAGTATTTTAATTAGCTTTCACAACACTACATCATCTCCATTTTTCACATGAGAAAACTAAAAGACAAAGAGGTCAAGAGATTTAAGCATGTTTTATTTGATAATAAGTAGCAGAGTTACATTTGGGTGGGCAATCAAAACCCTAGAGCACATCCTTAACTGCTATGCAGTGATCCCCAAAGTGTGACCTGAAGACGGGCACAAAATTCATTTGGGAACTTGTTTAAAGATAAATGCCTAGACCCCATTTAACATCTACTGTATCTGGGAATAAAATCTAGATGATCCACACATATAAACACTCTCTGGGTAATTTGTTTGAATTTTAATTGAACAGATTATTATGATTTCTTAATATTTATATTTTTCATTGTAAGTACAATAATTACTTTGTTCATAGTTTTTTTCTTATTTTTAAATTATTTTCCAAAAATACATGTTACTAACATTTACATTTTTTGACCTATTTTTTAATTAGCATTATTAGTTGTACAGAGGGGTTTCATTGTGACATTTATATATGTGCTTATAATGTATCTTAATTAGATTCACTTCATCCGTCATTCTCCCTCCTCTTTCTTCCCCTCCTTCTTAGAACAATTTCATCAGGTTATTTTTAATGAAAAAAGATCAAGTATGACATTGATGCACCCTGGGTGTCCTCACTCTTTACCTGGATGCTTGTTTTACTTGGATCTTAAATTGTTGGGTTAACTCAAGCAAGTGTATGTACTGATTTACAGACTAGCAACCAGAGATAAATGTGACAGAAATTTGAACCAACCACGTGCATCCCAAGCAGATTCCTGTGTCACCCCAACCCTTTATGTTATCAATTTATCTAGTTTTTCTCAGCTCTCAGTCTACTCCTTAATAGTCTGTTCTGTGATCCTGGACTGAGTTCCTCACATTACATTTCTACATTCCCTTGTTATCTGGTTTCCCATTGAGTTCAGGAACCAGAAGGATTGAAGAGAAATTGGAAAGCGAGGGGATAGAAGAAGTTGCTTCTTTACATTGGCCCATGTGGTCATTACTGTTTTCACAACTCCAGTTTCCTTCCACCATCCCTGCATGGGCCCTTCAGAGAAGCCAGCAGCAGTCCAGAGATTCTGTCTCCATGAAGCTCTTGGCACCTGTCTGATGTCATGGCTCCCATAACTTACAGCATTGCCTTTTCTTCCTTTGGGCAATGATTGCTGTATGGTAGGTTGCTGACTCTTCGGTAATTTTTTTGTTAACTTCTTAAGGTGGAGAGGGGAACAAACCTTCCCTATCAGGGTACTTTGACAATGCAAAAGGCCAATGTTAGCAAATTTTTATCTTTCTCTTTGGAATGACTGCTCTTTCCCTGAGCCTCTTTATGTAGCTGATAATGAAAGCGATGATGACAACGATGCCACAAAATGGAAGAGTAGGTTGTGCTCACGTATTCATTCTATAGCCCTGCTTTACTGTCAGACCTTTGCTTGTTCCAATGACAAATGACTTCATCCATTTGAGTTGTAAGTACTACCCTCATTTATTTACTTTGTCCTTGCATAATACTACATAGTATCTCAAAACATTCATAATACCTCAAAACAAAACATTAAGGCAACTCTCTAAATCCTAATAACCTTGTATCTCATAGAGAATTCCTGAAGCCTAAGGCAGGACAATGACACACTTATATAGATTCCAAGATATTACCTCTTTCAAAAATTTGCTGTCTTCTGGCAAGGAGATAGAGTAGAGGGTAATGGCCTAATCTAATCAGTGACTCTAGAGACTTGCAACTTGTTTCAGACTTCAGCTACACATCTTTTTTTAGTGTAATCTTACTTTTATTGATTAGGCCCCCAAATGAATGCTTTTTACGTTTACCAGTGGCCTTTCCTTTGATGGCTATGAACTGCCAATTTTGTCTCCGTACCCCTGTATCTTTGACCAAGCTATGTTCACCTATTCAGTTTCTTAACCACACTCTTTTTTACTTGGCTTCTTAGTCTCACAGCCATCACCCACAAACAGGGAGTGCCTCCAAGAAGAAAGGGAATGCAAGCAGTGTTCGTTTCTAGTTTCCCTTTCATTTCTTGAATCTTGGGCCACTGGATTCTTGATAACTTGGTGGCGCTGATGACTTTGAACTAATTTTGTTTGGTTGGTTTAAATTTTTTCCAGAATCTTTAGTGTTTCTTTTTAGCAGGTCAATTGGTCTATAATATTCTAATTCACCATTTCTAGAAGAAGAAGTCCCATTAATTTGTTTTCAAGAGAAAAAAAACAATCAAATATGAATTGAGGCATCTCACTGGTCAACTTGTCAATTGACTGATCAGTAAAAACAGGAAAGTAAGGTCATGAGAGTTGGTAAAAACAGGTTTTAATTTATACTATCTTATTTTCCTTCTCTCTCAAATAAATGAAGTAAAGACTTCTAAGAAACAAAGACAAAAGAAAGTATAGGACATTTTGCTCATTGTTTTATGCTATATAAGCATGAGTTGTTATAATTATTTTCATATTCTTCCAAAATTTAGTTATTTCCAACATATGCCCTACTTGTAGGAAGGTTTTGGAGATTAAGTGAAATATTGGAAGGGATTATTTAACCATAAAATAAAAATTTGAGTGGATGCTCTCCTCCATGGTTCTAGAAATACTTCTAAGTCAAAAGAATAAATCATTTTTAAGCTCACATGAATTAATGTAAGTTTAATTATGCTGACTAATATGTATTTTATAGTAAATTCCAAAGTTTGTGACAAGAAATATACTAAATTTTTCTTGACCTGGCCTAATTTGGCAGATAATGGACTATTTTATACCCAAGGAAGATTGTCAGAACCTGGGGAGGATAGTTTCTAAGTGAGGGTTCCATGATAACTGTACCACCTACTGCAATACTGTGGAAGTAGAGACCTCATTTCTAAATCATTTTCAGATGAATTATTAAGCTGTTTTTGTTGTGAAGTGAATTATGATGAAAGCAGTCATAGAAATAAATTTTTTCTCTTTTATGAACTTAACTAAGTACACATTTATTCATCTATTTATTGGCATATATTTATTGATCTACTTATTAATAATTAATTTATATATTAGTAAAATATCTGACACTAGTAGTTAAAATAGTAGCTGATTTGCTTATGGTATTTAAGAAAGAGTATCCTTCTGTCTCATTAAAAAAATTAAGAACTCATAATATTCATAATATACATGGAATGACTCTAAACCATCATAAATCAGGTTAATTACCTGTGCTTTCTTTCTTTCTTTTTAAAAAAACTATTTAATAATTTATTATCATTTAACTACTAAAGTACAATTTCCAATAATACCAAACATTTACTGAGTCTTGTGTGCCAGAATCCCTCCTGTATTATTTTGTTTAATTTCAAAAAAATCCCATGATGTAGGAAACATTATAATCATTATGCAGATGTGGAAGTGGAGTGAGTTCAAGTTCCACCAAGGCCTCATGGTAAGTTCAAATACAGCCTGGGTCACACAGTTACTTTAAGGACAACCTGGGCCATACAGGGAGTTAAAGACTAACTTGGGTGATTCAAGTCTAGCCTGGGCCTCAGATTAAGTTCAGGGCCAGCCTGGACTGCCCAGTGAGTTCATGGTCACACAGGGCTGCACATTGAATTTAAGGGCAACCTGGGCTACAATGTGAGTTCAAGACCATCTGGAGCCAAGTAGTGAGTTCAAGGAAGGCAAGTGACTCACAGTGAGTTCAAGGGCAGTCTGGGCCATTTAATGAGTTTAAGAATGAACTTTTCTTCACAGTGAGTTCAAGGTGAGCATGAACCACACAATGAGTTCTAGATTGCAATGGGAGATCAAAGCCAGCCTTGCCTGCACAGCAGTTCAAAGACACCCTGGACTAAAGAGTGCATGTAAGAATGGCCAGAGCAACAGAGGTAATTTGAGCTTGGCTAGCACCTGAAAGTGAGTTTAAGGCCTGTCTGGACCTCAGAGTGAGTCAAGGGAAACATGGTCTGCATAGTGAGCTCAAGAGTGGACTGGATCACATGGTGAGTTCCAGGTTGTCCAGGGCCACACAGAGATTGTAAGACCAGCCTGGTTTGTACAGTGAGTGACAGAACACCCTGGGCTGAAGAACAGGCCCGGGTTACACAGTAAACTCAAGTCCTGCATGGGTCCAACAGTGAGTTCAAGACCAGCCTTGAATCCACATAGATTCTAGGCCAGCTTCAGCCTCAAGATGAGTTCAAAGCTGTCCTGGCCTGCACAGGAAGACTAACGCTGGCTTGGTCCACACATTGATTCATGATTGACCTGGGCTGCACATTGAGTTTAAGGGCAACCTGGTCTTCAAAGTGAGTTCAAGATGTGTATGGGTCACATGGTAAGTTCATGGTCATCCTGGGTCACACTAAGAGATCAAAGGCAGCATGGATCACTACCTGTGATTTCCTGATATAAATTAAACTTTCATAATAGAAATCAAGCTTCCCCCAAATCATAAATCTTCAGACATCCAACTAACATTTGACAGTATTTTAATAAGTTATGGGTTACCATAATAATATGGATTACTATAATATATTTTTATATTCTTCGAAGCAGCCAATTCTAAAACTAACCAGAATTTTCACGATGGACTGTTCATCAGTGAATGTTTAGTGTGAGTCAGATCCAGAAATCTGAAGGGTTTTTCACAGACAAGCAGGTTTAAGAGCCACTGTTTTATGGGGCATCATAGTACAATCAAGTTTTGGCATTAAACACTCCTGAGTTTAAACCAGTTTCTGCCATGTCCTACCTAGGTATCAAAACTTTCTAAGTCTATGTGCTTTGGTTTATATATATATATATTTTTTTTTCTTTTGGAGGTACTGAGATTTGAAGTCAGGGCTTTCAACTTACTAGGGAAACATTCCACCATTTGAGCCATACCTCTGGCCCTTTTAGCTTTAGGTTACTTTCAGATAGGGTCTCACTTTTTGCTTGGGTCTGTCTGGTTCTGTAATTCTCCTACCTGTGCCTCCCAGGTATCTGAGACCACAGAATGTGCCACCATGTCTGTCATTTTGTTGAAATTGGGTCTTGCTACCTTTTTTTCCAGGCTGTCTTCAAATCACAATCCTCCTGGTCTCTGCCTCCCAAGTAGCTGAGATTATAGGCATGAAGCACCACACTTGACCACAGTCACTATATTTAAAGTGCACATAAAAAGAACTCTCCCCATGACATGTGATAAGATGTATTAAAAGCATGCATGTTGTGCAGTTAACATAAACGAAAAATAATAAACAAAATAAGGGGACTTTCTGCTGTGAAGTGTGACTCTATTCCCTCTCTTCTGCAACAAAAATGAAATTAATCCATCTATTTCTTATTCTAGAAATTTCTTCAGTCAACATGCAACTTCAAATAATTTCTAAGAAAAACAGTTGTGCACTCATTTAAAGTAGTGTGATAAAGCAACATTATTTGGTTCTAAGCAAGGATACATGATCAATCAAGGAGACTGAAATTAATCAATCAGTGTCTAATCCTTGTCTTTATCCTGATTCTGCAAACTATCATCCACTAAATCTGCTTTATCACTTCAAGTTAAAGCAACACTTTTTTCTTTCTGGCTGAGGTTGGAATCTGGGAAGGAAAAGTTCAATGTTACCCTAACATTTCCCTGACTGGCACACAGTAACATGGTATTTATTTAAATGGGAATTTAGTTTGCCATATGCTAATATGTTGTGAACTGGTAGTTGGAAGTAGAGAACGCTAGCAAGATGAAGTCCTTAAACAAAGAATGTGATGGTGGAAACTGTTATTGACTATGCTACCAACTCTTCTGACACATTTCCTGCACTAGTCTCAGGCCCCAGGATAATGACCCTCAGAGGATGTACTTAAGCTGTGTCAGCAAAAATCAGTGCATGTCACACTGGGAGGGTAGGTAGAGTGTCTCTTCCTTTGATTTTGTTTTACAGATGATAGTGAAACAAAGGGGACTTTGAATATATCAAGCTTTCCAATCTTCACAAAATGAAAGTTAAAGGACTGATATTTATCTACAACTATGACCACTTTTACAAAGAAATCCCCCTGACCTTTTATCTTCTAGAATAATACTTACATGGTCAGGGAACCCTGTGAGGTCTTAGATTGAATAAATCTATGTTAGTAACATAATGACAAAAGAGTGACTCTTGGTGACCTGTAAATATCTTTGCTATAACATTTCTTTCTTCTTCTCTCCTCTTTTCACCTCTCCTACTAGTTTAATGTAAAGACTACTAGACAAATTTATTATGTTTCAGTACCACAGGGCATCATACCAGAAGCAGCCATTAGTTTGAAGAACTATTCTGGAATTTCAATTGGCTCTAAATTATTCTGAAAAAGTCATGGTGAGCCTAAATGTCTAAAAATTGTTTTCTTGGAAGTATTTTAGGAAAGGGACTAAAAAAGCTAGGTCTGTTCATATACTAGGATAAGCATGGCACCCAAACTACTCTGCACAGCCCTCTGGCTACTATGTGGCTATTATGTGTGGTATTCCCAGATTTTTTTGTGACCACATTTATTACCTCTTCCTTCTGGCATACTAGTAATTTAATACATACTAGAAATGTCTGATACAGTCAAAACTGTCAGATCAGGTCTACCTCTTACCAGGCTCATTTAAATACCATGTAGATTGTATACCAGCACAAACACACTACAGTACTCTTGACTTTAGAGATGTCCTGAGGCAAGGCAGGGGCAGGTGTATGAGGAAAAGGTATTTTTAGCAGCACTGAGAGCTCTTTGCTTGGACACTATAGCTCTCAGTTATCGTACAGCTTCATGGTTTTAAACTTATGAAAAAGTTTTAGCACTTCCCCATTAAACTTTCATTTTACCAATTTTGTGAGTTGAATTGTATCTCCTGAAAAAATATGTTGAATGCTTCGTCCTGGTATCATGGAAATGGGAACCTTATTTTGTAATAAGATCTTTGCAGATATAATCAAGTTAAAATGAAGTCGTTAGTGTGGATACTAATATAATGTGCATAGTGTCTTAAGAAGAGGAATAATGTCACAACAAGTTATACTCATGGGGATAATGCTATGTGATGAAAACCAGAGACTGGAGTATTGAAGTAGCAAGCCAGGGAATGACAAGGATTGACAGCCACTAATTGAAAGAAGGGAAGGGAAGGCAGGGAGAAGGAAGGGAAGGGGAAAGGAAAGATTTTTTTTCCCAACAGGTTTTATTAGAAGTATAGTTCTTTTACACTTTGATTTTGAACTTCTAACCTTAAAATATAATGAAATGATACATTTCTGTTCTTTTGAACTGTCCAGTTTTGTGGTATATTTTAGTAGAAGCCCTGGGAAACAGATGCAGCAAAATAGGTTAGATCTAAATAAGAGTTCTCTCTTTAGAACCATAAATTTCAGTTAAAAATAAAACCTACCTTTGTAACTTTGCAAATAAAATTTAAGAAAGAAAAAAGGAAGACGCATCTCACACATATAAATTCAGACCCAAACTGGAATACCTCTGGGGCTTACAGATTTACCTAACTTGGAAATAAGAATAACGGGTCTAATTCATCAAGAAAAAGACTAATTTTATTTTTGAGACAGTATCTTGCAACATGGCTCAGCCTAGTCTGGAACTTGCAATGTTCCTGCCTCAGCTTTGTGAATGCTAAGATCACAGGCATGTGCCACCACACCCAGCAAAACTCAAATTATTTGTGTGTGTGTGTGTGTGTGTGTGTGGTACTGGGGTTTGAACGCAGGGCCTCATACTCTAGAGACAGTCACTTAAGCCATGTTCTCAGCCCTTTTTGCTTTAGTATTTTTCAATATAGAGTCTTGTATTCATGCCAAGACCAGGCTGGACTGTGATACCCTTATTTATACTTCTCATATAACTGAAATGACAAGCAGGTACCACCACACCCAGCCCAGAGACTGAAATTATTGTGAAAGAAGATCAAAAAAAAAAATCCCAAATGAAGTTTTCTTTTATGAGCAGAGTGTAGCACTTTCTTATTTTGTAAATAAATGCTATTACTTATTCATAAATAAGTGATAAATTATTCAAAAGTGGGTAAGTGATAGATTATGCATCCATCTCTGTATAATGTTACCACATATAAATTGATTCAAGATTCATGTGCTCAGAAGCACCACAAACTAAGTGGCAGAATAAAATATATGAAGATATGACAATAATGATTCATTTTTTTTCCTGAAAACATTTATTAAGTTCTTATGTGAAAGATTCTAGTTATGTAAAGTATGGAAAAGATGTGGTCTTTAGGAACATTCACGTAGAAGGAACAGGCTGAACAAAGTTTAAGAAAAGTGCTTGAAAACTCAGATGTAAAAGCAGAGTAGTTACATGAAAGAAAATGGCTTGGATTGAATAAAACATAATGTTTATAAACAAGGAAAATGAGAGCTAAGATGGAGAAGGATCAAGGAAGAATCTGAATAACTATCAATAATATTCCAAGTTAGTCAAGTATTTACCGTGAACCCTATGTTTACTTTGTGTGCATCAATTACTTACTCACTGCAATAGCACTCTGTGGTAGGAGCTAATGTTGCCATCACAATTACAAAGCTCAGAGTGTGGAGGCACAAAGAAGTTACACGATTTGCTGGAGGGTACCATTTTGGAATCTGGAGGACATGGGTGTAGGTGGTATGGCTTCAGAGCTCTTAACAATGCATAGTATAGGCATTCTAAAAAATGGCTAAGTAGAGGGCTAAATAATTTGATAATTTTTTTGCAGGCAATGACATAATAATAGTTAACTTTAAAGGAGTACTTACTATGTGATAAGCAGTATACTAAGTAATTTACCTAATTTAGCATTACATACACTAAGACAATTAAGATTTTAGAAGAAAAGTAATGGAATTTACCAAAACATGAAAACAATGTTTCCAGTGGAATGAATATCCAACAAGAAATTAGAAAGATAAGAAAATTGGTTATGAAGGTGTTTTAGTAGTCCAGGCAAGAGTTGTGAAAATCTAAGATCAAGGTGCTGAAAGTGGGAGAAGAAACCAATAAGAGATAATTTAGAAATAGAAGAAATATTATTATTAATGAATCATTATAATAGGAAAGGCAACATGAAAAGTGGTTGACAAATCTTAGATCTAGTGCTTGGGAGAGACCTTTGCCTGTGGGAGAAAGCAGGAAGCATAGAAGAAAGTGGAAAGGGGTTCTGTTGGGGCCAAATTTAAGAAGTTAATGAACCATGTGGGGTGGGGGGGGGTGGCTTAAGCCTTGAGAAATGTTGAAGAAGAATAGCTCAGAGAACTTTCATGACTGGGAGGATCGTCATATAGTTGATTTGCATAGAAAGAAAAGCTGTAAGATTAGAGAGTTTGCTAACATAGAGGGAAGAGAGGGAAAGAGACACAGAAAGCAACAGAGAGAAGAGAGGATGGATGAATTAATAAGAGTCAGAACAATGCTAAATGATGGCATCCAGCTTCCTGAGTATGAGGAAAGAGTTACCTTCTCTCTTTGCTTCCTGATCCCAATCCTCCGTTCTCTCCTCATCATCATCCTATTCTTCCCAGTGTCTTGGTATGTAGTAAATGCTTAATATTGAATGAATGATGCAATAAAGGAATGAAGAAATTAATGAATTAGGTAATCTTAAGAGCACATATGTTTTTGAAGCTGAAGAAATGAAATCAGAGGCCAGGCACAGTAGCTCATGCCAATAATCCTACCTACTCAGAAGACAGAGAGAGATTAAGAGGGCCACATTTCAAGGTACCTCTGGCAAAAAGTTAGGAAGACATCAGCCCAGCCAACAAAGCCAGGTGTGTTTTTTTCATAGCTGTAGTTCCAGCTATGTGGAAGGAGTATTGCTGTAAGGTAATTGCAGTCTGAGACTGACCCTAGGCAAAAAGCAAAACCCTACCTGAGAGATAACTAAAGCAAAAAAGGGCTGGGGCATGGCTCAAGTGGTAAAGCACCTATCCGACAAGTACAAGATCTTGAGTTCAAACCCCTGTACTGCCATTGAGAGGGAAGAAATAAAGTCAGAAAAGAAAAGAACTAAAAAAATAGTGAGAATCAAGAATTTGAAGCACAATTATTTAGCCTATAAATTAGTAGGCTATGTAGATCCTAATTACAGATATGTTTCATTTTTTAAGCTACATGTAAATATGTTTCTTATTAATGTAATCTTGTAAATCAAATATAGTGGATGACTTTTTAATGAGCATGAATATTTTCATTATTCCTTGAGTAAATTAAAAACTCATATCACATTATTATTTTAAATAAATTTGGATTTTCACATAATAGTGTTACTTACAGTAGAATTTCATTATTTAGAAATTAGCTCTCTTTTTAAGAGACTGTCACTTTCCTTTTGGATGTTGTATTATAAGTACCATCTCTCAATGTAAACAAAATATAAATAATTCCTTTTGTGAGTCCATGTCTCTGCTTACTGGATTTGAGAAACTACAGATATATGTATATTATATATTGGTGCATAGTACATAATTTATACTCTTAGTCAAGCAATACATACCTTAAATTACACATATGAAGCTATAAAATTATAACTTATATATATATTTCTCATCTCTCATATGTGTATATCAATGAACATGTGTACAAAAATCTTTACATATATAAAACTAAGCTACAGTCATATATAAATAATTTGATACAATGTCATATTATACATAATATACAAATCTCATCTGAAATTCTATTTATTTAATCTATGATTTGACCTTTCACATACTCATGTTGGTGCTGCTTCCAACACTTGTTTTCCTCAAACTAACATCGCATATTTTTATAAAAGTTCTCGAAGTGTTCCTGGGTCCAGGTGTGGGGTGTGGTGGTGCATGCCTGTAATCCAACATTTGGGAAGCTGATGCAGGAGGATTAAGAGTTTGAGGCCAGCCTGAGCTGCATAGTGTGACCATGCTTCCAAAAAAAAAAAAAAAAAAACTTGAATATTCTGTTAGTGACATATGACATTATCATGTAATCGAGCAGAGTCACATGGTCCATGGTCTTTTCTTATATTTAATATATAAACCAGCATGGGTGGTATGTAAAGTTTCAGAAGCATCTATGACAGTCTGATTATCAGAACCACTAGGAGACAAACCCTACTAAGATAAGTACTATTCTGTCCTCTTTTGTATACTTAGAAATAATTTTTATTTTTAAATACACATTGCCTTGGAAAGGCAGGACCATGTAAGTAAACTTTTGAGATGGGTCTCTCTATATAGTTTGGGTTGGCCTCAAACTCACAAACCTTCTTCCTTAGTATCCCAAATGCTGGAACTGCAAGCATGCACCTCCTTACCTGGCCATAAATGAAAATGTTTGAGTGTACCACAGTGTAAGCTTTTTTTTTTTTCTGAATTTGCACAGCTTTTGAATAGCTAAGTTGGGACTAGAATCAGTTTTATTTATCTCTTATCCTTTATCACTGAGGCTTTGTTGCCTCAATAACACACTAAAGCCTATTTTCCAATTATACTTATTTATGTGAGAACAATTGTGTCAAAGCATAAAGGAAAGATGTATGTAGTCTAAAAAGAAAGTTTCCTTTGGCATTACATTTCCTGCCTGTAAATGGTTCCAGATGTTTTAAGGAGATGAATAAGAATACCAGAGGGTGTGTCTACTGACACCTCTCTTGCATCCAATGTGCCCAATCTACTGGCAGGTAAATGTTCATGTAGTTCTCAACCTTCCCCTTAAGGTCAGGGTGATTTTATAAATGCGCCATGTGTTATCACAGCAGATCTACAAATGTTAACCCATATTTCACATGAGACTTCTGTGTTTTCTGTGGAATTCATACTATTCTTTCTTGGGAACTTAGCTGAATGCTCCTTTTTCCTGTTTTGGTGCTGGATTCTCTAATTGGCTGTGTTTGTGCAAGTAGATAAAACATACACATCAAAGGATGAACAAGTACCTTTCTAATTCTTTGTGCTCTTGAGATTCTAAAACATGAGTTAAGGAAATTTAAAGTGAACTGTAATTTTTCAGTCAGCTTTGATGGGTTCTTTGCAAGGTATTGAGTTAAGAGGTAGATCATGAAGGAGATTACAGTCTAGTATGGAAGATAAAAACTGGCTGTAAGGTAATGTAAACAGTACAAGACAACATACTCCAGAAAGCACAAGAGGCCAGATAGTGATACAAAGAAATAAAATTGCCCAGGCAATTGAGATGCCCATCAACATGGCAGGTTTCATTTTTCAACCTGGTTTTCACATCTAAACCACAGAAAATAGGAAATGCTTAAGTAACTATTTCTCAGTCCTCCCAAAGATGGCCACTACCACCCTAGATTAGGAGGAATAATGGTAATTTATTGCATATAGTGGATGTCTTAGGGCCTTGTGGCTTAATTCTTTCATGGAGCCCTCATGAGAAGTCCAAATATTTATCTGGAAAGGCCAAAGTATTGGCAATGCTCAGGTATGCCTTTAGAAGGAGATGGTTCAAGTTCTTTTTATGTATGGGTAGAATGAATGAAAGTCATGTGAATTTTTAAAAAACTGCAGATATTTTTGAGTGTGAGTTCAAATGTTCTTACTTTTTATGAACAATTCAGTCTGATAAAAAGCAATAAAATTACAAAATGAAATTGTAGGTACCAAAAGTCTAGAATGTAACCCAAAGTAATTTATGCATGGCCACTATGTTCCATCACATCGTCTCTTGCAATTTGACTTTTAAGATGAAATAGATTGCCAGAATGTAAATTAGAATTGATATTATACACTGTACTATCTATTATTTCAAAACTAGCAAGAATTAGCATTTATATGCCATTTAGGTCCACTGAACAGTTCACTTTCCTGATAACCAGGTTGCCCCAGTACATTTAGGTGAATGAAAACCAACGTTTGCTATCTAATGATCTTTTAACAAAAGGTATTTTTTTTCTAGAGGCTTTGGCTCTCTGTGTCTGGCAGTAGGTAAAAGCACCAACTCTTTTTCTTAGAAATCACATGTGCTCTTCTCAGAGATTGCATGCTGAGCCCTGCAATCCACAGCTTCATCCTGAGTGCACTGTTCAATTGGTCATAGCCCTTCAGACCCTGGCTTCCTGTCTGCCCTCTCTCTATAAACTCTCTCTTTGTTGGAGGCCCATCCTGTCATCTTGAGTAGGAATAAGCCTAGTTTCTCATGCTCTCCACATAACATATCCTTGACTTTGATAAATAATTAGAGTGCAGGCTGAGAGCAGAGCAGCAGCTATCCTCCAAAATGCAATCCTCTGTCTGAAAATCCGGTAAATTTCCATGTAATTTCACTGAAGCCACAACTGACTAGGCCCATGGTGGGTTTGCTGATGCCTCTACTTTTCTTCTCTGGGCATGAAGGAATTCACAGCAAGGCTTTCTACAAAGGCATTTTCCCCAAAAACTGTCTCTCTAAAATTGTCTGTCTACTGCCAACTGAGACTCCTTTTTATAGTATCCGTCTCTGTAGAGTTCAAGACTAATAATACCAGTTTTGCCCATTATTTTTTTAAGTTTAATAAAAAATAATAAATTTCTTCAGTATGAAGCTAATTATTACGCTTTATCCTATTGTGAATTTGTATCATTTCTTAACTAGGGATATTCACCCAGACTCAATTATGCAGTGATCACCCAGTAAGGACTGTTATATGAGCCATCAAAATGAATTAAATTATTTATTATTAGTGGTACCCATGTTTAACTAAGTATCAAAGAAAATAAAACTTAAAATATTGAACAACTATTGGTATGCTAGTAACTAATGAAATAAAATAGTCTTGAGTTGAGTGGTGGTGCACCCTGTAATCTCAGCACTAAGGAGACAAAAGCAAGATGATCTTGAGTTGAGGCCAGCCTGGGGCTTCAGAGTGATACCTATCTCCTTTTTTTTTTTTTAATTAAAAATAAATTTTACTTGCACCTGTGTTGTAGGCTTATGAAGTCCCTGAACAGAAGATTTCCAAATTCTCTGTGTCCCACATGGAAGCATCCAGGCAGGACACATGACCGTAGTAAGGGAGGTAATAAAATTCATTAAAGATTAAGGAAAGTAGTTACAAAAGGCCGTGGTGGGCCAGGTAGAAGCTGGAAGAAGACAGAAACTCTTCCTCTTTCCAGGTGCTTTTAAAACCTACACTAACCTATAGGAAGGAAAGAACTTAGTGAGTCCCAATCAACAATAATGGATGAATGGGGAAGAGCATGGGTGGTCCCTGGTCTGAGGTGGGGGTGTTTGGAGTTATCCCCCAGCCAGGGTGTGAATAACCTGCATATATTTGCAATTGAAAAGAACTCTGGGAAAGAGAAGAATGTTCAACCTGAAATACAATATTGATTCCCCAGCTTTTCCTATGTTAGCCTTCCTCACTTAGACATTCACTCTTATTCCCATATGCAAAGATTATTATAGTATTTTTATTTGGCTATCATTTCAGAAGTAAACATCGTATATATTAGTGTATATTAATTATTACAGAGGGGTTTCATTGTGATATTTCCATAAATGCATATAACTTACTTTCATCAAAATGTCCCCCACTTTTATTTTTTATCCATTTCCCCCTTTTTAAAGTTCTTTATACATTAATATGGAAACATTGGCAAATTGTTAGTTTCACAATATTTGTATTTTGACTGGTAGTATTTGAATTTATTTTGTTATTTTGGCTTCCATAATGTTCTTCTAGCATAATTAAGCATTTCTTACAATACTCTCTCATTCCATTTAGTTTTTGAGTTTTTCAGAAATTATCCATATTTTCTCAAGTTAGATTTATAGTGTCTGTAAGAGCAAAGACTAGCTTTTGCTGTTTCTCTTGTCATCCATTTCATTCCATTCACCAAAAGAAATACTTAGTAAAACTCAAATACATAGTTTTAGAAGAGCAGAAATAAGTGCAAATAAACAGGAGTAAGACACCCAGAAAATAGTTAAGTGCCTCTTTATGTTAGGAGTTAAAATTGCTCAAGAACAGGTAAAAATTACCGTGTCATTACTTAATTTCCAACTGGAAGTCTGTGGGTGATCCCTATCTCAAAAACAACAAACAAATAGTATTGATGACATGAAATACTTGACATCTGTTCATTTATTTGTCTTTCACCATACAAACTCTATTTCATTTGGGAGACCAAATGTCATTATGAATAGATTTATTGAACCAACATGCCACATCTTCCACTATGAAACCCCCAGAGGAGGATCTTTTCCTTACCACACCCCCATCAACATTAAATCATTTTTCCTTAATTCAGCCAATCAGATGCTTCCACTTAAAACTGACTTTTTATAAAGTAATGGCAACATAAGGGTAGGTGGAAACCATGTAGGTTCAAGTACTCATGATAAGTTGACTAAGCTCATAGAAAATAACTTATGTAACTACTTTTAGTTAAAAACCGAATAAGTGAATTTATTGCTGCAAACCTAATGCCATTAAATCCAGCTGCTTCCTTAGCAATAGCAATGAGCAATGACCCAAACAAGGCAGATCAGATCACTTTGACATCCTGGATGGACACGGAGCTGATGTTGGGCCAAGGAATGGTCTCTCATTATTTTTAAACTTACAGCTGGCAGATAAGGTTCCTTTTCTCTCCAGTTACAAAGTTGTAAGCTTTTGTGGCCATGGTAGTCAATCCTACCTGATAGGGAAGGGAATCTCTAAAGCAAAGAAATCAGAGAGATGAGATTTCAGATGTTGAGAGGAAACTTACAAAGTTTAAAATCCTGGTTATCTATCCTCTGTCCCATCCTGTGCTTTGGTTGTGCAAAGGGTTTATATTGTTTGTAACCTAACTGGCCTAAGAGAGTTATGTGACTTTATAGAAGAATTTGTACCTATCATTCTGTCGTGGTGGCCAGCTTTTCAGGTCAGAGTGGAAAATTAGCAAATTTACAGTATCACAATGAGCCCCTTTTGTACAGTTAATATATGCTAATAAAAATAAAAGTAAAATATGAATTAAGTTTCATCAAAAAAAAGGTGAGGTCTTATGTGCAATGAAGATGAACTGTAGAAATCCTAAACAAAATACACACACACACACACACACACAACTATTCCAGACAAACCACTATTCCATTCACTAAAAGTATACAAGCACAAAGGGGAATATTATAATTATCTGTAGCAGAGGAATAAAGTTATTAAGCCCTAGAGTCACCAATAATAGACTCAAGTTCTGGCATTTTTGTTAATGAGATGATTTAAAACAAATTGCATCTTACTTCATAGAGAAGGGGAGTCTCTTAAGCAAAGATACTGGAGAGATGAGATGTCAGATGTTGAGAGGAAACTTACAGAGTTTAAAATCCTTATTCTATCTCTGTAGTGCTTATTTCAACTTGTGAGGATTATATCAAGTTCTGCATGTGTAATGTTTCACAAAGAGCCTGCCCCAAGATACAGGAAGCACTCAATAAACCTGAGCACTCATTGTTAGCATGAGTTTACAGGATTTTTCTATTCAAGTCTGGTATTTTGTAAAGTAACACTTCTGTATTGCAGGACAGGATTTCTGTCATCATGGCATACCTTCCACAAAGCTATATTTCAGCTGTCACTTTCTCTTTCAACATGATTCATAGCTTAAAAATGAGTTTTAAACAGTGAATAATAGGCAAAGAATAATCTTGATTAACTGAATTTAATGGGGACATAGAAAACTTTGGTTAATTACAGGCCATTGGAAAATGGTAATAAGTAGGTTAAACACTGATAGTAAAACACAATTTTGGATGGCGGATTGATTTAATCATAGTTGTTTTGTAATTAAAAATCAATTTGTATAAAAGCAGGAGAGGGGAAATGTGGATGTGGTGATGTTAAAAACAGTGAATTTAAATAGTCCAGTAAAGCATTTATTCATAATATTCTTTTTCTGATTCATTTTTTTCTCTTGACGATTGATCACTTGTGAAAGCGTTCCTGACACAAGCTTTTGTATGCCGACAAGAAGGAGGCCAAGCAAAGCATCTTGATCAGCTTCAGTGTGGATCAATTCTTCATGGTTTGCCAGCACAGAGAGAACACACGCATATGTGCGGAAGATGCTCTCCAAGGCAAGTTGCAATGGAAAGCACACTTTGCCTTTAGTCATATTTTTAATCTTATAATGTTCTCTGCAGAAGTCCAGGTAAATTGTACACACTAATATTTTTCCTTGACATATTTCAGCAAGAAATAGTGATAGTCCTTTATTCAGAGAACATGGGATTTTCCTGATGAATCTCATTATATTTTATGTACTTGGTTGTTTAGAAGGAAAAGTCAAGAAATTGAATTAAATGTGTGTAGAAGTTTGTTTTGAATTTTTCTTTCAGAATGCAAAGAATTTTAAAATAAATCCTAGTGTCCTTTTTGGCAAGATGATCCATATTTCAGGCTTTGAAATCTTAAGACAAATTCTTTTTTTTATCTAGAACTAAGGATTCCAAAAATGTATACTTTAAGGATCAAAGAGGCTCAGCTGACTTGCAAGATGGTCTGGGATGTTCCTTAGGAAGCTGTTTGTTCTCCCAGCAGCCAAGGCCTTTCAAATTTAGTGCAGCTATTTTTTAAAGGAGTGATGTAATTTCAATTAGGTATCAAATATCAAAACCTGAGAGAGAGAGAGAAGGAAAAAGAATACTTTCTTAAAATATTAATGATTCAACTTTTCAAAATTTGCTATTTTATGTTGGTAAAAATAAAATGTATTTAATCATTGCTTAAATGAGAAAAGCATGAACTTCAGAGTCAGATTTAGTTTGAAAGCCGCAGCTCTTCTCTTACCCTGTTATCTAGGGAAGGTATTAAAATTTTCTTTCCTGTCTTTCTTTCTTTCTTTCTTTTCTTTCTTTCTTTCTTTCTTTCTTTCTTTCTTTCTTTCTTTCTTTCTTTCTTTCTTTCTTTCTTTCTTTCTTTCTTTCTTTCTTTCTTTCTTTCTTTCTTTCTCTCTTTCCTTCTTTCTTTTCTTTCTTTCTTTCTTTCTTTCTTTCTTTCTTTCTTTCTTTCTTTCTTTCTCTCTTTCCTTCTTTCTTTCCTCTCTCTTTCCTTTCTTTCTTTCTTTTTCTTTTTCTTTCTTTTTTTTGGCAGTACTGGTGTTTCAATTCAGGTCTTGCAAGTGATCTATGGCTTGAGCTATACCTCCAGTTCTGTAAATTTTCTGAGCTATGTGTTTCTAATATACAAACAGAGGTGAATATAAATTACCCATTAATTTCACAAGAAATAAATGGAATCACAAAAGTAAAGCATTGACTCCTCTATTTATTATATAGGATCCTTTCAATAATTACAGATTATATCAATGGGGTGAAGTTAACCCCATTATGGGGTGAATCTTCTAGAGATTGTGATATCGTACTCCATTTCTGTTTGGAATCATAGCTGCACAGAACACACCAACTGCTACTTCTAAACACTTAAGTTCAGTTAAAATAAATTGTACTTTTCAAAGACATTGAAAAGTGTATTTTATAGGCTGCACATGATAGAAATAAATTTCCTTAGTTTGAGAACTCAATCTATTAGGAGTTTTATGCATTGTTTCTACTTTCTATTGAACAACTCAGTATATTAACATGACCGAAACTCCTTTTAAAGACTACTGTGACTTTCTATCCTTCAATTTTGTAGCCTTTATGTAAAAATTGTCACAATATATGCTTTAAGTTAATCACTTAAGTACCATGAGTACAGAGAAATTCACTTAAGAATATTTCATAACTATGATTCTTAAATGTAAGGAAAAATATTCTGGATAATAAAACTGCACAGTAGAAAGTATTTTACCTTGTTTACATATGTACATATATATATATATATATATATATATATATATATATGGAATATCAAACAACAATTGTTGGCAGTGTGGCTAAACCCTGTAGTATTCTACAATAAGAGACATAATTACAGCAATTTGCTACAATGTTATACCTAAAAATAGATGCAATGTATTAGTACACTTTGCAAATGTTAGATGTATATAATATCTGTCCTGTCTTAAGTATCTGGAATTTAACAATGAGGGAGAGGGCATGAACACATTGGAGAAAAGAAAGAAGAAAGTTAATTTTAATATTTTCTCTAATGTTGGCATAAATGTTCATTGTCATATTAATATTCATCAGTACACAAATGACATCAGAATTGTAACTTGGTTACAAACAATTGCAACCTCTGCAATATTTCATCAAAATAATTTAGCTATTGAATATATACTATAAAATTCCATTTGTGCCAAAAAGAATAATATATTTGGATTTTCTTATTTTAAATTTTAGTTATTAATGGTATTTTGAATATGAGACTGTGTAAAATTGTTTTTTATAACTGGAATCCAGGATCCAACTGAATTTTTCCAGTTTCAACTTTGGCTGTTCCCTTAATACCAGTAGAGGGCAGTAAAACACAGACAGTAATACTAACTAACCCTCAATCTATTTTCCTGTAGAACAGCAAGTATAGAAAATGGCATGCAATCTGATTTAGCTTGAGTGGGATGTATGTAGGAGATGACAGTTCTTTTGTACAGGATGTTTAAGATTAAATGGAGAGGGTCTTAGAACCTCAAGAGACTTGATAACTCTGTTTATCCAACACAAAATGGAAAGCTACCAATACTCTGCTTTGTGCTCCTTCCATGCATAAAGAAAAAGGCCACGCAGGCTGTTCTTTCAATGAACATATAACCTATTGAGTAAATAGTCTGCGATTTATGGCTCAAATAGTAGAGCACAACCGTGAGGCTGCATTAAAAAAGTCTATCATTTAAACTGAATAGTTTAAGAAATATAGAAAAATAAAAGATACAAGAGTTTGCTTTTGAGACAGGATGTTGTTATGTAACCCAGACTGGCTTCAAACCCACAATCTTCCTACTGCTGTCTCCTGACTGCTAGGATTACAAGTGTGCACTACCATACCAGCAAGAGTTCTGAATAGGATGATGAACTTTTCCAAACTTTTCTTCATTTTTTTGAAAGATTTCTCTTGTTCTTACTTGATATCATCTGCCTTCATTTTTCTGCCTCTCACAGACACTAACCAATTTAAAGTCTATCATGCTGCCTTACTAGCAAAGATAAATTGGGACAATCTCAAAACACTCTGTAGCTTTGCAGGTGTTTAGAATATTGTATGCAATAAGCAATGCACTAGGCATTTCTGTGCATCTAATTTAGTGAAATGTTCATTATCTGAAGTAAGTTTATTTAACAGTTGAAATAAGAGCTGAAAAAAGTACTAATGGGCACAATAGACAAAACCACTTTCTCCTATCACTGGTATGAGCAGGGACATCATGTTTATAGAGCTGAGAAGTAACAACATATTTTGGGGTGTTCTCTTCTATTAGTTTATTCATCAAACCACTGGGGTAACAACAATTACGCTTATGAGATAATTGCTGTGCACACAGAAACCTTCTTTTAAGCTCTTTATCTAGTGAAAGTTCCTTCTAGCTATAGGAAGTTTTGGAGACTGAGAACAATAGGATGTTTTCTCTCCAACAACAGCTTCTATTAACCTCCTGATGCTTGGCTCCAAGAGCTGTGATTATGATCCTGCTGACATCAGCCACCCATTGAAAATAAGGGAGTAATATTTTGGCTCAAGCAGGGAAAGGCTGAAGTCTGTGAGGGTTTGTACTTGATGTCCTAACTGTCGGAGAATTAAGTGTGAAGAATCCTGTTATGCTATCTATCTAGTTGTCTACTCATGAAGCTAGTCAATTAAACCAATACCTAGTGACTTCCCCCTATAGTCTATAGTCTAGTAATGCATTAAATATTTCTGGTACACAGAGAAGCATTAGACAAGTAACCTGATCTTCAGAAGCCTTGCTATGGAGAGCAGGTTGAAACAAATACCAAACACCACAAGATTTAAATACTGTCTTGAAGTGACAGTATGCTCCCGTAAGAAAGGAAGTGTGCTTTAGACATCAATGATTCTGCTTGATGTCTAGGAGAGGAAAGATAATTCCTCAGGCATAGATACAGCAGGATAATGTTCTACCTTGCTGCCTGTTATAATTTGCATATCCCTTGCTGGTAAAATAAAAATAGTAATCACTCTAGTAGGCTCTTCTACTTTGCTCATTTTGAAAATAAGGCTATCAGAATGTTGTGAGATTAAGCGATTAGTCTAGGGCCAAAATGTCAGGAGCTAGGAAAAGCATTTCAATACACATTACTCCAGTGTTTTTGTGTCTGGCCCAGCAAACAGTTGAATCCACTTGGCAAATCTTCACTAACAGCCGTAGGAATAGTTTTGTTAAACTACCACTAAAATAAAAGTGCTATTGTCTATTTATTTCAAAATCTTTCAAATTAAAGACAGAAAAAATGAGGGAAACTCTGAGAATGACCGAAGCAGACTAGACTCTCTGAACATTGACCTCACTGAAATGAAGAGATGTAACTATCAAATTTGAAGACATGTGATTCTAAGCAATGCATCTCTATGGTGAGCATTTTTTTCACTAATGCTAAAACTGTATCAGTGCTACCAGAATTTACCCTATGAATCTGGACAGGCATACAGTCTTATAAATTTTTCAATACTGTATACAATGGTTTCACGTGCTAACAGGGTTAATTTGACCTGGTAGACTGGCCTTCCAGGAGAAGTTGACCTCCCTGCAAACTTCTATGAAACTGGCTCTGACTGGCATTTAAAGCCATTGATCTAGGTCCACAACAAGATTTGGAATCTAGTTCTCAGATCCATGATTGGTAATGTGTCTATTACCAATAGACACTTCTATTGCTACAGTGTAATACTGCAACCACAATGTTCAGACACCCAACCCCCAAACACTCTAAAGTTTAGCTGGCAAGTTATGACTGGGAAGAATGTTCTGTCTCAGCATAGTGAAGTTGCGTCATGGTCCTTGACTGTAGGAGGACAGGGGCCAATTCTTTTGTAATTATTCAACTTAAAATACACAGCCCTACAGTGTGAGAGAATGGAAGTCCCAAACCTTAGCACCCTGGAAGCTGATCAAACCTGTACCTGCATAAAACAGAGGGAATAGTAGAGAAGGACACTGTTCATTTAAAAGAAGAAGATAAAGACCACCTTTCCCTATGAGTTTAGGATAGCAAAGTTGTCAGTCTGTTGGAGTAGTCCCTGGGTGGGCTACTCAGCAACTGACTCTGTGTAACTTCAAAACCACTCAGGTTCTGGGAAGTAGGCATAAGCTTTCCATGTCCAAAGGCAGATGCCCTTACAGAACAATTCAGTTGTTTAATGTGTTGGGAAGGATGGCCCCTTCCAATTGAGATATCCAGATCCTTTTCTTTAGATAAACTTTAAAACAATTATTTTGTTTTGGTAAGAACACTTGACGTGGTCTACTCTCCTAACCAATTCTAAGTGTATATGTTAAGTGTTGACTACAGCTACACCATTGTACAGTAGACTTTATCATGCTGAACTAAGACTTTATGCTTATTGATCAATAATTCTTTGCTTCTGACTTTAGAGGAAGTGGTTGCAGTTTTTCCCCACTTAGTGTGATGTCATCTGTAGGTTTGTCATATATGGTCTTTATTATGTTGAGGAGCATTCCTTCTACTCCTAGTTTCATTGGAGCTTTTATCATGAAATGATATTAATTTTATCAGAGACTTTTTCTGCATCTATTGAGATGATCAAATATTTTTTGTCTTTGCTTCTGTTAATATGCTGTATTACATTTAATGATTTGCGTATGTTGAACCATCCCTGTATCTAGGATGAAATCAACTTGATATGTGATCTTTATGAAATGTTGAATTGGGTTTGCCAATATTTTATTGAGGATTTTTGCATCTAAGTTCATTAAAGACATTGCCCTGTAATTCTCTCTCTCTCTCTCTCTCCTTCTCCCACTCTCTTTTTGTTGTGTCCTTATCTGGCTTCATAGAATTAGTTCAGCAGTGTTCCTTCCCTTTCTATTCCATGGAAAATTTTGAGGAGTATTGGTGATTAGTTCTCTTTTAAAGGTATGGTAGAATTCAGTAGTGAATCCATGAAATCCTGAACTTTTCTTTTTTGGGAGACTCTCTTTTGCTGCTTCAATTTCATTTCTTGTTATAGATCTATTTAGGTGATTTATATCCTCTTGGTTCAATTTTGGGTGGCTATATGTATCTAGAAATTTGTCCATGTCTTCTAGATTTTCTAATTTATCTGCATATAGGTTTTCAAAGTAGTCCCTAACAACTCTCTCAATTTCCTTGGTGTTAGTTGTGATCTCCCCTTTCTCGTTTCCAATTTTATTAATTTGGGTTTTTACCCTGCTCATTTTAGTCAGATTTACTAAGGGTTTATCAATCTTACTCATCTTTTCAAAGACCCAGCTTTTTGTTTCATTGATTTTTTGTATGGTGTTTTTGGTCTCCATTTTGTTGATTTGAGCCCTTATTTTTATTATTTCTCTCCTGATATTTTTGAGTTTAGCTTGTTCTTATTTTTCTGAGAGTCTGAGATGTAGCATTAGGTTGTTTATTTGAGATCTTTCTATATTTTTAATATATGCACTCATGGCTATAAACTTTTCCCTTAGCACATGTTTTCCCTCATATGTGGAATATAGACCCAATGCAAATATAAAAACAATATTAAGAAAGTCAGGTCATGCTAACATACATACATGGAAGTGTCACAATGAAACTACCTATATAGCTGTCTTAAACAAACAAATGCCTTTTTTTTTTTTACAAAAACAGAGAAACTGAAAGCAAAACAGGGGGGTTGGTACCAGTAGGATGGACAAGATATAAGAAAAGAGTGTAGGAGGGTCAATAGGTTAAAATATTATGTATTCATGTATGATAATGGAAAAATGATACTTCTTGAAACTATTCCAGGAATAGGGAGAGAGGGGATAAAGGAAAATGAAGGAGGGAATGAATTCAACTCTGATATATTGTAAGAACTTTGGTAAATGTCACATTGTATTCCCAGTACAATAATAATAATAATTAAATAAATAAAAAGCTGCAAAAACAAAAATAAAACCAAATAATTCTCCGCTACCTCATCCCATAGACCCTGGTAGCCACCATTCTACTCTTCAAATTTATGACTCTGATCATTTCAGATACTGCATGTTGTATCTGAAATGATCATGCATTTGTCCTTTGTGACTGACTGGATTACTTCAATTAGTAGTATTACCTTCAAAGCTCACTCATATTATCACATATTGCAAAATATGTGTATATGCCACCATTATTTTTTATCTATTCATCTAGTCATGGATATTTGGGTTGTTTCCATATCTTGACTGCTGTGAATACTGTAGTTGTGAACATAGGTGTACTAATATTTCTTTGAGAGTCTCATTTCAGTTCTTTTGGATAAATACCCATAGAGTAAGATTGCTGGATCATATGGTTGCTCTGTTTTTAATTTTTTTTAAGGACTTTCCATATTGTTTTCTGTTGCAGCTGACTGTTTGCATTTCTACCAATAGTGAACAAAGATTTCAATATTTCTGTATCCTCATCCACACATGTGTTTTTCTGATTTGTTTTGTTATAAAAACAATCCTGACAGGTATGAGGTCATTTCTCATACTGGTTTTGATTTTCATTTCACTGATGACATTGAGTATTTTTCCATGTTCTAGATGGTCAGTTGTGTGTCTTTTCGTGGATAAGTATTTATTTAATTTGTAGCCTATATTAATCAAATTATTAGTTTCTAGATACTAAATTATAGTTGTCTCATAAATATTTTGAAGGTTAGCCCCTTATCAAATATTATTTGCACAAATATTTTCTCCCATTCTATAGGGTGTCTTTTATTCTTGATTATTTCTTCTGCTGTACAGAACCTTTTTAAATTTATGCAATCCCATTTGCCTATTTAGCTTTTGTTGCCCCTCCTTTGATATCATACCCATGAAACTAGTTTTATTGCTTAATATGTGGTCTATCCTGGGGTAGTTCTGTGTATCTTGAGAAGACTGTGCTTTTGCTATTGAGTAAAATGTTTTTTATCTGCCTATTATGGTCTATTTAATCTCAAGTCCTTATGACCTGTTATGTAGATATACTGTCCATTATTGAAAGTGGGATAGTAATATCTTCTTACATTATTCTATCACTTCCTCTGCCAATGTATGCTTTACATGTTTAGGTGCTCTAGTTTGAGAGGATATATACTTTTAATTGTTACATCATCCTGCTGAATTGACCCTTTTCTCATTATATAAAGTCATTCTTTGTCTCTTGTGACACTTTTTGATTTGAGGTCTATTTTTCTGATATAAGTATACCCACCCATTCATTTTCTTGATAACAGTGCATGCATATCTTTTTCCATCCCTTTACTTTCAGGCTGAAAATATGAGCCCTGAAATCTAAAGTGAGCTTCTTGTAACCAGCATGTAAAATTAACTCTTACATGTATGCATGCTTTTTATTCATCTATTCTTTGTTTTTTGCTTGAAAAGTTTAAGCCATTTATAATTAAAATAATTACTGATTGGAAAGATAGATATGATCATCTTCTTAATAGTTTTCTATCAGGCATTCAGTTCTCTTTTCTGTCTTTTCCTCTCTTGTTCTCTTAGAGAGTGTATTTTCATGTCCTTTGATTCCTTCCAGTTTTTCTTTTGTGTACCTCCATAGCTAAGTGTGTGTTTGTGTGATTACCTGTGGGCTTATTAAAACATCTTATATAGTTACTACAGCCTAGTTTAAGCTGATAAAACCTTAATTTTAAAATCATACAAAACTTGTTTACTTTTTTCTTGTTTTTTTTTTCTCCTCTCTCTCCCTGTTTCTCTCTCTCTCTCTGTCTCTCTCTCTCTCATATTGTATACACACACACGCTTTATGCAATTGTTGTGATGATGTCCGTCTATTCATATTGTGTATCTTTTAACATCTTCAGTCATTGAAATTTTTAATACCATTGTCTTTTAACTTAAATACTGTAATTAAAGTGACTTACCTGCCACCATTCTGTATTTCTATATATATTTCCCTTTACCTTTACTCATAATTCTTATGCCCTCCTATTGCTATTTAGCATCATTCCACTTCAACTTGCAGTAGGTCTAGTAGTGATTGACTCCCTCAGCTTTAATTTACTTGAGAAAGTTTTTGTCTTTTTTATTGTTGCTGTTTGTTTTTTAAACTGAGGATTAAACTCAGAGCCTTTCATTTTTTTCCCTGGCCAGACTTAGGTCAGAATCCCCCTACTTCCACCTCCCAAGTATCTGGGGTCACAGGCAGACCCAACCATACCTGACTTGTTTTTTGGAGTAGGTTCTCTGTGACTTTTGCCTGGTCTAGAACCACAGTCTTTTAGTTTCCACTAGCCAAGTAGCTGGGATTATAGACATTCACCATCATGTGTACCCTATCTTTTCATTTCTGAAGGCAGTTTTGCTGAGTATAGTATCTTGATTAGCTTTCTTTTTCTTTCATCACTGATTATAGTAATACTCCCTTCTAATTCGCCAACAAGGTTTCTGTTGGAAAAGCCATTTATGGTTTTAATGAGTTTTCCTTGCATGTGACAAGTCACTTTTCCCTTGCTGCTTTCAAAATTCTCCTTGTCTTTGACTTTTGACAATTTTGTTATGATGTGTCGTGGTGTGAATTTCTATGGATTTATCTTATTTTGGGCCTCTTGAGCTTTTTGATCTGGATATCTGCTTCCTTTACCAGATTTGGAAAGTTTCAGTCATTGTTTCTTTGAATAAGCTTTCTGGTCCTTTCTGTTCTCTTTCTTGAACTCCATAACGTGTATGTTGGCCTATTTCAGGTACCATAAACTCCTCTGCTTTGTTCACTTTTCTTCTCTTCTCCTTTTTATTCCAATGACTGAATAATTTAATGACTTGTTTTCTACTTTAGTGATTAGTTATTTTGTTGATTTAGTCTGACTGAGCCCTGCTCATTGATTCTTAATTCAGTTATTTTATTCTATAGTTTCACTATTTCTTTTTTTATATTTTAAAATATTTTCTTATTGTTGTTCTTACTTTTTTAAATACATTGTTCGCTTTATCTCTGTAATCATTTTTATGATAATTATTTTAAATTTGACCTTAGCTAAATCATATAACTTCACCTCTTTAAGGTAATTCTCTGAAGATTCTTCCCCTCTATTTGGAGTATCTTTGCTTGATCTTTCATTTCTCTTGACTGCCTGTATAGACAATGCAGATATCTTTTCAGTCCTCACAGACTGGCCAGTGATTTTGGAAACTTCTACCAGCTCTCTCTGTTCCCAGAAGAAAGCAGGCAACTATAGATTTGTCCATTCAGTCTGTGCTGAGCTTGGGGATGAGGAGTGGAAGAAATAATATTAACAGTCCAAACTTACATTTACATTCTCTCTCATTTAGACTGTGCCAGGTTCACCAGGGTTCCAAATTTGCCAAGACAGACACTAGTTCTTTGGATAGTGAGATTAATTGATACTTTCCTTCCCAGTAGCTGAAAATTGAGGTTTTCTTCTGTCTGTCCATTCTTAGATGAACAAGGGTGCAGAACTATGGCATCTATAAGTTCAAGACACTATCTCAACTACACAACTAGCCTTAGATTCATCACAACTTCAAGACAAAAGCCAGTGCTCCAGAAAACACACTCACAAAAGGTGGGATGGAGGACACGTGAACCAACTTCTTCCCTTTCTTGGGAGAAGCTGAGAGTTAGAGGTTTTTTCTAGATAATATGATATGGTGTCAAGGATCAGCATTCTGGAGACTGTTTCTTGGCTCTCCGTACCAGCTTCAGTGAGTCTGCTTTCCAGTTCATTTGGGGTGTAATTTGTGGATTTCTCACCAAAAAAAATTTGTCCATGAATGGTTTCTGAATTAAGGTGTTTGTAGATAGAATGAGGCTCCAGGACTCCTATTCACTGGTAGGTTGACTGGTTCTCTTGATGAATATTGTCCTAACAACAGTCTTATCTTGTCAGAATCCATCTCCTCCAATCTTCTCTTAGACAGGCAAGTGTTGGAAGGTCATAAGAAATTCCTCTGAGTGACCAATATGTATGGTAGCTTTACGATCTATACTTTTTGTCTTGTGTTAAACATTCCACCTTGGCTATCTTTACCTGGGTTGTGATTGCAGATCAATACACTCAATTGTTGCAGAATCTTGGGTATATAAATGTGTAGCAGTGATGGGATAACCACTAAGCAGGTAAAAACAGATCTTGCATAATACAAAGGTGTTGGAATCCCCTATGACCACTGTTAAACTTAATGATTCACTAGAAGGACACACAAGACTCAGAATAGCTATTATTCTCACTGCTACAGTTTACAACAATGAGAAGGTACACATCAAAATCAGCAAAGGTAACAAGTGCATGAGGTGAAGTCCAGGAGAAATTAGGTGCAAACTTTCAGATTTCTCTCAATAATATCACACAGAGACACAATTCTTTCAATGATGTGTGACAACACATTCAAGGTATTGCCAACCAGGGAAGTCACTCATGCCTTAGTGTATAAGGTTTTTATAAGGGTCAGTGATATAGGCATGTCATGCATGCATGCATGCCTGACTTCATCTCCTCAGATTCCAATGGACATGTATACACAAGAACACACACTCTATAGCAAAATAAGGATTTGCCATGAAACATGCTATTAGGGCATGATCATCTAGTCAAAATCATTCAGCATGGACTCAAAGTCTCAGACACACAAAACACTTTTAACATGCACATTATTCCCAGTGCTCGGAGATTTCTCTTAGAAGCTGACCAAAGGTCAGGTCTGAAGAAAATCCCTTCCCTGGAATTTGCATGATTTGAGCAACCCAAGACTGCTGAGTAAAACCTTTCCTGTCCTGAAGGAAACTCCTAGTGTTATCAGAGTTGAAAAGAGAATATGTACTAATTTTTATTGCACAGGGAGTCTTGAAAGATAATTTTCACCTGGGCTTCACTGAAATCAATATATACATCCACGACAAGCAGAGGCCATTTCAGCTACTCTGTCATAATGTTGGACCTGCCAACATCACGGATGTGTCAAGTAGAAAGCTGGTAGCTATTTATATTATGCTCCTGCAGCCTCCCAGATTTCCGGTAAATAGCATGAATTATATTATCACTGTCTGCCAAATAAACTGTTAACAATGGTTCTAAATCCAGAGGCTGAGCAGGGCTACAGCTCTTCCTTCTCCAGTGCCTGTAGGACATTTGGGAGCATGTTCTTTTTCACGTTTCCTGCTGTAATTGTGGATGGCAGCTTTGTTGCACTTTCCAGATTGGACATTTGACACCTCTTAGATGTTCTTACCCAAGAACTATAGGAGAACATGATCTGCTTCCTAGAGCATTTGTAACCATCGCCTGGCTTTCCTACATCAATTTCAGTGACTGGCTTCACTGCCAGATGAAAAAGCTTTTCAACATAGTGGAATATGACATTTGATGTCCACCATTTGGGATCAGAAGGTTGGACTGAGAATATCTATGTCTGACTTTATGGTTTAGACTCACCAGAAAAATAATGGTCATTTTTAAATTTCAAAGAAAAGAGGCCATGTTCAAGTGCTTAAATAAATCAAACCTGTTTAACCATAATGAGAGATAGTTATAGTGGGTTACCTATACCAGAGTGAGTTTGCTGTTTTTGTAGTCATAAGTGCTCATTTAGTTAATGCCCCTATAAGCTTGCTATGTGACATAGATGGCCCCTTGCCTAAGCTATGAATGCTGAGCTTGTAGCAGAGAATTAGGGTCAAATTATTAACACATCATATTGCTGTTGATTCCTGTTTCCTAAGGAATTTGGAGGAGTGTTGAAGCTTTGCTTTCCTAATCATGTGACTTAAAAGTACTCACAACCCAAGGAGAGCTTGTCCTAGAGTCTCATGTCCAGCTCTGTCAGACTTCGGGGTGTTACCCCAAGATGTGGTGGAACAATGAAGGAGTCACATTCTTGCTATCTACCTTATCTATCTTGCTTGGGTAAGTCTCCCCTAATGAGTTCTGTTCTAAACTCACTGAAAAGATTTGAAATGACTGAAGTAAATAACCAAGTGGCATTTTTATCCTAGCCATTTGTTTTGTTTTTATCTTGGCTTATTGGCATGGCACAAGTCTCAGCTAAAGTTCTGTTATATATTCAGCAATCAGCATTTCTTTTTTGAAACCACAACTAATTTGTCATAAGTCTGCAGGATAGGTGGGTCAAAAGTTCATTTTTGACTTGAGATGGGTTATGTTCTGATAAAGTTAAGTTGAAAATGTCATAAGTAAGAAATGCATCTAATACACCTAACCTATTGAAAATTATTACATAACAGCACAGTGCACTGCAGAGTATATCAGATGTTTATGCTCCTATGGCATGGCTGACTAGGAGCTGGGGCTCAGGCTGCCATCCAACATTATGAGGGGGTGTCATACCACTTATCACTAGACTGGGAAAGGATCAAAATTCAAAGTACAGCTTCTACTGAATGTGTATGTTGCTTTCACCCCATTTTATTTATTTACTTATTTATTTTTACTTATTTATTTATTCACATGTACATACATTGTTTGGGTCATTTCTACCCCCTGCCTTCCTTCCTCTCCCCCTTTCCCCCCCTCACTTCCAGGAGGAATCTGTTCTGCCCTTATCTCTAATTTTGTTGAAGAGAAGACATAAGCATAATAAGGAAGACAAAGCATTTTTGCTAGTTGAGATAAGGATAGCTATACAGAGAGATTCCTAGCATCCATGTACAAATGTGTTACAACCCAGGTTGATTCATCTCTAACTGATCTTTACACTGGTTCCTGATCCCGTTCTCATGTTAACCTCTATAGTTTTAAGGTTTCTGTATTAGTTCCTCTGCAATGGGGACATCAAACACTTTCATGTTTTGGGTTTTCTGCCTATCCCTATACCTCCCTTATGTGCTTTCCCTTTATCATGTGACCCAAGTCCAACCACATTGCTGTATTTGCCCTAGATCTAAAGTCTGCATATGAGGGAGAAGATACAATTTTGGTCTTCTGAAACTGGCTAACCTCACTCAGAATGATGTTCTCCACTTCCATTTTAAAGTTACAAAATTAATCATAAGTTGAACAATTGCGAGTCAAGAGCTAGCTATATTCTTAAACTAGGTTTACTAATTTCTCCCTTTCCTGTTCTGAAAACAAATTTTAAATTATTTAAATCACTTTGAGTACCTAGAAAAGTGGTTGAGAATAGTATTTGGTTAGTTGGGATTATTGATTTGCTTTCAAATAATATCAGCAAATCACTTAAAAGATGAATAAGATAGTGAAAAATACTAAACATACCTCTTAGATAACTGTTAGTAATATATAGTTACTTTATTCTTTCAGCCATTTTCCATGCACACTGCCAGACATCAGTTTCATTCTTATGATGGCGTCTTCAAAAGCAGAGATTTTAAAAACTGAATTTAAATGTCACATTTGAAGATATTAAGCATTGATAACCAGTTTTGTACAAAGTTAAAAAGTGAAAGAACTTACCTATGACACATAGGGCTTTGCAGTATGACTTATGTGCTATATTACTTTGCTATGCACACTTGAGAAGAAACTACAATATATTATATGTTGACAATCATTTGAATTTGCAGCCAAATAATGTGCTACTTTCTATAAAGAAGGGGAAAGCGACCCTAAGGACTCATTTTACAAAATGGAACAAGTTAGAAATTCCATGACAGTATCACATAGGGGATCAGGGCATAGGAATCACTTTTATACAGTTCAATTTTCAAAGTTATATATCCATTGAAAGACAACATTGTCTGTATAAACCCTATAAGCAATGAACTGTTTATTTCTGAATGAGGCTCTAGGGAATAATCTCATAAGAATCACATCTTGCTCTTTTAGAAAGCCCAAGGGGATAGTATTCATCAAGCATTATCCCAGCATGGGCAAAAAATGACAACGAATGCAAATTCATCAAAGAATCAAAAAGGAAATGCTTGATTACTAATTTTTTTCTCTCCTGCCTCCTGCTTATTCCAAAATGCACAAATACATCATTTCGTGGTATAAACAGATTGATAATCATTTCTCCCTCACCCATTTTTTGTTCCTACACAGCTGTTCTCAAGTTCCCATACATCTATCCAACTAAATAACACTCACTACAGATCCAAAGGCTTTTAAAATTATAAATCATGCCTTTTAGGTCATGCAATCTCTAGCACATGCTTTGGGAATAGCAATTCTTGTCATAAATTTAACTTATCATGTTTATGTTTAACTATGGAAAATGAGCACACAGAGATCAGTTGTAAGGTATTAGGTGTTCAAGAATTTGAATGATTAACTGTCTGAAAAATTACAATAGATTCAAGGTTATCCCTGTAAGAAAATCATGTTCAGTGCCTTGCATTTGTTTTTCAGAGGGAAAGGATTGGAATTCTAACAAGGTGAGACAGCATTGAACTTAATTCCCAGTTCATACAGCAGTCTGGAAGTTACCACATATATGACCTTTATACATTGAATAATTTAAGACTGGGAAATCAGAGTTCTGGATATCAAGACATCTCATTTTGATGATGATACAGATATATACTCATTAATCTAGGTTCCACAGTTTCTTTCTGTTTCCTATTTTTATCCTCAGGGGCCCCTGCACATAGACAGGACCAAGGTAGTGGGGACAAGCTGTTCCTTATGGGTCTTTTATTTTTTTACATTAGCATATATTAGTTGTACATGGTATGTTTCATTATGACATTTACATATGTGTTTACAATATAACTTAATTAGATTCGCTCTTTCCATAATTCTCCTTCCTCCTTCCTCTCCTTTTTAGAACAGGCTTCATTCTTCTATTTTCACACATATATACAAAGTACATTGACCATATTTACCCTCTGTCATCCTCTCTGTTTACCCTCACCCTTCCACTGCCACTCACCCCCAAACAGGTCTTCTTTTACCTTCCTGCCCTTCATTTTTAAGTGTATATTGACTGATCAAGGAGGTTTCATCTTATATATATTGCATATAATGTTGTAGACCCACAAGGCAGCACAAACAAAGTGTGGATAATAACTATGGCAAGTTAAAGCAAGGTTGCTTGATGCAATGTCAGAAAAAAGATAATACATTTTGCAAAATATTTTTGACAGAATTCAAAGCATAAGATGTGATTCTTATACCAACAGAATGATGTCCAAAGTGATAAAATGCAACACGATAATTGGTTAGTCTCAAAATTAAATATGTCTCCTTTCTCTGAAGAGTATAGGGCTTCTTTGCTTTCAGAGTAATGATGTGAAAAGTCAGAGGGAGTATGGAGATACTAGAATAAAGCTATCAAACACAAAACATGATTTCATTGTAATGTCCTAGAAAGTTGGTCCATTAAAGAAATGGTGATAGTCTTATTATATGACCACAGTAAGCATCACATTGCATTCTAGAAGTAGATTTATGTTGGAGTTTTTTTTACTATTAATAGTAGAGAGGTAGGATCATTTTTCTAAGCAATCTGAGAACCCACATCTTTTGCATAAACATACTGCAGGACTTCAAGATTTCTATTCCTCTGACATCCTGCAAATATTGAACCACTAAAGAAGGAGACAGTGGTGATCAAAAGAACCATGAGAGTTACAAATGAAAACAAAATTCAAGCAGGTCATCAAGATGATTTACTCTATCCAGTAGGTCCTATAGGGAAAATACTTTTATTGAATTCTGTAATTAGGGTAATCCTGTGGTGTGTGGGCTTTCCAACATGCACTCAGTTTTTCCAGGAGAAGACTCAGAGGAAGAAGCAGTACTCTGCCTGCTGCTTCTAAAATTTACTGTACTGAGTTGAGATGATGGGATTTGGGTATATAAACTGAAACATGAAGGATGATATATTTGACTAAGTTCAGTTATTTGAATGTTTCATGTCCCTGTGTGTGTGTGTGTGTGTGTGTGTGTGTGTGCATGTGTGTGTGTGTGTAACTTTACAGGAGAGGGATTGAATATAAGTTAATTGTAGTTTCTTATTATGAGATGGAATTTTTGGTGTGTTTTCTGTAGTATAGAGAATTGCAAACCCAAATCTGACAGTTTCCATAACTGAAACTTTCTGCTGCTCTCTTTTCTGTCTTCCTTTTCCCCACTTCTCTTTTCTATTGAGACTGCCAATATGAATTTAAAGATATCTTGCTTGCTCATCATGGTATCCCCCCCACACACACCTACCTTCTGTAATTACTCTTTTCATATGATGGATGTTGTAGGCTGTTCTCATGAATTTTATTGGAAGAGGGGTGAAGAAAAGTTAAAGAAAGGGAATTGTATTGTAAGAGTTAAGTCTTAAAATCAACTTATAAAACTAGAGCAGTATTGTCACAAACAATGGGTCTCAGGCTTGTAATATTGGCCTATACTCTGGTTAAAGCTGATAATGTATGTTGCTGAAGAGTTATAATAGACATCAGGGAGGATGTTGGCCAGTCAAGAACCCATCAGAAAAGAAAACAGCAACTGTAGCTACCACTGACTTGGACATGGACACATTGCTCAAGAACACAGCATCTGTCTGGTATACAGTTGCAGTTCAAATGGTAGGATGGAGGAAAAAAATCTAAAATTTTCCTATATAGTTCAAAGGTTTGATGGCATTTGGGTAACATGCATTTCCCTTATTCAGATCCTGTATTTGCCAGGCAACCTTTCAATCATGATTTAGATTTCCATAAAGCTTGCTTATCAAGCAATAACATTGATGGCAAAATTGCACCTGCCCAGTGCCTTTGATAGTTACAGATTAAAGCTTCCATATTAGATTTAAAAACTGATATCCAGATTCCAACTTGACATTCTCTGGTGTCGCCTACAAGAGCAGTCAGTACATGTTAAAAAGCAGACCCTATTTTCTTTCATCTCATCAAGAATAATCTTCCACTGCCACCTCTTCCTCCTCCTCCTTCTCCATAGAGAAACTTGACATTCTAGCTTTAAGGTCAGATCTCACAAGTTTGATTAATACGGATCTGTTCCTAGAAATGAAATTGGGTTACAAACAGATAAAATAAGGTTTGTTAGCCATTGAGGTTGAGGTATCCTGACTTCAGACTAGCATATTCACTAAACTAGTATCCCCTGCCTGTTATTTCAGAAAGTGACCTACTCTTAGAATTACTCACACTTTGCTTCCGTCATTACCCAGAAACACTACTCATAACTACATAGAGTGAGCTAGTTCATTTCAATGGCTCAATTATTTTTCTTACCATTGCATTTTTGTGCTGTGCAATATTAAAAAATTAATGGTGTTGTGAATGATGCTTTATCCTCAAACTTTTGCTTCCAGTAAATCAGACATTTTTATAAGAAGACCTAAAATTCCCAAATCTGATTCACAAATGAAAAAAAAATTCTACATCCTATAATGTGAATGTACATGTGGTCTAATTCAAGTTACAAAATAAACATGTAAAAGAATAGTGATTAAAATATAAGAAAAATGGGCTTCACACATTAAAAGACTGATCTTGGTTTTGAAGTTCTTCTGTTTCATTTCAAAGTTTGTCTTTATTTGTTGGCTTATTTTTCTTCCTTTAGATCTAGATCCAGACTGAACAATTTGGCGTGTGTGTGTGTGTGTGTGTGTGTGTGTGTGTGTGTGTGTGAGACGGTGGTGATGCTTAAATGCAGGAGCAGAGCAAAACTAAAGTTAGCAGGTAAAACCTTTGGTTAAACAGTAAATGCCTGTTAAGTGAATGGCACAATCATTGTGATCTTAGTTAAAGAACCTGTATGTTCTTCATTTTGCAGTAATACTTATCCCAGAGCAAAAAATAGAAAACATGTCACAAACGTGTTAGTGTTTAGTCAATACAAAGTTCTATAACAAAATGATAGATCAAAATCTACACAGTCATTTTGATAGGTATTATTTTTGTTTTACAATATGCTGGTATTTTAAACTAGTATAAACATTGTAGGCATTATTCTATGGTATCATATTCTTAGCATATAACATTAAAAAGACTCTTTTTTTTTTTTTTTGTCTTTTCTTTTTTCGTGCTGGGATCTAACCCAGGGCCTCGTGCATGCTAGGCAAGGGCTGTACCACTGAGCTACATCCCAGCCCCTAAAAAGACTCTTATCTTTACCATTGCAAATAATTTGAACTGCAAATCACATTGAATTGTACCTTTCAGAAAAGTTGTTATTTCTCAATTACTACATTACCCAAGTTTACATTATAATGTTGTTGGTTTGTTTGGGTGTCTAGCTGAAGAGGTAGGAGAAAGAAATAGTTTTGATTTCATCTTCAAGAAAAGGGAGGTAAAATTAAGTATTATCCGGAAAAGTAGGAATTTACTCAAGCTAATACCTAGGATTTGAAATGAATATTCTCAAAGTTCAGTGAGAAACAATGAATTGGAAAAAGATAACTGATCACACTAAGTAGGAGAGCTGATTATTATACTCTTGGAAGCAAAATGGTATTCATAAATGTTAATCGTACAGCATTAATTTGTTTATTAATGCAGCTTTCTTTGGACCCCATTTATCAAAAGAGATTTGTTTGACACTTAACAAAATGCCATCATTAATAAGCGCAGGAACACGATTTCTGTTTTTGGATCTCTACTTTTCCTATCACCTTGCAATTGATTTATATGCAAATCATCCTTCATTTAAGGAAGAAATCTACGCCTTTTTCCATCAACAGAGGCATAGTATGCAGACTTCATGGTCAGACTAACACGAGGGTTCTTACTAATCCACATGAAATGTAGTTAGTTTTTCATAAAGTTAAATTAAGAGCACTGTCCTTTACTGAGACATTTTGCACTAATATTTTGACTTAAAACAAATTTAAGAAGTTTGATAATAATGGATGAAAATTTTTTCTTTTTAGTGCACTTACTTTGAAAAATTACGTCAGAAGATGTGTGGATGGACAAGATTAAAATGTTGATAAGGTTGAATTATATTTCACCACAAGTTGAAAACACATTTTTTTAGAAGCACTCCTTAAAGCATTGCTTTGATTTTAGCAAAGTTCACTGTCTAAAATTATAATTACAGACTTTTAAGTAAAGTAAGTATTTAGAAGTAGATGCTGTGAAAATGGAGAATTCTTTGACTACTTAGTATTTTTCACGTAATCTTTAATTATAATTTAATAATTCCATACTAATCAATTCATAAGTAAATACTATATTCAACTTTTCAAAAATTCTATTATTGTGTATTAAGTATTTCCCATTAAATAACTAAGCATTTTCATCCATCCATTTACTCACTCATCTACTCACCCATCAGAAATTAATTAGGTACTTACTATGTGCTATAGCTATAAAGAAAACAAAGCCAGGACACCAAGAAAAAGACCAACCAATCTTGAAAGAGTAGAATATAAAAAGTAAAGGTAGAAACAATTTATTGAGTTCTACACAAAGTATCTCCTGGAGATATCATGGAATGCTTCTGGAAAAGGAAAGAGTTGAGTTCAGTATTGAACAAAGGGTTAAGGCTCCTTCATAAGTCTGAGGTATGCAGTTACTGGAGAGGTGAGAAATGAAAGAGAAGATAATTTAGTCAATAGAGAATGGGTAAAGTGAGAGAGGAAAAGTGTGGGCCTCCCACATTTTTTTAAACAGACTTCATGGATGTTTAGTATACCTAAAATTCGTGGTGGATGTTGGAGGGGGATGCTGGAAAGAAGTTGAGATTGTTTTCCATACAAGGGCATTTGAATGAGTATCTAAAACTCACATAGCATTGAAGGATTTTAGGTTAAAAAGCCAAATATCTAGTTCCTTATTTTAGAAACCTTGTACTGGTTGTATTGTGGATGGATTGAATATAGGGTGCTAGAAATAGTAGAAAGCTATTGAAGAACTCCAGGAAAGAAATGATAAGGGCACAGTCTAAGAAAATGAAAATGAAAGTAAAGAGGATGTTATTCACATTAATGAGTGAATGTTAGGTTAAGAAAGAAGGAAAAGTCTAGAATTATTCTCAGTCTTCTAGCATGGTTGTCATACAGACAAATGTTCCAGTAACTAAAATGAGAGAAAATATTAAATGCTTGGGAAAATATGTAAATTATTGTTAAGATTCATTTTCAAATAATTTACATATGCACAGTGTGCTATTTGAATTACCATAGTTATTTAGTTACATGCCCAAATTCTATTTATATTTTGCCAGCTCCTAAAGGTAAGAATTAGACAAGCAGCTAACTTTCTTTGTATATTATCCACTCAAGTATAGACAGTTTTGATGATGATAAAGCTATATCCAGGAAAACTGAACACACCCTTACAACAGAAAACACCCGCCATTAGGCTATGAATCTTAAGCTTTCACTTTCTAAATTTACTCAGTCTTGAAGACGAATGACTATATTTCAACATTAATCAATTCAGGCATAGGAGGAAAATAAATTTATATACTCCTTGAAGATAACATTGGGAGAGCCGTTTAACCTGAACAGTTTCCACTTAGGATTGCACAGTGTGTTTAAAATACAGTCAGATGAGTCATTCAGCTTTTAGTTTCAGTTCATTCAGTGGTTCCAAGGTGAAGCACTCAGAGACTGACCAGAAAGAGTGGTGTACATTATAGTATCCTCACTTCTTCCTGTTAAAAATGCAAAAAGACTGGGAAACTTTTTTAAAATGAATATTTATCCACAGAGTACTCATTGCTTTCACTGTTGAGAAGGGTTTCTTTCAGACAAATGACGAAAGGAATAAAGATGCAATCTTCTGGCCTTTGGGGGCTGAGGGGCCAGGTCTTTGATGACTAAGTTTCAGATTAATACTCTTCCCTATCCAATGTAAAACATATCACCTTTTTTGGCTCTTCCATGCCTTTTGTTCAGATCAACCATGACAAGAATTGGATGCTTTATGCTAAATTGCCTCTGGTGTTTTTTAATGGAAGCCCATTCTCTCAACTCCTCTTCAATCCCTTTTTCTTTCCCTACAGACTCCTAGTCAAGGGCATAGGATTTAAATTGAGTTGGCTATACCATGGCAATTTTGCCTATTGACATTTTGTCCTCATTCTTTTATTGTTTTGCATAATGCTTTCTCTCTACTAGAGGGACACAGTCTTTTGGCTTTAAACTGAAATGATGCATGATACAGCAGATTCTTTTAAGTCATTCAGCTATGCTTGGACAGGACATTTTGTTTTCTGAACTATAACAACTTGCTCATGATTCCTGACATTGAAATCTACATAATGCTTATAAAGAAATCTAGAGCCTCTTAGAGCTAAGAAGCGTGCTTTAAAAAGAAAACATAACTTCAAAAACATGTCTGGGAGGAAGAGGCAAAGGGAAACTTAAAGGTAAAACCTACATTACAAGTAAAAAAGTTTTCAAATGATTGAATAATGACTTTTGTGACTGTTCAGTGAATAAGAATAAAATTTTCATTTTTATAATTTTGTGGAAGCATTTCCAAAGCATAGAACAAGATAAGAGCATCAGTCAGTATACATCAAGAATGCATCAAGAATGCATCAAGAATGATGCATTTCTGTTTTACTTGGTTAATTTGGACCTTAAAATCAATTTGCTTTTCTTGGAATTAATGCATAACCTTTAACTTTTCCTGAAGGTCTTTTAGGTTGAGAAGTTGAGTTTTCTTATGTCTTTTGCTGTTGAGTAAATTTGAATACTTGAAAAAGGAGAGAAAATACCTTTACTGGTATGGGGGGAGGAAGTTTAAGGAAATACACAAATTAAATTTCATTTTATTTTTCAATAAAATGTAGGGCATAAACAAAGCCAAAGCAGTTGAACCTGATTTGCAACGAAGGTCTAAACATAATGTTTTTCTTGTCTTTTAGTCCAAAAGAACTAGAGATTGACTAAAATGAAAAAGACAGTTAAAAACATTTGTAAACATTACCAAAGGAAGTTATTATCTACTTTTTCCTGCTTTGCTAATAGGACACATTTTCTTGACATGTTAAAAATATTGTCTTATTATCTTATTTACATCATTTCAGATAAAAGTAAATAATTTATTTTCACATGATTGTAAAGGGCTGGAGCTGGTTCTTAATCTCAGCTCTGTTAAGTCTTTCTTAGATGCTAGAAAGCTTTACGTTCAGTTCTTAGTCTATAAAATAAGGACTGGACTGCATTACTGATATAGTTTTCTACCATTAGTTAAATCTGGCCATTTTTCTTTTAAAAATACAAGTACCAAAGAAAACAAAATCTTTTTCCGTTTTTGCTTCTACAGCTAATTTAGACATGAAAATGCACACATTATAAAGTGTTTGATACTCTGTCATATATGTAGCCTTTGATTTTGAGATAATGTCAGATGACACTTTGAAAGTTGAGACAGGATTGAGTACTTTAAATCCATCAAAGGATGTGTAGTTTGTGATAGATAAGGAAGGTGAAGTAGTTTGTTTGGCTCATATTTGTAGAGGGGAGATGGGACACTCAGCATTACAGTAGATTGCACAACAGATTTTGCTGGAAGTTGATGGATGAGAGAATGTTGACATTTTTCATAAAGAAACCGACTTGACAATACAACATTTCTGAAATATTTTGATTGTATAAGTTTTTTATCCTTTAATAAAATACTTAGAGACCATTACTAATATATGTATGAATGTTTAAAACTGCAATGTGATTTTAGTAGCTTGTCTTCTTTTACTTTCTTTCTTCTTCTATGAGCCATCATTGTACAACATTGGAATCCAGTTTGCAAGCCTTTCAAAAAACACATTGAGAATCTCAAAGGAAATAAGATACAGACCTTTTAAGTTCTTTTTCTCTCACAAAGGAAAGTCATTGGAAAATGTTTTTTTGTCTTTCATCTTACTTTGCCAAATTAACATTTTCCCCACAAAAGCCAGGACTTCCTTAGAGAAGAATTCCAAATAATTTATTTAGATTCTGTCCCTGCAAGGAGGTGGAACTTAAACCTCTTCTTGTGTCTTCCAGTATGGACTGTACTTGTTAGCTCTCTTCCAAAGAATACAGTATGGGAAAAACATGTAACTTTACAGTCAAAAACAAAACCTGTAAAATATCATGTTAACCAGGTGATGAAGGTTAACAATACCAGTGATAAGTCATATCAATAACATGTGCTGCTGATGCATGGGAGGAGAAAGGCCTTTACCTCTGTGGTATTCTTCCCAAATCTATACCACCAATCAATCCATGAGGAAAATACTACACAAACCCAGGTGAAGGGACCTTCTATAAAGTAATGTCACCACTCCTTAAAAGTGACAATGCCACCAAAAGGAATGAATACATGGTCTTACATCAGATGACGATAAGGCAATTTATGACTAAATTCAATGTAGCATCCTGAATGGGATCCTTGACATTGATAGGATCCAAGAAATTAAAAAAAAACATATTATTGGAAAAATCTCTGCAGTCCAAGTTAAATCTGAAGTTTATTTAGTAGTAATATGTTAATATTGACTTCCTGTCCATTACAAATGCACCTTGTATTTTAAGATACAAGAAAGTGGATAAGTAGTTAATAATACAGAGTAGTTAGTACTCTATGTCATATTTGCAATTTTTATATAAGTCTAAAATAATTGTAAAATTAAATGTTTATTTTAAAAATGGAAAAAGGCCTAACCTTTTGGCATACTTGATAAATATTCCAACTTCATTTATACCATTGAATACTGTAATGATTAACCTTGATTCAATTGAGAAGCACCAAGAAGATTAGTAGAGCACAGTACTGGTGCGTCTGTGAGGATGTTTGCACATAGGATTACATAAGGGAGGAAGACCAGCCCTGAATGTGGGCAACACCATCTCGTAGGATGGGGTCCCAGAAGCAATGAAGTAGTACAAAAGAGAAAGCCTGAGAGAGTGCATTCTCTGTCTCTGTTTACTGCTGTCATGATGTGATCAGCACAGCTTTGCCACGCCCTCCTGGCCATGATGAACCTACCCCAAACAAAGCAAGCCCTCCTCCTTGAAGTTGTTTCTGTCAAGGCTTTTGCCACAGTGACAAAGAACTGACAAACAATTTTTTTTTTCATTTTTTTGCCATTATGTTTGCATTATTTTCTACTGCTCTGGGAATTATGATAAAATAAGTAGAAAGAGATGGTGGAAGTCTAAATGATAAATTGCTATTTATGTTCCACACTGAGTAGGATTGAATATAGTAAGTATGCTGAAAAGCTTTTAGTTTTAAAATTTTTATAGAATAACAATTTCTCAGTAAGGAAAAAAATGCTTGAGAAATAGTTTTGAAGAGAAAATTACAGAATCCTACTTGACTACAAAAATTCAGTTGATTCATTTTTCCAACCCAAACTTAAATAAGATTTGAATTATGAAGGACAATACTTTATAGAAAGTCATACCATAAGGTCATGAGATCATAGGTTGAAGTCAGACAGTGTTGACTATGGCATAGTTATCAAAAGAGTTAAGAAGATTTTAAAATTGAATATGCAGAGGTTATTTAAAATTTTTTTTGATATATACTTTCCTTTAAATGTGAAATCAGGAAAGCAGTTCATAAGCAATTTTTTCTAGCTATTTAAAAATATAATCAACAAATACAATGAATTTTCTCTGTGAATAAAATATTGTGCTAAGCTGTATTTAAGATTTACAATAAAAACCAGATGAGGTTGACATCACTTTCAAATGTTTTAGCTAACCTTAAACTCTATTGGAATTCTTCATCTTCAGCATAATAAAGTCACTATCCTCACATAATTTTTCATATTGACTCCTCTTGTTACTTAATTTATTATGTTTTATCTCACTGGAGAAGAGAGTGAGTTTCATGTTTTCTCAGATTCCAGGATTGTCTTCTACACTGTGGTTGTTGTGAAATAATTTAACAGAAAGTAATTATTTATAGTTTCTATCACAACCAAATCTAGTTATTTTTTGAAACATCTCTGCAACACAATGCTACCAATAAGTCAGAGTAAAAAATAAGTTAACTCCTGAAAAATAAAGCAAAATATACAATGGCTACAATTTATAGCTAAAATAAAATTTAAAACTCACTATTCCCTACCCCAAAATGAAGACTCAACCTCTACCCAATTCTCTGTCATAGTTAGCATGAAATGAAGAATGGAACAAATGTTCCAGTGTCACAAGGAAATATAGATTTATGAAAACATTTTAAAATAATCATATAGGGAACAGTAAAATTTAGATTATGAAAGGTATGGTAAATGTAATTTATACACTTATAATATGTATTAATTACAACAGACAGAAATCTGGTGATATTAGAGAAAATGAAGTAGAATCAATTGGTATATAAAGCAGAGCAACATGTTTCTGTTTAATTTCTTTTTTTTCATGAAATAGCTACATTTTGTGGAGCTTATAGTTAGAATCAATCTTCATAAAAGAAAAATCCTAGGGAAAGAACATAATTCTAAAAGCATATTTATTGCAATAACCTAAGTCCAGCTGATGCTGCGGAAAGAATATATAAATTATTTGATAGCCTTTGTTCATTATCTGAGTTAGAATGAAATCCACTAGTCTTTGATTTTGTCTGGTTGTAGCAGAGCTCTAAGAATGAGCAACAGTAAATCATATGCGGTGCTTTTTCAGGGCTTTCAAGGTGGTACGTTGTTCAACTTGTAAAAATATTACATAGAGAAACCAGATGAGAAATATGTTTCAAAGGCAGTCCTCAGAAAATGTGCTAAGGATTTATGGAAAGCAAATCAAGGTCATCTGTGTGTCTGTGCAAGGGGAAAAAATCTCTGCAAAGAGAAACAAAAAGTGAAAGTTTTAAATTATTCATAAAATTGAATGCATTACAAAAACCTTTTCCCAAAGACACATGTACATCTATTTTGTAACTAGAAATTGTTGATCTTAGGTCTCCAGGAAAAACTGCTTCAAAGAGAGAGCAAAAAGAATTGTGTAAAGATCAATGAATAGGAGTAATTATTTAAGAACTTGATGAATAATATATTGGTTTGCCACCTGCAATCCTATATACATATTCTAGCACATTCTGAAGATAACTTGGTTTTATATAATTCTTTTAATCATCGAGGGGGGAAAATAGTGGAAATGGCACAGGAACTGACAAAAACTAAATATTAACTCCCTCATATTAAATATAAATTACAGTTAAATGAAGCAAAGTTCTAGTAAAATGCAAGCTGCACAATTAAAATGGGATCACAAGTATATGGGTATTTCATTCCTTATGTTTTCTGTGTTTTGCATACTAGCATCTTATGAGTCATACCAATAAATGAGACAAATGCAATATTAATATCTCTTATCTGAATATTCTAGTGGTGTTCTCTTGTTATTATGAATAGGTAATCTGCTTTTTGATTTTCTGTCTGAAATGGTAGCATTCATAATTTGGTAACATTTACAATAGGTAGTCAGATTTCCTGCATGTTCATTGAAATTTTTGTTCATAGATACTTTTAAATCTCTCCCAACTTGTGGTGGTCAAAGGAAGAGTAAGATTATCAATCTCACTAATCATCAGAAATACAGCAATATCTTGTCTCATAGGGTCAATGTAAAGAAGGAGATAATGTCTATAATGGTTAACACTCAATGTTATGGGTAGCAATAATTATATGAGGCAGTGAACATTAAAGAGACTCAAAAATGGTGTGTTCTTAGTACCTTTTTTGCATATTTAACTTTACTAGAAAGAAGCTATATCTATGCATATTGCATTATATGTGTACATTTTAATACAAGTTTATTTGGGGAATACACTAAATGGAAAATAAACAATTCTGAAGTACCCCAGGAGTGAATTATTCTTTTCCTTAAAAGAAAAAAAGTCTTTAGAAATTTACCAAATATATAGACAAGTGATGAGCATTAAAAATTCTATAATATACTGTTATCTAATATATGTACTAAATCTAATATACGTGACCTAAGATTTACCACTGATTTTTTTCTAAATTTTGAAATGGAATTAAATTGGAAACAATTCCTTCCTATGCTTTAGCATGTGTTATAAATTCCTATGCTTTAGCATGTGGTATAAATTCCTTAAAAACTGAGTGAATAAAGATAAAATACAATAATATAACATGTTATGTTGCTACATATAATTATCATGTATAATATATTATATAATAGTAATGTTTATACCACTCTACAGCTTTTTTGTAACTCATTAAATTTTCACAGCAACCCAATTAAGGGGCACCCAGGTCCTATTATCAAAGCAATAGGAGAGGGAAATGAGACACAAGAGAGTCCAGAATCATATCCAAAACCATAAGGCTAATAAGTGACAGAGCACAGAAGTGGGAAAGTAATTCAGTGGGAAAGTGTCACTGAATTATATTGCTTTGTGTATTTTTTTCAATTTCATATTTGAGCTTCTAGAACAGGACCTTGACTATAGACAGTTTTGAATAAATAGTTTGCCATTACTTAGTTAACCACAAAATCAAGGTAGGAAATGAATAACGCCATGTTTCTAATACAATTTAATCTTAATTTCCCTTCTGGCTATTCTTCTATAGCAAAAAAACACTGAAAGTTACATTTATGTAGTTTCTTCTGTATATTCAATTCAATCAAGTTGACATATTTTCCCCTTAGTTAGCATTCACAATTCTTTCTTTGATAATTTTTAAACTATTCATATTAGCATAAATTAGCTATACGGGGGGTTTCACTGTAACATTTGCATATGTGCCTACAAGGTGCTTTCATTAGATTCATTCCCTCTGTCATTCTCTCTCATTCTGTCTTCCTTAAAGACAATTTCAATAGATTTAATTTTTCTGTTTCCATAAAAATATACAAAGTACATCGACCATATTCACCCTCTTTCTCTATACATCTCTCCTCCTCCCCCATATTGGTACTCATTCTGTAACAGTACCTGTTTTACCCTACTGCCCTTCACTTTTTAAGGATGCTTTAATTGTTCAAAGATTTTTTTACCTTGTATTTCACACACATACATACATTGTACTTCAATCAGATTAACCCCTCTATCACTCAATGACTTTCAGTGTGTTTTATTGTGCCATCTTCATATACAGATGCATTTTATTTCAGTATTGTTCACTCTTTATCATTCTCTTGTCCTCTCCCATCTTTCTCTAGTCCCCCAAAGTTCCACTATTACAATCGTATTCTATATATTATATATATATGACCATATATATTTATGTGTACATTTATCACTTAGATCTCGCTTACACATATGAGAGAAACATGTATTTGTCCTTCTGAACCTGTCTTCCTTTGCTTGACAAAATGATCTCCTCTCAAGTATTACCTCTTCCCCTGTCCTGGTTTCATTTGGAATTTCAAAGGGCTCCCTTGTCTCTATCACTCAGAAACAATGCAGTTGAAGAAACCTTTAGTAAGGTGAGAGAGGTTAGACTTACTTTGACAGAACTAGGAGGGAAAGTTCAATTCATCTTATCTTGGACATGTGCGGCCATCCCAGTGGCATGAACTTTCATACATGGCACATGAGATGATTGTTAGGTACCCAACTGAATATTCCTGATGCACTCCAGATAAAAAGGCTACCCTGATAGACTGTTCAGACTCACAGCACTGAAGTCATGTTTGTCTCACTGGATAGCATTCTGGCAAGGGACACACTGGCTGAAACCCCAAGTGAGCACCTGAGAAATGAGAATCATAGAAACTTGAATCATAGGCGGATGGACTGATCTTGCCCTCTTTTTCCTGCCTGTGCCACTTTGTTATTGTTTTACAGTTATAAAATACCCCTATGGTTTCTGTTATTTATCAACTTAAGCAGATAACATATCTTTGATTCAGAGTCATATGCAAACATTAATGAAGATTTTTCTGCCTCCCTAATACAGGGGAGACTTGGGAGACTATTCGTGTGATTCTTATATGTTTTTCCCCAAATTCCCCTCTTCTTCCAACCATGCTTGTGTTTCAAATGTCCTAGACAGGATCCATTTTCATATTGGGCTAACAATTCTTCAATGTGTAGAGTTGTTTCAGGCACTGTAGAGGTATTTTATCATAGGACCCTGGATACTACACACTAGCAGTACTAGTCATGTCCTCCAAACCTGCCATCTATCTAGAGATAGCTGGTACTACTGCTTGAAAATCCCTGGCTGTAACAGGTATTCTAGTTCTAGTCTTCCCAATTGCTTTATTTCCCCTACACCTGAAAAGTTCTCCATCCAAATTTACCCCTTTTATCTATCACCTATTTTTATTCTTAGTTATATATTTATATAGGATAAAGGTAAAACCTCTGGGAAAAAATAAGAATTCAATTATTGCTACAAGTAAATACTTCATACAAACTACCAATATTTCAGGCAAATGCAAAAGTAAAATAAGAAGCTAAACAACAACAAAAAATCCATATCTGCTAATTTCTGGAAAGCCAAAAGAAAATTGATTTAATTATTAATAAAGTTTTCAATGCTTTTTTGAAACACTGAATTTTTGTGGCACAACAAAAATTTCTTTTCAGAAAAGGAGACATAACCTTTTCTGAAAAGGAGGCTAATTTTTTTTATTTCTTTTATTCAAATGTGCATACAATATTTGGGTCATTTCTCCCTGTTCTTCCCACCCACTCCCTTTCCTTCACCCCCTCCCTCTCCCCCTCACCCCTCGCTACCAGGCAGAAACTATTTTGCCCTTATCTCTAATTTTGTTGAAGAGAGAGTATATGCAATAATAGGAATGACCAAGGGTTTTTGCCAGTTGAGGTAAAGATAGCTATACAGGGAGTTTACTCACATTGCTTTCCTGCACATATGTGTTACATTCTAAATTAATTCTTCTCAAACTAACCTTTTCTCTAGTTCCTGGTCCCCTTCTCCTATTGGCCTCTGTCACTTTAAAGTTTCTGTATTAGTTCCTTTGCATTGAGGACGACATCAAATGCTATCTTGGTGGTTTTTTTTTTTTTGGGGGGGTTTCTCACCTCATCATGTGATCAAAGTCCATTCCCCTTGTTGTGTTTGCCCTTGATCTAAAGGGCATATGAGGGAAAACATACGATTTTTGATCTTTTGGGCCTGGCTAACCTCACTCAGGATTATGTTCTCCAGTTCCATCCATTTACCTGCAAATGATAAGATTTCATTCTTCTTTGTGGCTGAGTAGTATTCCATTATGTATAAATATCACATTTTCTTTTTTTTTTTTCCTTTTTTTTTATTATTCATATGTGCATACAAGGCTTGGGTCATTTCTCCCCCCTGCCCCCATCCCCTCCCTTACCACCCACCCTGCCCCACCCCCTTGATACCAGGCAGAAACTATTTTGCCCTTATGTCTAATTTTGTTGAAGAGAGAGTATAAGCAATAATAGGAAGGAACAAGTGTTTTTGCTAGTTGAGATAAGGATAGCTATATAGGGAGTTGACTCACATTGATTTCCTGTGTGTGTGTGTTACCTTCTAGGTTAATTCTTTTTGATCTAACCTTTTCTCTAGTTCCTGGTCCCCTTTTCCTATTGGCCTCAGTTGCTTTTAAGGTAACTGTTTTAGTTTCTCTGCGTTAAGGGCAACAAATGCTAGCTAATTTTTTAGGTGTCTTACCTATCCTCACCCTTTCCTTGTGTGCTCTCGCTTTTATCATGTGCTCAAAGTCCAATCCCCTTGTTGTGTTTGCCCTTGATCTAATGTCCACATATGAGGGAGAACATATGATTTTTGGTCTTTTGGGCCAGGCTAACCTCACTCATTTTTTTAATCCATTCATCGATATTGGGGCATCTTGGCTGTTTCCATAACTTGGCTATTGTGAATAGTGCTGCAATAAACATGGGTGTGCAAGTGCCTTTGGAGTAACCTGTGTCGCATTCCTTTGGGTATATCCCCAAGAGTGGTATTGCTGGATCATATGGCAAATCTATGTTTACATTTTTAAGAACTTTCTCAAGCCATTTTTCAAATGGCTGAAAAAATGCTCACCATCTCTAGCCATTAAGGAAATGCAAATCGAAACTATACTAAGATTCCACCTCACCCCTGTTAGAAACAACACCACCAACAACAGGTGTTTATGAGGCTGTGGGGATAAAGGAACCCTTATACACTGCTGGTGGGAATGCAAACTAGTATAACCACTCTAGGAAAAAATTTAGAGGCTTCTTAAAAATCTAAACATAGATCTGCCAGGACTAATTTTTAATACTTAAACGTTTGAAAAACATCCAATAAACCAATTATAACATGGTACAATTAAGAATCCTACATAAAAGTAGGAGTGGGAATTAACTAGTTAAGATATTTTGTAAATGGATTTTAAAAACATTGCTGTCCAATGACTCAGTAAGAGAAATACTTTAGTTGGGAAGATAAAATCTTTTCTACGGTGTCAAAATCCATACTTTATAACATCTTTGTTGCCTCCTACTCCCCTCTATTCTATCATCCCATTCATTTTCTCTAATATTTGCTTGAATTCTCAGCTTCAAGAACATGGAAAGAAGACTAAAATAACAAGATGCTATTACCTCTAGAACCAGACCATCATAAATTATGAAATTGAAACATTAACCACTTAATAGCTAAAGAACACGGAAGTAACAAAGCTACAACTTGGCTGTAAGTAAAATTCTTGTATAGAATAAAAATGAAAATACTCTCAATATTATGAATGCAAGAACACCAAAGAAAAGTTTTACTACCTTTTTAAACTTTTGACAGAGAAATTTAACATGCATTTGTAATTTTGATTCTTTTTAATTTGGCTTTTATAATGTATCTATGCTTAGTTGGATTTGTAGAATGAATGAAAACTCTAGTGAGAGAGTGGAGACTCAGAGGAACAGGCAAAACCAACTGAACACTACTTTATAATCAGTTTCATGACATACATTGAAAATGCATAGAGCATTTAATAAATGAATAGATTGGAATCATTCATGGAAGTCATAAAGACTAAGAAGGAAGAATTTAGTTGCAATATTTTATAAGGAAAAATGTGTATCTACTTATTAGATCTAAACTAACAAGAACAATAGTCCCCAGGAAGCAAAGGCTTACTTCTGTGAAGACAAAATCTGAATTCCATTTTCAGGGACCATTCATACAATCACTATTTATTTTATTGATTAAAGTGTGCATTTCTACCAGGCCAGACATAAGAGGCTATGAAGATATGTAAGATATAATATTATCCCTATGGAACTTTCATTGTAGAAAAAAACTTGTAATCTGATTTCATTCAGAAATGCTTATTTACTGCCTGAAGAAAGTGAGCTTTAGATACAAGCTATGTGAACTTCAGGCTTTGTCCCTATGGATGGTTTGTTATTAATGCATTTGGGAAATCTGATCTGAATGCATATTGCCATTGAACAGAGAGATGTTTCTATACTGCATTAATTGTTGCTTTTAACAGATACTTTAAAGCAACTGAGGCCAATAGGAGAAGGGGACCAGGAACTAGAGAAAAGTTTAGTTCAAGAAGAATTAACTTAGAAGGTAACACACATGCACAGGAAATCAATGCGAGTCAACTCCCTGTATAGCTATCCTTATCTCAACTAGCAAAAACCCTTGGTCCTTCCTATTATTGCTTATACTCTCTCTTCAACAAAATTAGAGATAAGGGCAAAATAGTTTCTGCCAGGTAGCGAGGGGGTGGGGGGAAGGGAGGGGGGGAGGGGGTAAGGGAGGTGGTGGAGGAAGGGGGGAGAAATGACCCAAATATTGTATGCACATAAGAATAAAATAAAAAATTTTTAAAATTTGGTGCTTTTAAGAAACTCAGAGGCATACGAATACACACAGAGACAATATTTCTAACAACAGTTCTTGTATCCATAATTAAGGCATACATTACAAGTATGTACACATACATATATTATGTATGATGTATGTGAAATGTATATGTGTCGTATACCTATGAAATATATTTATATAAACAAATAGAATGCAAGTTATTAACAGTGTATAAAACATTGTATACTTTAAAAAAAGAGATTTAAAGTAAATATGTAAAATTTTAGCACCATCTATTTGGATGGGAATTATGTGTGCCAGTTGCATTGATTTCTATGAGTTTCTTTTTTTTTCAAAATACAAAGATATTTTATTAAATTGAAAGGAAATTCATATTTTTGAATTCTACACAGTTTTTTTTTCTTTTTCTCCTTTTATTTTATTGTTTTTACATTTACTTACCTGTGCATACATTGTTTGTGCCACCTCCCCACCTCAACTGCCACCCCACCTGAACCCCCCACTTCCACGCAGAACCTGTTCCATGCTCTTCTCCCATTTTGTTGAAGAGAAAACATAAGAGAAAATAAGAAAGTCATGTTGTTTTTGTTAGTTTAGGATAAAGAAAGCTATACATACATACTGCTAGCGTTGTTTCCATGCACTTGTGTATTGCAACCCACATTAGATCATTTCTACCAGACCTCTTTGCTACTTCATGGTCCCCTTCCCATAGTGGCCTTTGCTAATTTAAGATTACTTTATTCACTCCTCAACAGGGAACACAACCACATTCAAGTTTTAGGTTCCTTTCCTTTCCCTATATTTCCCGTGAGTGTTCTCCCCTTAGTGTGTAATCCATGTCCAATAATATTACTACATTTGTTTTGGGTTTATAATCCACATATGAAGGAGAACATGAAATTTTTGCATATCTGAGCCTGGCTAACTTTGCTTAAGGTGATGTTCTCTAGTTCCATCTACATACTTGCAAATCCATTCTTCTGTTGTGGGCATCTTGGCTGTTTCCATAGCTTGGCTATTGTAAATACTGCTGCAATAAACATGGGTTTGCACGTGCTTTTGTAATAACCTGAGTTGTATTCCTTTGGGTATATCCCTAGGAGTGATATTGCTGGATCATATGGCAGATCTATGTTTAATTTTTAAGGAGACTCCATAATGTTTTCCAAAGTGGTTGCACTAGCTTACATTCCCATCAGTAGTGTATGAGGGTTCCTTTTTCCAAGCATCCTTGCCAGAATTTGTTGTTGGTGGTGTTCTTGATGATAGCCATTCTAACAGGAGTGAGATAGAATCTTAGTATGGTTTAGATTTACCTTTCCTTTGTGGCCAGGAATGGTGAGCATTTTTTCATGTTTTTTTTTTTTTGGTCATTTGGGCTTCTTCCTTTGAAAAAGTTCTGTTTAGTTCAGGTGTCTACTTCTTTATTGGTTCATTGATTTTGGGGGAGTTTAGTTTTTTGAGCTCTCTACATATTCTGGTTATCAGTCCTTTGTCAGATGTATAGCTAGCAAATATTTTCTCCCATTCTGTGGGTGGTCTTTTAATTTAGAGACCATTTCTTTTGTTGTGCAGATGCTTTTTAATTTCATGTAGTTTGTCCATTCTTTCTCTTAGTTACTGGGCTGATGGAGTTCTACTAAAGAAGTCCTTGCCTATACCTATTGTTTCCAGGGTATTCCCTGCTGTTTCATGTACTAACTACAAAGTTTCAGATCTGATATTAAGGTTCTTAATCCACTTTGAGTTGATACTATACAGGGTGACAGGCATGGATCTAGTTTCAGTTTTCTGAAGGCAGATAGTCACTTTTCCCAACACTATTTGTTGAAGAGCTTGGCTTTTTTCCATTGTGTTTTTCATGCCTTGGTCAAAAAATAAGGTGGGCATAGCCGTGTGGATTCATATCTGTGTCCTCTATTCTGTTCCACTGGTCTTCATATCCATTTTTGTGTCAGTACCATGCTGTTTTTATTGCTATGGCTCTGTAGTGTAGTGTATTGAAGTCAAGTATTGTGATACTTCCAGCATTGCTCTTTTTACTCAGTATTGCCTTGGCTATTCACAATCTTATGTGCTTCCAAATGAACTTTAGTGAAGATTTTTCAATCTCTGTGATGAATGTCATTGGAATTTTGGTGGGTACTTCATTGAACATGTAGATTGCTTTTGGGAGTATAGCCATTTTTACTGTGTTGATTCTACCAATCCATGAGCATGGGAGCTCTTTCCATCTTCTGAAGTCTTCCTCAAGCTCTTTATGTTCTAAAATTATTTAAATAAAAACAAATAACCTAACACATGAACAAATAAACCAAAACTATAGAAGCTATCATTACTAGAAAATGGCACTATTATTACAAACAAATAGTGAAGTGATAGGTCAAAGATAAACAAGCGTCTCCCAGATACCACAATCATGTTAATTCCTATCTCTGGGCATGATTTCTGAATTTTGGGCCTAGCATCCAATTTCAGAGTGTTGTCTACTGGTAGATTAAATTTGTGGAAGTGCTCCCAAAGTCCCTGCTAATATAAGTATTACATAAATGAAAAAAAACAGAGTTAGGGCTTTGGAAAGAAAAAATAAGAAAAAAACATAAGAAGCAGGAACAGTATATGCAAATTATTTAAGTTTTGTCAGAAGTAAAAACAAGAGAGCACATTAAAAACAAGACAAAACAAATAAGACAAAACCATAAACGAAAGCCCACACAAAATATAGGTTTCTAGCCCTTTAGAAGACAAAATTAAACACTGAAAAAAATTATCAATAAAAAAAAACAGAATACAATTCAATGTAGTAAATTATAATAAATTTTTAAAATATGATATTGAGAGAGAAAAGCTAGATTATAAATAAAATAAAGGTATATGTGACTGTCATAATATGAATGTATAGAAGAGTCTTTTCCTTTGTTAGAAAAGAATGTAAGTCTAAGAGTTTATAATAGAGCTATGTGTGTTACCTACCAAAACTATGCAAACATTTATAAATAGGCTAACAATGTATGGAAAATCCTTTTTCAGGAAAGTAAAATTGTTTTTTAAAACACTTATATTTCTTTATAAAACATATAGAAAATATTATAATACAACAGGATTTACTGAAATTCAGTCTTCCCATCCTTATAATATGAGTCATGACCAATAAACCCATGGACTATTCGAGCACTTAAAATGAAAACAATAACCAGCTTGAGTTCCTGTTTGCCCCTTATTATCTACTTAGAAATGGTTATGTATGTTCCTTATTCCCTTTAAATCTATATTTTCTTTCTAAAATATGTAAGTAACATCTACAAAGTATAGAAAAAACAAGATAATTTACATCTGAGAAGGGCTGATGTGCTATAATATGAACAACACACACGTACACACATGCATACATATGCCCACACCCACAAACACTACCTTCACTTGCTAAAAAAAAGTGAATTTACTGAACAAAGTATTGCTATTAATAAGTCAACACAAGCCAACAAATATTTTCTATTGATAAGAAGCATGAAAGTATCAATTCTACTAATGAAACTGTTAATTATCATAGTAGAAATATGCTGTGCTTCCTGGGCATCCATCCTTGTTTTCTAGCAAGAGACCCTGAATTCAATTTGGGAAATTATTTTTTTCTTATTGGATACAGTATTGATGACACTCTATATGAAGATCCTCTATCTGCCCTTGGCCAAATTAGACAAATTATCTAAGATTGGCCAATGGGACATGCTGTCAGGAACTTTTACACTGAATAGTAATTGGAAACAAAAACAAGCACCCCTCCCAAAAAAAACCCATATAAGTAATAAGTTTTCCATTGTTTCCAAATTTCTGCCCTGAAGAAATTAGTCTTTATTTCATGCCACTTGAGTTTGCTAGGTCTGAGTAGTTTTTCTCTTGTGATTTCTTATCCTCAATCCAATTCTTCCTCAATTTGGTAAACCATTGCACACTTTTTCTCATGTATATATTTTTCATTTTATTGTTGTGTTGGGTAGGGGTACATTGTGGCCTTTACAAAGATTCTTGCAATATATTAAATATATATAAAAACGACATTTTTGCCTAAGATAGCTATACTGGGAATTTCTTTGTGGTACTTCCATGTATATATGTATCATAGTCTGATTTGGTTCATTTCTTCTTTTTATTTTAGTCTATTATAGTGGTTTCAACCAGCTTACATCCACCATATTCACCTTCTTAACTTCCTTCTTTTATCCTTCCTCTCCATACTGTTTTCCATAGTGGTTGTACTAATTTATATTCCCACCAGCAGTGTATGAGGGTTCCTTTCTCTTCACATTCTCACCAACATTTATTGTTGTATGTGTTCTTGTTAGTAGCCATTCTAGCATGAATAAGGTGGAATCTTAGTGTAGTTTTGATTTGCATTTCCTTTATGGCTAAAGATGTTGAATATTTCTTCATGTGTTTTGATATAGCTGGCAAAAATTTCTCCCATTCTGTGGGCAGGCACTTCAATTTAGAGACCATTTCTTTTGTGGTGCAGAAGACTTTTAATTTCATGTAGTCCCATTTATCAATCCTTTCTCTTAGTTGCTGAGCCATTTGAGTTCTATTAAGGAAATCGTTGCCTATGCCTATTAATTCCAGTGTATTCCCTGCTCTTTCCTGCATTAGCTTCAAAGTTTTAGGTCTTATATTAAGGTCCTTACATCCACTTTGAGTCAATGCTTGTACACGGTGACAAACATGGATTTAGTTTTGGTTTTCTGCATACAGATACCCAGTTATCCCAGCAGCATTGCTTTAAGAGGCTGAATTTTCTGCATCGTAAGTTTTTGTAGCCTCTGTCAAAACTCAGGTGAGTGTAGCTACATCGATACCTACTTGCATTTTCTGTTCTGTTCTACTGGTCTTCATATCTGTTTTTGGGCCAGTACTATGCTATTTTTATTGCTATGGCTCTGTAGTATAGTTTGAAGTCAGACATTGTGTTACCTCCAAGTGTTGCTCTTTTTGCTCAGTATTGCCTTAGCTAATTGTTTACAGATGAACTTTAGGGTTCATTTTTCAATCTCTGTGATGAATGTCATTGGAATTTTGATGGAAATTACATTGAACATGTAGATTGCTTTTGGCAATATAGACATTATCACTATATTGATTCTACCAATTCATGAGCATGGGAGATCTTTACACCTTCTGTAGTGCTTTAATTTCCTTTTTCAGTTGTTTGTAGTTTTCCATATTCACATCCTTTGTTAAGTTTATACTTAGGTATTTTATTTTCTTGAGGCTATTTTAAATGGAATTATTTCCCTACATTCTTTCTTAATATGTTCATTCTTTGGTGTATAGAAAGTCTACTGAGTTTTGTAGATTGATTTTGTATCCTGCTACTTTGTTGAAGCTAGGAGGTTTTTTTGGTGGAGTTTTTTGAATTTTTTAGTTATAAAACCATGTAACTGAAAATAGGGATAGTACCCTTCCTTTCCAATTTGTATTCCTTTTATTTATTTTTCCTGTCTTGTGCTCTGGCTAGGAATTCCAAGACTATGTTGAATGTGGAGAATGTAGACACCCTTTCTCAAGTCTGACTTTAGAGGGACTGTCTTCAGTTTTTCCCCAGTTAGTATGATCTTGGCTATAGACTTATCAGAAAGAGCCTTTATTATGTTGAGGTACATTTCTTCTATTACTAGTTTCATAAGAGCTTTTATCATGAAAGAATGTTGAATTTTATCAAAGACTTTTTCTGCATCTATTGAGATGAAAATGGGTTTTTGTCTTTGCTTCTGTTAATTTGCCTATGTTGAACCATCCCTGAATCCTTGGGATGAAATCAACTTGATCATGGTGTATGATCTTTTTGATGTGCTGTTAAATTAAGTTTGCCAATATTTTATGGAGGATTTTGCATCTGTGTTCATTAGCAAGATTGGCTTGTAATTCTTTTTGTGTGTGTCCTATATGGTTTAGGGATGAATGTTATACTGGCTTCATAGAATGAGTTTGGCAGTATTTCTTCCCTTTCTATTTTATGAGAAAGTTTGAGTAGTATTGGCATTAGTTCTTCTTTAAAGGCCTAGTAGAATTTGGCAGTGAATCTGTCAGGTCCCAGACTTTTCTTTTTTGGGAGATTCTTTATTGCTGCTTTGATTTCATTGTATGTGATAGATCTGTTTAGGTGATTAACATCCTCTCAGTTTAGTTCTGGATTGTCATATGTATCTAGAAATTTGTCCATTTCTTCTAGTTTTTCCAATTTATTTGAATATAGGTTCTCAAAGTAGTTCCTGATGCTTTCCTTTGTATTTTTTTGCTTCCTCTCCTTTTTCATTTCTTTTATTAATTTGGATCTTTACCCTCCTTACTTTAGTCAGATTTGCCAAAGGCTTGTTGATCTTTTTTATCTTTTCAAAGAAGCAGCATTTTGTTTTGGTTGTGCTTTTTTATTTTAGTCTGCAGACTGATTTATTGAGAACAGCAGGTGGCACACACCAAAACTTGTAAGATGGTGACCCTGAACAATGTGATTGTTTTCTTAATCAGAGTTTTAATTTTCTTTTCTTTCTTTCTCTCTCTTTTTTTTTTTTTTTTTTTTGCCACTTGCTACAATTTCTTTTCCTTTATTGTGCTGGGTGAGGTTACATTGTGGCATTTACACAGGTTCTTACAATGCATCAAATATATCATACATGAATTCACCCTCTCTATGTTTTGGTGATTCTTTGTTTGTTTTTTGTCTCTATTTTGTTGATTTGGGCCCTTATTTTTATTATTTCTCTCCTTCTGCTAGTTTTTAGTTTAGTTTGTTCTTATTTTTCTAGGAGTTTGAGATGCAGCATTAGGTCATTTATGTAACATCTTTCTGTGTTTTTAATATAGGCATTCGTGGCTATAAACTTTCCCCTTAGTACTGCCTTTGCTATGTCCCATGGGTTCTGATAAGTTGTACTTTCCTTCTCATTAAATTCCTGGAAGGTTTTTATTTCCTTCCTTATTTCTTCTATGACCCACTCACCACAGAGCAATGTGTTCTTCAGCCTCCAGTTGTCTGAGTACTTTCTGGTGTTTCTTTTGTTGTTTAATTCTAGTTTTATTGTGTTGTGGTTACACAGTATGCAAGGGGTTATTTCAATTTTCTTATATTTTTAAGACTTCCTTTGTGACCTAAAATATAATCTATTTTGGAGAAGGTTCTATGGGCTGCTGAGAAGAATGTATATTGTGCTTTTGCAGTATGGGTTACTCTGTAGATGTCTATCAGTTTCATTAGATCTATGATGTCATTCTATTCTAGAGTTTCTTTGTTGGTTTTTTGTCTGGATGACCTGTGTCTGTTGGTGATAGAGTAATATTGAAGTCTTTCACCACCACTGTGTTGGTGTCTGTGTTTTTAATTTCAGTAGTGTATGTTTAGTGATGTTAGGTGCACTGACATTGGATGCATAGAAGTTAATGATTGTTATTGTCTCTTTTTGTATTGCTCATTTTGTTGTTGTGACATGGCCTTCCTTGTCTCTTTTGACTAATTTAGGTTTGAAGTCTGCTTTTTCTGATATAAATATTGTTTCTCCTGTTTTCAGTGGCCATTAGGTTGGAAGATTTTTTTCCATCCTTTCATTCTAAGGCAATGTTTGTTTCTGTCCATAAGGTGGATTTATTGTAAACAACAGATTGTTGGGTCTTCCTTTTTAATCCAGTTTGTCAGTTGGTGTCTTTTGAAGAGGGAGTTGAGGCCATTAACATTCAGTGTTAATATTGTAAGGTATGTGGTAATTCCTGTCTTTTTGTTGTGTAAGGGTTTGTGTGTGTAAAAAGTACTATGCTATTCTCTGATTACTTACCTGGTCTTCTCTTGAGGTTTAATAATTTCCATTCTTTCATGGCTATGTTTATTTTTATCTCTGTGTGTAGGAGTCCTTTCAGTATCATCTGTAGGACTGGTTTAGTGTTGAACTTTCTTATCATCATTATTTTGTGGTCTGCAACTGGGGATTCATTTCCCTTTACTTTCCATTAAGTCTTCTATTATGTTATTGTTAGACTTTTGAGGGGTTGTATTTATTCTCTTGCCTTCTTTTTCTCCCATGTTTCTATTTTGTGCTTTAGTCTTATGCTGTTGATTAGTTAGTTGGGGCTTTTAATCACCTGTTTTCATTCTCTTGACTTGATTTCTATGCTATGACTAGCTTAGTTGTTAGCTAGATTGTTATAGTATTTCTGTTGCATAACTTGGAGGTATAACTAGGCAGTAACAAATTCACAAATTCAATACCAAACCAGTTATTTACATAATATATAAGAAACCCCTTGGTGATATTGTCTATCATCAGCAGGTATTGGGGAGATAGCAGTTGTTTGCGTACAGATAGATACTTGGATAATTGAAAAGATGGTACTTGAAGAGTGGGCAGGGAAGGAGGATGGAATGAGGGGCAACAGGGGTATGAGCTGTAGGGTAATGGGGCCTTAATGTGTGTAAAGGTGTAGTTCAGTTGTTGGGGGGAAGGTGATTTGTCAGGGATTGCAGGGGGATAGGATGGATGGGAGTAATGAATATAGTTGATATAGAAGACTATTCAGTGAGTTGTGCATGTGGAGGAGGGAGGGGAAGTAGGGGAAAGGAGGAGAGAATAGAAAGAGAAGAGAAGAAACACAAGGTAGGAGAGAGAAAGGAAAGCGGGGCAAGAGACAGCTAGGCAAGTTGATATTTGGACAGAATAAAAGAGAGAGGTAGTTAACAATAGATTGTAAAAAAGTGGAAAGAAAATGAAGAAAGTAAAAATGAAGATAAAAAACACCAATAATAAAAATACTAAATAAAAAAGGAAGCAAAAATCAGTTCACTGAAAGTTTTGGACTCTTTCCTCTGATTTCAAATCCTGGTGCTGACACTTTTGACAGACACTTTCTCAGTGTCTCTCTCCCTTCCTGAGGTTGGTATGCTGGGCTGCATGGCAATGGATGTTGCCCGCCCATCATACAGCTTTCGCCGGTATCAGCTCAGGGTGTTTGTGCCCAGGCTTTCCTTGGTGGGATGAGCTGTCTGGTGCAGGTGGGATCTCTGAAGTGGTCCTATCAGGATCTGGTCTGTGAGCAGTTGGCAGACCCTTCTGCTCACAGGCAAGCTGATATTGAGCTTTTTGATCAATCACTTTTCAGCTCACTACCAGTTTCTCCAAGGTGATCAAGTATGTTGCTGATTTCACCAGATGGCAGCTGTGTTGCTCCATTACCACTCCTGTTAGGGTAGCTCAGCAATCCGCCCCATCCCCAACAGGTGAAGAAAGCTGTGTTCTGCTCCACTCCCACCAGGCAGAGGTGAATTATATACTCCATTTATGGCCACCAGTGTTTTTCAGGGGGGTGCAGTCTGCCCCCCAGTTGTGCTGGACTATGTGGTTCCCTTGAGGGCAGGTGATGTGTCATGTTCACCTGGTAGGGTTGCAGATTTACCCTAGTAGAACTGGGTCAGCTCTGGCAGGGCACAGGTAACCAGGAGTCCAAGGTTCTCTGTACATGTAGTATGGTGAGTCTTGGGCATCACAGAATCTTGCTCAATTTATTCTGCATTTCTCTGTGATGAGTCTTTTCTTTTTCCAATGGGGACAAAGGAAAAGAGAAGAAACAAAGAGCAAAAAATGACTTTCTAGCAGGTAAACTGGAAGGTGTACTGGTCCCTGCCCATGCTAGAATTTCCCTGGCTGTTATGTGCAATTAAAACTATTTCAAGGGTTGGTCATTGAACCTTGTGTGTACCCTACATGTTGGTGGTAATTTAGTTGGCAATAAAAATCAGTTACCCCATCCTTGCTTCCACAAGTCTGAAGTATTTTTCTGAAATCATGGGGCTCAGGGTTTCTGCATCCCTCAGCTAGCCACCATCTTGGAATCTCTCATATATTTTACTTTTCATTAATTAGCTACAGTTCGATTCTGTTGCTTGACACTAAAGAAGGCAGTTTATATAATTATTCTTTTAAAGAAAAATACAATTTAACATGTAGGTATATAATTTTCTAGTATTTGAAACACTAATTTGCTAAACTATACTGAATTTACTTCTAATTTTTTGCATGTAAATTAGCAAGGTCTAGGCAATACTAGATACAAGAATATAAATAAAGTTATTGAAATTTGGTTTTGATTTCTACCTGGGCCTTGCTATACTCTCCATTCCCTCTGTTATAAAGTTACAGTTGGAATTCACCTTTCTAGGGGAGAAAAAAATAGGGAAAAAAATGTAGGACTGCATGTCTCTGCCACCTTAGGTATTTTACACTGCTGAGAAAGAGGAGGTTTATGGTAAAGCCAATATATTGGCATCTCATTGATAAAAGTTTTGATCTTGCTAGGCATTCCAAATTATGTGTGATCCCCTATGATCATAGTTATTTATCCTGAACAGACATCTCACAGAATGCTCTGAGAGGAAGTAGATAAAGATAAATATTAGGAAGATTCTTTAAGTTGTCAAGTTGCACCTAAAGGAAAGAAGTCATAACTAATTCTTTTTGCTCATGTGGCAGAATAAGGAAACAATAATATCCAGTATAATCTTAAATAAATAGATGTTATTATTTTTAGCCAATGTGTTTGTTGCAAGAATGGTGGTTTAATACAGAAAAGTAGCTTTTAGTCACATAATAACATTATCATGTAAGATAAGACTAATTTTTTAGTGAATCACTGAATTGATAGGAATAACTATTTCTTTTAGCATGCTATAAACAGGGCAGCAATAAAACCATACATGTATTAAGTTCTGATGTTATAAGAAATATGGCTGACTTGTATTGCCTCAAAATGTTTCAATTGTGGAGATTTAATCAAAATGGAACAAATAATTTTCAACCTTCTTCTACACCTGCTTGGAGGGCTAATTTTCAATAAAAAGAAATATTCCAGTGCTAGGACAGTGACCTCTATTTCGCTGTATTCTCCAGAATGTCTAATACAGTGCAGACAATTGGTACATGTTGACATCTATTTCTTGACTAGTTTTGTCAAAGTACTAGCTTCAGAGGTCTGTGTGAAGTTATTTGATTACATCTAAAAATGATTTTCAATATTGTCCCTTAAGAAAACTGTAGGATCCTGACTAACAAATAGAGAAAACAATTTAGAAATGCTGCATTTTATTTTGAAACTTCTTTTTCTGTTTCTTTGAAAATGAGAAGGCACCAAACTTGACAGTACATTTCACTGAGTATTTGTACATCTGCTGTGAAAACCAGACTATTAAAAGGTTTCTGATATTGTGCTTTAAAAAGTAACTTTTGGATATTTTGTAAGTGAACATTTGAGCTCAAAGAAAACACCCCTTACAAAGAAAGGTGAGCAGAACTATTAGAATATGTTTGGAAACATGCTGTACTCCAATGTAATTTACTATGCATGATGTGAAGACGCAAAATCATCAGGCTTATCACACCAGGCCTCTTGGCTTCACGGCACTCAGAAGGTATATGTTATCCTTCACATTTTTTTTTCTGTTACTTTTATTTAAAAATGTAGGTTAGCTTCTCAAATGTCTTTCCAGCAAATCCAAACAGGGTTCTTGTCAAAGTGTGCTATGGATGAGGGTGAAACATATAATGGCAAACAAGTTAGATAAATGGATGAATATACTTAATCACTTAAGCATTTTATCATTTGTCAAAGGAATTCAGATCAACATTTTGTGTTTGACATATGATGTTGTGTCTAAATACAGGAAATCAGGTAATCAGACATAGTTAATATATTTTTCTGATGGCTATTTTTTAAGGATGCTGATTAATTTCTAATATAAACATCATAAGTAGAAATTAAATTGCTAAAATGTACTTCAAAACCAAGCCATTCACCTATGTTTAATCTAAAATCTAAGCAACTGTGTTAAGCATTTTTCATGCAGCTGCTACTAAGAGGCCTTCCGTTTCCATATGGCCAGTATTGAATTTATCATAATGTGAAGCACTAGCAGTCTATTTCTGCTTGATTCTAAAAGGGCTTTGTTAATTGTGTGGACACAACTTCTGAAATTTATCAATAAATCCACTTATATTTGTAGTTGGTAATGATAAAGGTTAATGATTGTTGGTATAAAAGAAAGTCTTAGCTTTCTACGTTAGGTTTTTAATCACATAAAAACCACTTTGTAACATTAAATGAATTACCTATTATTTTGTAAATTAAAAAAAGAACTCACAAAATAACTTATTTTGGGAAGCATATCTATATATGAAATATAAATCAAGTAATTGGTTCTGCTGTTGAGTAAATTGCTTATTATTTCCCTAATTGACATAAGAATATTTTAAAGTTAATTTCATATTGTATATAAACCTTCCTCTATTTTGGGAAATTGTATTATAATTTTAAATTATGTCATCAAAATCCAGAGAAAACTATGTAAAAATGTCTTATACACAGAAGAAAGCACTCATGTTTGAAAAACATGTCAAAGATTGTAATTTTATTTTTCTGTCTTTGAGGTATGCTTTGATATATTTTGAAAGCTAAATGATTGCAGAAAAATAAAGCTGAGTTATTAAAATGATGTTTACAAACATCATTCTCTGGACTTCAAAGTATGAGATTGACATATTGTAAATGATAATTTAGCACAGCTCTGCTTCCCATAAATTAACATTTAAAATAAAACTTTGAAGAAAGCAAGCCTTTTAGATATCACTGATTGTATAAGGGCACTTCACCACAATTTCTAAGATGGAGTGGGCTTATTACAGAGAACAGATATGATGGAAGATTTATGGTTATAGGCTCAACTGGCCACCTTTATTTTGAACAAGTCTCACTATGCCTTATAAACTATGCTGAATTTATAAACTAGAGCTTATCTGTAGTATAAAATTCTGAGACCTTTGAAGAGAAGTCAAATAGTGGTTTCTGTGGACCAAAAAGAATTATTATTTGGAGAAAATCTTATATCTTTTTACATTGCCATTTATATTTATCTGTCCACCAATTGATAAGTAATAGAAAGCAGGGGAAAGGTTATTTTCAGCATACTGATGGTTTTATTTTCTTGGTGTTAAATTTCTCATGGTTCTAGTTCCTTTTAGGTTTTTTTTCCCCTTTTAGTCTGTTTAAAATTTCCCTCCATCATGTTTTTCATGGAGCACATACAGTGTTGCAAACCGCAGAGGATGATTCTTATTATTTAAAAGTTGTATTATATTGGATTATAGCAATAAATGTGTATGGGTGTGAATAAAAAGAGCTTTCTATGAATTTCTCAAAACAGCAAAAAAAAAGTTACCAAGATTTCCTTGCTATGTACAATGGTCTACACTTTGGCTTTCTTGAAAAGATCACCTGGAACATTCTTGGGAATTTTGAAGACCTGAAATTCCTATGACTTATGGTTCCAATTCCTTGAATATACCTTATAAAATGCTTTCTTATTTGACAATGAGACAGATTTCAGACTGGTGAGAAATAAAGAAAAATTGAAAATGATCTATTCTTCCACAAATAGAGATATATCAGTAAAATATATATGGATATATACACACAAAATTAAAGAAAATTTATGCATTCATAAAAGTGATGTACACAAATCAGTGTGGAAACATCTGAAAAAGTTTCAGATGAAGTGAATTTTCAGATGAAGTAAAACAGTGAGTTGCAGAAAAAAGTGTTATGCTTTATATAAATTGAAAAATACAGACAGTGTATATTTAGTCTGGGCATGTATATATATGTGTGTGTGTGCATGAGTGCACATGTGTGCACATACATACATATATATATACATATAAGTATACAAGGACTGGAAAAATAAATTATGAGCACATAATGGTAAAAACTTCTAAAATGGAATCACACTGACTGCATTTGAGGGAAGTAGTCTAGTGGGTTTTACTTCTGCTGTCTGAGAACAATTTCTAGTGCTAATATATTCATGTAGCTTTTATATATGTTTAATGGGTACTAAGTAGGGCTATATTTGACTTGCACATGTCACAAAAAACAGAAATTACTATAGTTTAAAAAAAGTAGAAGCTGATTTCTTTATTACATAAAAGAAATTGGTAACTAGGGCTGGTATAGTGACATTATAGTATTACCAGGCACCTAGCTATCAAATTTTCTTCTCTTCCATTCTCTGAATTCTTAACTCATGTTCCAAAATTGTTATTAAAGCTCTCGTTGTCATTTCTGCACTCTAAGACAGGAGCAAGAGATAGGGTCCATAAGATATATTCCATCCTTTTCAGGTAAATATACAAATCTATGTTTCTGTTATATTACCCAGACTTGGTCATATTATTCAATCAGTGCTAGGATTTTCTGGGTCATATGGCATTCTAGCTTATTAGTATAAGACATCTAGAGACAATGGGAGTTGGGGAGCTGTAATCCCAGTTAGAGATAGACAGAAATATATGTACATGTATGACAAACACAATCAGAGAAAGAAATGCAAAAGAGAACAGTAGTTAAATTTGGGTGGGGGACTTATAAAGGATTTATTTTTATACTTTTTATGTATAAGCAATTCCTTTCTACAAAACAAAATTATTAAATTTGTCTAGTGCTTCTCAAAAGTTACCAATATGTATAGATACCTTGAGTTCCAAAAGATTAATCTGACTCAGACCATCCCTGGAAGTGTCATTTGGTTTATTTTCTTTTAAAGATGATGAGCAGGGAGGAAATTACTGTGATTTGAGATCAGATACTAAAAATTTAAGTTGTTACTAGAATAGTTGTGATTCTACTCTTTCAATTCAATTAATTCTAACCAGTCTTGGAGCATGCAGTAAATAGAAAAACTTAAACTTTCTAACACTTCCTATTCAGGTGCCATTCCCAGGGACTTCCCAACTATGTCCCTTTGAGTATTATTGAGTTCTGTGAAATGAAGAATTTCTCTGAAGCCACTTTCTCCTGGATGCTTAAGCACCAGGTATACTGATGGTTGTAAAAATCCAGAATCATATTTCTTCATTTCCTCCTTCTGTCACAAAATGCTCAAGAGAAAAATGAAAAATATATGTTGCAATCATGGATTATTTGGTTTTGAATAATATTACATTCTGGTTTTTGTTAGCTGTTTCTTGCTTATTGATCTTTCTTTCTTTCTACTTTCTCTTTTAAATAAACTAGATATTTTAGATGCAGATAAACCCATTTTCTTACCACATCTTCCCCTGATCCTAAAGTTTATCATTCCATAAAAGATGGTAGTATTTATTTACATAAAAAAAGATAAAAATCCTACTTTGTTCGATTTGCTTTGTAACTTATTACACTTTGGGAATGAGTCTATGATGATGTAAGTAGATCTACCAGATTATTTGATTTAATTGCTGCTGTTTGAAAAATAATGTGTTTCCTTATCTAACTTTGTATTGAAATTAGTATATGTAAAGTTTGGATTCTTATTATAAATGTTTGCTCATTTGTTTCAGCAGCTTTTACTTATCAACTGTATTAATATTAGATAGATTATATAATTAACATTTTGATATTCTTTCAGTGATAGAATACATGATTTTGTGTGATTTGGATGCTATTAGGCCTATAAGTTGGTCAAGAAGCTTACCACTTTTTAAATCAATTTTACATTTACTCATATGTGTATACACTGTTTGAGCCACCTCCCTATGCCCCTCATCCCCACTTCCAGGCAGAACCTGATCCAACCTCTTGTTCTCCGACTTTGTTGAAGAGAAAGCATAAGAGATAATAAGAAAGATACAGCATTTTTATTAGTTTGAGATAAAGATAGCTATACAGAGAGATTCCTAGCATTGTTTCCATCCACATGTGTATTGCAACACACATTGGGGCATCTCTATCAGACTTGTTCACTACTTCCTGGTCCTCTTCCTATAGTGGCCTCTGCCAGTTTAAGATTACTATATTCACTCCTTTACAATGAGCACATCAACCACATTCAACTTTTAGGCTTCTTTCCCTCTCGAGCATGTTTTCCCCTTAGTGTGTGACCTATGTACAATAATAACACTGCATTTATTTTAAGTCTATAATCCACATATCAGGGAGAACATGCAATTTTTGGCCTTCTGAGCCTAGCAAACTTCATTTAAGATGATGTTCTCTAGTTCCATCTATTTACTTGCAAATAACAAAATTTCATTCTTCTTTTTGGCTGAATAAAATTCCATTGTGTATAAATACCACATTTTCTTAATCCATTTATCAGTAGTGGAGCATCTTGGCTGTTTCCATAACTTGGCTATTGTTAATATTGCAATAAATATGGGTGTGCAGCTGCCTTTGGAATAACTTGAGTCACATTCCTTCGGTTATATCCCTAGGAGTGGTATTGCTGGATCATATGGCAGATCTGTGTTTAGTTCTTTAAGAAGCCTCCATATTGTTTTCCAAAATGGTTGCACTAGCTTACATTCCCACCAGTAGTGTATGAGATCTCCTTTTTCCCCTTATCCACCAACATTTGTTATTCGTGGTGTTCCTGATGGTAGCTATTCTAACAGAAGTGAGGTGGAATCTTGATGTGGTTTAGATTTGTATTTCCTTTGTGGCCAGGAATGGTAAGCATTTTTTCATGTGTTTTTTTTAACCATTTGGACTTCTTCCTTTGAAAACATTCTGTTTAGCTCAGTTGCCCACTTCTTTATTGGTCCATTGATTTTGCAGGAGTTTAGTTTTTTGAACTCCCTGTATATTCTGGTTATCAGTCCTTTGTCTGATGTATAGCTAGCAAATATTTTCTCCCACTCTGTGGATGGTCTCTTCAATTTAGAGACCATTTCTTTTGTTGTGCAGAAACTTTTTAATTTCATGTAGTCCCATTTTTCCTTCCTTTCTCTTAGTTGCTGGGCTGCTTGAATTCTACTGAGTAATTCCTTGCTTATACCTATTGAAGAAGTTTATCACTTTTTAAATAATGCTTATGATTTTAATCAGTGACACTTTCTACTTGATTATATGAATATTCCATTTTTTCATTAATATTTTTCATTTTTTTATAATCAAAGAAATTTATTGATCCAATGTAGCATATTGTGTTATCTTTCCAAGGTTATCTTAATCACCTGAGTAAGCATACTCAGATATGAGATAGCAAGGTTAGAATATAGTACTTTCTATCTAGAACTATCAGACAGGTCCTGTTAGCTAATAATGTAATCTATATTTTTATACAGTAGTTAATTCAGTATATTTATCTGAATAAAGACATACTAATACATATAAACAGCATAATACTCAAGCTGTTAAGTTTTATATAATCAAATGAATAAATTAAAATAGGTGCTAATAACAGCATGAAATCTAGTAACATAACCAACTAACTAGACAGTCTCCCAAACTTCAACTGACATGCAGATATGTGTATATTCTAAACTAAATATTTTCAAAAATGAATTGAGAAGTTAGTCAATATAATACTAGTTTTAAAATGAATTTCTGAAGATACTGAATCTAAGTAACTTCCATGAAATATTGATTACATTTATTGAACTCCTCGTGAATATATATGAAACATTTAACTACATTTAGTAGAAAAATAAAAAATGACTTGGAGATATATTCTAGACCCCAAGGAAATCTATAATTAAATATGAACATAAAATGAGCTAACACAAAAGACGTGTTTAAAGTATGTATGTATGCTGTGAAAACTATAAAGTTATATGTTAACCTGATATATTGGTAAAAGCTCCTTTACCTAAACTAGTTATTAGCTAACCTGGAATACTGAAACAGCAATTTTGTTTAATGAAGTCATTTTAATGAAAATCATATAGAAACAGAATATGTTCTGGAAAATTTTATTATCAATTATTATATTTGCTATATTTGCTATTATATTTGATTTTGTGATTTTAGGGCTTCCACTACTGTTCTCCTATTACAAGTACTCTCAGAAGAAACAACTGTGCTGTTCAGAGGTAAATATGTTGAAAGATAGTAAATTGAAAAGCAGATTTGCAGAGCAAAATATCTATGGCTTAAAAATTTGAGATATAATCACATAAATTAAATAGCAGTATTTATCTGGCCTATGTTACAAATTTTAAGATGAAAATTTTGTTTACAATATTTCACCAAATTTATTATGTCATAGAACTCATGATAAGATTTTTTTTTTCTTTTATTCATATATGCATACAATGTTTGGGTCATTTCTCCCCCCTTCCCCCCACCCCCTCCCTTTACCCCCCACCCTCTTCTCCCCCCACCCCCTCACTACCAGGCAGAAACTATTTTGCCCTTATCTCTAATTTTGTTGAAGAGAGAGTACAAGCAATAATAGGAAGGACCAAGGATTTTTGCTAGTTGAGATAAGAATGGCTGTACAGGGAGTTTACTTGCTTTGCTTTCCTATACATATGTTTTACATTCTAAATTATTTCTTCTCGAACTAACCTTTTCTCTAGTTCCTGGTCCCCTTCTCCTGTTGGCCTCTGTCACTTTAAAGTTTCTGCATTAGTTCCTTTGCATTGAGGACATCAAATGTTGTCTTGGTTTTCTTAGGGTTTCTTGCCTACCCTCCTACCTCCCTTGTGTCCTCTCACCTCATCATGTGATCAAAGTCCAATCTCCTTGTTGTGTTTGCGCTTGATCTAAAATCCACATATGAGGGAGAACACACGATTTTTGGTCTTCTGGGCCTAACTAACCTCACTCAGGATGATGTTCTCCAGTTCCATCCATTTACCTGCAAATGATAAGATTTCATTCTTCTTCATGGCTGAGTAGCATTCCATTGTGTATAAATACCACATTTTCTTAATCCATTCATCAATAGTGGGGCATCTTGGTTGCTTCTGTAACTTGGCTGATGTGAATAATGCTGCAATAAACATGGGTGTGCAAGTGCCTTTGGAGTAACCTGTGTCACATTCCTTCAGACAAAGAACTGATAACCAGAATATATAGGGAACTCAAAAAACTAAACTCTCCCCAAATTAATGAACCAATAAAGAAATGGGCAAGTGAACTAAACATAACTTTCTCAAAAGAAGAAATTCAAATTGCCAAAAAATTCATGATGAGATGTTAATGAGACTGATATTCCACAAAATGCACTTTTGGAAGCACCCTACTTGTTCCCCACTTAAACAAGGGTGACGTATTTCACCAATTTAACTTATATCTAAAAACATCTTTAAAAAAAGGAAAACAAGTGGACCATAGAAGTACTGGCATTCAGAAAAAGGATCAGTTGTACTTTTAAACACTAAACATATGATAACAAGTAATGTGCACCAAGGACTTGACTTGTTCCATACATATGCTAATATTTTTATGAGTATTGAAACTAATTTTGTCATCAAACCAGACTTTTGAGATTGGTAGTGCAATTATCCCAACTTTAGAGACAGGGTAATTGAGGCACAGATAGATTTAGTGACTTGCAAAATTTCACACATTTAATAAGTGATGGAACCAAGTTTCCAACTCAATCAGCCTGTCCTTAGAGTCCATGTACTGTACTCCTACTTATTGACAAGATATTAGAGCAGTGTGCTGGTTTTAGGGACACTAGTGAAGAGGTCAATATGGCAACATATGTCTTACTGATAATCTGTGAACAAGTGTTAACTATTGTGGAAAACGTCTTTATAATACTATCTTATTTAATATTTTTATCAGCTCTCTAAGGCAGACAATTTATAAATTAAGAAACAAGCTCAGATGAATGGACTGACAGGACTCTTGCACCTGGACCATCATGAGAGAGTTCTCAAATTAGGTGAGAGTTTCAAGAAGTGGCCACGCTGTGCCTTCCACACTGCGCTATTCCAAGATGGTGACTAGAGGGAGGAGGCAGAAAGTGTTCTTCCTAAAATAAACTCTTGGAGAGATGCTGGAGATACACCTTACAGGAAAAACCACCGAGAAGAGGCAAAACTCTGACCCCTCCACATCTTCAGCCTGCACATAGCATCTCCACTCCATGGTAAATGGAGAAACCAGGAGGGCTCCAGCACCGCCACACGCCAGCACTCATAAAGCTTGGGAAGACACAGACCACCAGGTGAGCTAAACAGCACATGGTACTCCCACAAACAACCCTGGGCCAGATCAGCATAGCCCTCTTGACAGACCGACCGCCATCCAGGAAAAAAGAAAAAAAAACTGAATAATAGGCAATAACAACAGAAAAGACATGTAGCAAAGAGGGCGGGGCACCCTGAGTGCCAAAGTGGGGGGAGGGGAATCTCTCATGGAACTGTAAATAAACTAGCCGGCCAGAGAAGGCAGGAGCAGCGGCACCGCCCAGGAGTGGGAAAGCTTGTTGGTGGGTGGGAGGAAAACTCCACAGGAGAGGGGGGAAGACCCACTTCCCATATGAACTGCAAACAAACACACCAGCCTGAGAAAGCAGGTGCAGTGTCACCTCCTCCAGTGTGCTTGAAAAGGGGAAAGATTGTAGCAGTGGTGGTCGCACCCAGGAGAACTCTAAGTAAACAAAGCCTGCCGGGCCAGGTGAGTGTTAAGTTCACTCCTGAGATCTGCAATCAATAAAGCCTCCAGCAACAGCAGGCTGACAGCAGCGGGCAGGTGAGCCACAGCCTAAGATCGACATTCACAGAACTGTCTCCAGACTTTTTTTTTTCCACTTCCTTTGATGAGACAACAACTGAACTACACCTGCATGCTGAAAAACTTACTGAAACTGTATTGCATTTGAACTTAGGACACTTTGTTGTGTTTTGGTTTTTTTCTTTTTTTACTTTTTTTTTTCCCCTTTGATGAGACAATGACAGAACTGCTGCTGAGACATCATCTCCAAGATTGGAAGTTGAAGGACTAACACCAATTACTAAGACTGAAACTTTATTGCATTTGAACTTGGACATTTTTTTTTCTTCATCCTCTCTCTGTCTCTCTAATGCCTGTTTAGATTACTGTTGATCAGTACACTATTTCTCCCTGTTTTTATCTTTGACATTGTTTTTGTTTGCTTGTTTTGTTTTGTTTTTACTTGTTTGTTTATTTGTTTTTCCCTTTTTCTTTAACTTCTTTGCTTTCCCTCTCTTCTCACCCTTCCACTTTAAATATCAACACTGTTATTATTACAAGCTAGAAAACACTTAATTGCACACAGTACAGGGATAGTAACAATACCAAAGGCAATGATGGGAAGACAGAAAAAACAGGGAAACCAGTTTCCCCACAGCAAAAAATTAGTACAGGAACCAGAGGGAAATGAAGAAAACAGGTACTCAGATCCAGACTCCAACAAAATGAAGATAAACTATGCCAAAGAACCCAATGAAGCCCACAAGAATAACCTGAAAGAAGAAATCCCCCAAGTAATCAATGAGAATTTTATAGAGATGATACTGGATATGTTCAACCAAAATGTACAGGAGACCCTCAACAAATTTGAAAATAACAAAAATAGAGAATTTGAGAAAGCACAAGAAGAAATAAAAGAAACCATAGAAGCACTGTATAAACACCAAAGTGAAACAAAAAACATGATTAATAAAGAGATAAGTGAACTCAGGACAAAAATAGACAACATTAAAGAGGAAATCACTCAGGATATGGAAAACCTCAGAAAAAAGAACAAAACAGAAATGCAAAACAAAATGGAAGGCCAATCCACCAGAATAGAACAAACAGAAGATAGAATCACAGAACTCGAAAATGAAATGGAAATTAAAGAAAAAACCAAAGAACTATTAGTTAAATAACTCAAGACCTGTGAAAAGAAAATGCAAGAACTCATGGCCTCCATCAAAAGACCAAACCTGAGAATCATGGGCATTGAAGAAGGAGAAGAGGTGCAAGCAAAGGGAATGCATAATATATTAAACAAAATAATTACAGAGAATTTCCCAAATCTAGAGAAATCTATGCCCATACAGATGCAAGAGACCTCCAGAACACAAAACAGACCAGACCAAAATAGAATACCCCATGGCATATTATCATTAAAACAAGTACAGAGACTTGAGAAAGAATATTGAAAGCTGTAAAGGAGAAAAAACAAATAACATACAAAGGTAAACCCATCAAAATCACAGCAGACTTCTCAACAGAAACATTAAAAGCAAGAAGAGCTTGGGGGGAGATCTTCCAGACACAGAATGAAAATAACTTCAACCCTACAATACTCTACCCAGCAAAACTATCATTCAAAATAGATGGAGCAATAAAAGTCTTCCATGATAAGCAGAAACTAAAACAATATGTGACCACAAAGCCACCACTGCAAAAGATTCTTCAAAGGATTCTGCACACAGAAAGTCAAAGCTAACATAACCATGAAAGGACAGGCAGCACCAAATGACAGGAAAAGAAAAAGCAAGAAAGTAGAGAGTAACCTCAACTTAGGTACACACAATCAAACCTTCAAACAACTAAGACAACTAAATGACAGGATTCACCACATACCTATCAGTACTAACACTTAATGAATGGACTTAATTCCCCCATCAAAAGGCACCATTTGATGAAGTGGATTAAAAGGGAAGATCCAACAATTGGTTGCTTACAGGAGACCCATCTCACCAACAGAAATAAGCATAAGCTAAGGATGAAAGGCTGGAAGAAGATTTACCAAGCCACTGGTCCCCAAAAACAGGCAGGAGTAGCAATACTTATTTTGGACAAAGTAGACTTCAAACCTACATTGATCAAACAAGATAAAGAAGGACATTCCATACTAATAAAATGGGAAATAGACCAAAAGGAAATAACAATTATCAACCTATATGCACCCAATGTCAATGCACCCAATTTCATCAAACATATCCTGAAAAACCTAAAAGCATATATTAACTCCAACACAGTGGTCGTGGGAGACTTTAACAGCCCATTATCATCAATAGATAGGTCATCCAAACAAAAAATCAATAAAGAAATCCTAGATATAAAATATACCATAGATCAAATGGACCTACTTGATGTCTACAGAACATTTCATCCAACTTTTACACAATATACATTCTTCTCAGCAGCCCATGGAACCTTCTCCAAACTACATCATATCCTAGAGCACAAGGCAAGACTCAGCAAATATAAGAAAATAGAAATTATACCATGCATTCTATCTGATCACAATACAATAAAACTAGAACAACAACAAAAATAAAGACAAACAATGTGCAAACACCTGGAAACTGAATAACTTATTGCTTAATGAACAATGGGTCATTGATGAAATAAAAGAGGAAATTAAAAAGTTAATGGAAGTGAATGAAAAGGAAAGCACAACCTACCAAAACCAATGGAACACAGCAAAGGCAGTCCTGACAGGAAAGTTTATAGCCATGACTGCATATATTAAAAAGACTGAAAGATCTCAAATCAATGACCTAATGATATATCTCAAGCTCATAGGAAAACAAGAACAAGCAAATCCCAAAACAAATAGAAGGATAGAAATAATAAAAATAAGAGCTGAAATCAATGAAATAGAAACCAAAGAAACTATACAAAGAATTAATGAAACAAAAAGTTGGTTCTTTGGAAAAATAAACAAGATCAACAAACCCCTGGCAAACCTGACTAAATTGAGGAGAGGAAAAACCCAAATTAGTAGAATCAGGAAGGCAAAAGGGGAAATAACAACAAACACCATGGAAGTCCAGGAAATCATCAGAGACTACTTTGAGAACCTGTATTCAAATAAATTTGAAAATCTTAAAGAAATGGACAGATTTCTAGATACATATGATCATCCAAAACTGAACCAAGAGGATATTAATCACCTGAGTAGATCTATAACATAAAATGAAATTGAAGAAGCAATAGTCTCTCCAAAAAGAAAAGTCCAGAACCTGATGGATTCTCTGCTGAGTTCTGTCAGACCTTTAAAGAAGAACTGATACCAACCCTCCTTAAACTGTTCCATGAAATAGAAAGGGAAGGAAAACTGCCTAACACATTTTATGAAGCCAGTATTACACTTATCCCAAAACCAGGCAAAGACACATCCAAAAAGGAGATCTATGGGCCAATCTCCATAATGAACATTGATGCAAAAATCCTCAACAAAATAATGGCAAACTGAATTCAACAACACATCAAAAAGATTATTCACCATGACCAAGTAGGCTTCATCCCAGGAATGCAGGGGTGGTTCAACATATGAACAGACAAAAACTGAAACCATTCTCTTTAAAATCAGGAACTAGACAAGGATGCCCACTATCTCCACTCCTATTCAACATAGTACTGGAATTCCTATCCAAAGCAATTAGGCAAGAAGAAGGAATAAAAGGAATACAAATAGGTAAAGAAACTGTCAAAATATCCCTATTTTCAGATGACATGATCCTATACCTTAAAGACCCAAAAAACTCTACTCAGAAGCTCCTAGACACCATCAATCACTATAGCAAGGTAGCAGGATATAAAATCAACATAGAAAAATCATTAGCATTTCTATACACTAATAATGAACTAACTGAAAAAGAATATATGAAAACAATTCCATTTACAATAGCCTCAGAAAAAATCAAATACCTAGGTGTAAACCTAACAAAGGATGTGAATGACCTCTACAGGGAAAGCTATAAACTTCTGAAGAAAGAGATTGAGGAAGACTATAGAAAGTGGAGGGATCTCCCATGTTCATGGATTGGTAGAATCAACATAGTAAAAATATCTATACTCCCAAAAGTAATCTACATGTTTAATGGAATTCCCATCAAAATTCCAATGACATTCATTAAAGAGATTGAAGAATCTACCATTAAATTTATATGGAAACACAAGAGGCCATGAATAGCCAAGGCAATACTCAGTCAAAAGAACAATGCTGGAGGTATCACAATACCTGACTTCAAACAATATTACAAAGCAATAACAATAAAAACAGCATGGTACTGGCAGAGAAAAAGGCATGAAGACCAGTGGAACAGAATAGAGGACCCAGATATGAAGCCACACAACTATAACAAACTTGTATTTGACAAAGACACTAAAAATATACGATGGAGAAAAAGCAGCCTCTTCAACAAAAACTGCTTGGAAAACTGGTTAGTAGTCTGCAAAAAACTGAAACTAGATCCATGTATATCACCCTATACCAATATTAACTCAAAATGGATCAAGAATCTTAATATCATACCACAAACTCTAAAGTTGATACAGGAAACAGTAGGAAATACTCTGGAATTAGTAGGTATAGGTAAGAACTTTTTCAGTGGAACCCCAGAAGCACAGCAACTAAGAGATAGCATAGATAAATGGAACTTCATAAAACTAAAAAGCTTCTGCTCAACAAAAGAAATGGTCTCTAAACTGAAGAGACCACCACAGAGAGGGAGAAAATATTTGCCAGCTACACATCAGACAAAGGACTGATAACCAGAATATATAGGGAACTTAAAAAACTAAATTCTCCCAAAACTAATGAACCAATATAGAAATGGGCAAGTGAACTAAACAGAACTTTCTCAAAAGAAGAAATTCAAATGGCCAAAAAACACATGAAAAAATGCTCACCATCTCTATCAATAAAGGAAATGCAAATTAAAACCACACTAAGATTCCACCTCACCCCTGTTAGAATAGCCATCATTAGCAACACCACCAACAACAGGTGTTGGCAAGGATGCGGGGAAAAAGGAACCCTCTTACACTGTTGGTGGGAATGTAAACTAGTACAACCACTCTGGAAAAGAATTTGGAGGCTACTTAAAAAGCTAAACATTGATCTACCATTTGATCTAACAATACCACTCTTGGGGATATACCCAAAAGACTGTGACACAGGTTACTCCAGAGGAACCTGCACACCCATGTTTATTGCAGCCCTATTTATTAGCCAAGTTATGGAAACAGCCAAGTTGTCCCACTGCTGATGAATCGATCAAGAAAATGTGGTATTTATACACAATGGAATTTTATGCAGCCATGAAGAAGAATGAAATGTTATCATTTACTGGTAAATGGGTGGAATTGGAGAACATCATTCTGAGTGAGGTTAGCCTGGCCCAAAGGACCAAAAACTGTATGTTCTCCCTCATATGCAGACATTAGATCAAGGGAAAACACAACAAGGGGATTGGAGTTTGATCACATGATAAAAGCGAGAGCACACAAGGGAGATATGAGGATAGGTAAGACACCTAAAAAATTAGTTAGCATTTATTGCTCTCAATGCAGAGAAACTAAAGCAGATTCCTTAAAAGCAACTGAGGCCAGTAGGAGAAGGGAACCAGGAACTAGAGAAAAGCTTAGATCAAGAAGAATTAACCTAGAAGGTAACACATATGCACAGAAAATTAATGTTAGTCAACTCCCTGTATAGCTATCCTTATCTCAACCAGGAACACTTGTTCCTTCCTATTATTGCTTATACTCTCTCTTCAACAAAATTAGAGATAAGGGCAAAATAGTTTCTGCCTGGTAGTGAGGGGGTGGCGGGAGAGGGGAGAGAGGGGGTGGAGTGGGTGGTAAGGGAGGGGGTTGGGGGCAGGGGGGAGAAATGACCCAAGCATTGTATGCACATATGAATAATAAAAAAAAATAAAAGTAAAGAAAAACAAAAAAAAAAATAAAATGTTCAGTCCAATGTTGACTATGATACATTGAAGTAATCAAACATATAGAACTTTTACTCAGGATTTCACCATGAAACACATTATTACCTGCAATGTTTGTTTATAGGTGAGCTTTATTGAATTAAGGAAATTATCTGATTTTTAAGTGTGCTAAGAACTTCCTTTTTGAATAGATAATATTTGTATTTTGTCAAAGACTTTCTCTAAATTTACTGAAGTGATCATGAGTTTTCTCCACCATTCTATTAATGTGGTCAATTACATTATTGATTTTTCACTTATCGAAGTAATTTTACATTCCTGTAATAATTCCTACTTGGTCACAAAATACTTTCTTTTTATATATTTCTGTGCTGAATATTCTAATATTTTGTTAAGGATTTTTGCCTCTGTGTTGATGAGCTGCTAGACTGTAATTTATTGCAATGTCTTTGTCATATTTTAGTGTCTGGATTGTACTGGAATTACACAAGTTGGGAAGTAAGCTACTCTTTTCTATTTCCTAATGGGATTCTGTAAGATGGAATTTGTTCTTGAATATCTGGCAGATTTATTAGTGCAAACCTCTGAGTCTGGTGCTTTTATTGAGATTGAGATTTTAATTATGACTTTGATTACTTTAATAGATAAGATGTCATTTGATTGCTTATTTTGAGTCAAATTTGATAACACAGAGGGACATTAAGGAATACAGAATAAAAGTTACATAAGGGAGAATAGATAGAATGTGGAATTCTAACATGATTCAGTATTTAATATCCTCCCTAAGACATCTGGAGCAATTCCTAATTCCCTTTCATCTGGTGCAGTTGAAAAGAATCCATGCCTTTTGACCATGTGTAATGACCATTCCTGTCTTTATTACTGTTGCATTCATACACTGAAAATAGGCCTGTCATGCAAAATCAGAGCAGTTGGAGGGGAATACACTAGGAAAAAGGCTGAATGATCTCCACAGGACCCTTTCTATCTGATGTTATGTTTCCTCTGTCATGAAAGTTGATGTCTCTATAGGCACTGAGGCAAAGATCATACACTTTGTGCCCACTCTCATAAGTGCATCTGCCTGCTTAGTTCTCAAAACTTATTCTCTTTGATTTTCCAACCTTTTGGCTTTTGGTCTTCTGATCAACTACACAAGTCATGCAGTACCACTCAGGATTTTAGGGCCTTCTATATTTCTATCTACTTTGTCTATGGCAAGTCAATAATCAGATGAAGAGTTCACTTACCTGACTTTATTTAGGGTATACACCTAAATATATCTAGAATGTAATAGCAATCCATTTATTACTCTTTCCAGAATATGGAGGTCCTGAACAAGACGTGGATGTTTTTCTTCTTTGGTCAGCTGGTCATAGGGAGCCCCCTGAGTATAACCTGCAGGAATCCTGTGAACGACTTTAAGATGTAAAAGAAATATGTGGCTTAAGTTTCTTGGCCACTTTGTTGTTGAAACTTACTTGTGCACTTTGAATCCACTTTGGTCCAATCTGGAATGTGCAATTTATATCATATAAGCCCATTGGAACAACTCTGCATGACAGTGTAGAACATAAATCTCAGATGAATCCCACTCAATGGATGATCAAGCTTAGCTATTTATGTACTAACTTCTATCAGATATTAGTTGAGGACTGCTCCTATGGGATGTGTAATTTCTGGGTTCTTTGAAGGCCCAGGCAGACAAAGCCAACTTCAGTATTCAGAGAAAGCACTCAGGCACAAAAATTCTATTGTTTTATAGTCATAAGTTGAAATTTGATCCTATTTACATGAGAAACACAGTGAGTTATATTTTATCCTATTACATGGTATTGACAGGTTTTTTTTCAACTAGACTTAATTTGGTCACAAAATTTCATAGTATTCTTTAAATTTTAAATAATTTATTATAATCTTAATAATTTATTATATCAGTTCACATTACAAATAATACAAAAGGCTTGCAACAAAGTATTTCTCAGGAGGCCTTATGCTTACCTCTCTAAATATAATCGTTATTATCAGTTTTTTTAAGTATTTCTGATGGTTCTTAATGAGTCTACAAAGTTTCATTCATAGGTATCTTCTAGTTGTATTTTAAGTCATTCTTCATTTTGTTAATAGGAGAAAATAGCATTTTCTCACTTTTGATTTTCATTTATCTTTTAACAGTAAGGTAGACTACCTTGTCAAGTATTTATGAGCTACTTGAAGTTGGTTCTATGTGGTTTATTCTCCTATTTTCTGTACATATTTTTTACTTTTTATTGCTCATTTTTAATTGCTTGGAGTGTGTTCTATATTAAATAAAATATCCCCTTGTAATAGAATTACCATTATTTTCTTTTATGTGTGTGTTTTGTAATTAGAATGCTTGGTTTACACATCGTTGAATTTATTGATTTTTCATCTGTCTTAGAAGAGTTTATTTTGTGACTTCAAAAATGCTCCCAGGTTTTCTTCAACTTTACTTATGCTTTATATAAATATTTCAACTATTTCATTTTACATAAAATCAAAATATTAAATTTGGTTATGGACTTATCCTAATATCATTAAAATTTGGCCATAAGGAACTTCACCCCTAAATTTGAAATATATTCTTTATCATATTCTAAGTTTCTGAATGTAGTTTTTATCTCTTTTGGATTTAACAGTATGTTCCAATAGTCTGTCTATACAAAGCCATTAAGTTTTTAAAGGTTTAACTTCCTTACTAAACAGATTTATTAACTATCCCTAGGAATCAATGTACAGGTCTTAAGGTATATATTTAATTACCTATAATTAAATGAGACTTTAAAATACTAGCTGAAGACTTTTAGTGACAAAAGGACTGGAGCAGCAGGCCAGATGACAGACTTCATAGAGATAATGATTTCTTTATAAATAGGAATTCTATCATTGATATCTTATATGCAAAGCTGGTGTAGATTTTTCCTATTGCATAATATATTTTTTGTTCTAATGTATTATGTGTAAAACTAAGACAAGTTAACAACTCAAAAATTAGAACTGAAGTTCATTGCCTGAACGTACATGATTCATATAACTTCATCTGTATTCATTTATTTTCTGCAGCCAATAACTTAGTATGATAAGATAGAAGGTAGAAATAAATTAAAATACTAATAGTCTCACTTAATTTTAAATATTTGAAGCAGTGAGACACTTGCTATCATTGTAAATGTGGCAATCTGAAAATCTTGTTTTCCCACCTTATCTCCTAACACCTGTTTTCTCAAAGGTGGAGATTCCCGGATCTCTGGAAATGGACCCCTTTCCCAGCTGTCAAATCATGATTAGTCTAAGTCTGTCAGTGTTAACCTCAGTCTCCTTCTGTGGACTCTCTCTGGTCTATCACAATAGTGATTGTGATGCAAATAGAGCCCTTTCCTGCTATAGTTCCTTTCTTGGAGCCATCTCTTCTTAGTGGTCCAGTCCTTAATTTAGGCATGAAGTCTGTCTAACTAGTGGACTTACACTCTGAGGAAAAAACCCTAAAGATCACAAAGTGGTCATTATACTAATAGGCATTACATTATTGATCTACTTAATTAATCACTACATGATATAAACTATAGATCAGAGAAAAAAATCAGAAAACAAAGTGACTGAGGAATTTAGTTGTGTTTTCTCCTTATTTAAATGTGTAACACTGGTAGATCTATTATTTTTTAGAAAATCAGTCTTCAAAAATTTGATGCCAACCTGTTCTTTGTAGATTCTGTCAGAGCATAAAACATAGATTACCCTGTTGTTGCAAGTACTGTGTTTAGGTTCTGTGATGGGCAATCTTTAACATGGTGTTGGGGTCCGAAGTTGACCACCCCTCAGAGGAACAAAAGACACTCACAATAATGTAAGCCACACAGCAAGGTTTATTTCCAGCCAGCTGGTGTCCGGGTATCTGCCCGATGTAGCGGGTTTCAACAAGGACCCTGAATACAAAGTTCAGGCTGCTTTTATATTTTTTAGACATTAGTCATGGTCACACAGCAATTTTTATGGTCCCTGGGGTCACATATTTCTGATATCACCCACATCCTGGTGGTGGGGCAAGATTACTTGAAGATTATTTATCAGGAATTTGGTAAACACCAGGTGTCTTAACTCATTGACTCACATACTGTTCTAGCAAGATTAACCAGAAACAGTCCCTGTTCCCAGAAACCATCCCACCTCCCTTAGTTCCAGTAAGTGGTGACTTGGGTCATGTTAGCCATGGCCAGTTTCAGGTTGAGTGGGCTGCAAGCTTCAAAGGTACCCTAACATTTGTACCCTAACATTCCCCCCTTTAGTTGTTCATAATAAGGAATCATGCTCATCTGGGCGATGAGCAAAAACATCCTCAGGGCTAGGTAACTGTTCATATTGCTGCCTCAGGACCATTAGTTGGACTGTACTAATTCAATCTTTCACGAAGGTCACTAGCTTATTCAGAATACAAGGACCAAAGGTTAAGATAAGCAGTAGTATGACCAGAGGGCCCACCAGTGTAGAAACCAAGGTAGTGAACCAGGGGGACCTATTGAACCAAGCTTCGAACCAACTTTCTTGGGCTTCTCTTTCCCGTTTCCTTTTTGCCAGTCCTTCTCTCACTTTAAACATAGACTCCCTAACTACCCCTGAATGGTCAGCATAAAAACATTCTTCCCCTAAGGCAGCACATATTCCCCCCTGCTGAAGGAACAATAAGTCTAGGTCCCGTCGGTTCTGAAGCACTACCTCAGATAGGGAGGTAAGGGATTTTTCTAGGTGACTAATGGAGGCTTCTATCCTCTCTTTATCTTTGTCTATGGCCGCGCGCAGTGAGGACATCCCTTTATGTTGAGTAGCCAAGGAGGCTATGCCAGTTCCTGCCCCAGCCAACCCTAGGCTAAGTAGGGTAGCAATAGTTAATGCAGAAATAGGCTCTCTCTTCTTTCTCTCACCTGTTCCTGTATTCCAGTATGAATATAGGCTCTCCTCAGAATGATAGATGATGCAGGGCAGCACAGCCACTAGGACACAGAATTCTTTAGAGCCATTAAACACATTAGTTGATAGGCAAGGGGTGAGCCTGGACTGTGAGCATATCCACCATCCATTGCCTTTTGGAATTACCCACTTAATACCATCGCCCCAGGTGGGGTTGTTTTCTGCAACAGCACATAGGTCCTGTTTTCCCACCCGCACCTTCCCTAAGCAGGTTCCTTGGCTGCTCACTTGTTGTATGGTCAGACCTCTTTTATGGTCTCCCCAGGAACATTGAGTGGGGTTTTCACTAGTTGAGATATCATAGGTGACATTTAGCCCTATTGCCTCATAGAATGGGGGCCTCACATCATAGCACAGCCAGCAGGAGGTAGTCATATTAGGGTTGGTGTGGTTCAATGTTAGGAATGCAGTATTTACCAAATTCCAGAGGGGGTCTGTGGACCCGGTCATGAGACTGGGCTTCACCAAGGGAGGGCCGGTGCCTAATGGTCCTGGAGTTTTAATACTAGCCTTTGTGTGAGGCAGGGTAGGGCCTGGGGTTGTGCGAGGTCGGAGAGGTGGCTGTACATAGGGCGGCTTGAGTACTTTGTTGGGGCCTAACATTTTGGACGGTAGTCCCATGGGCTCAACTTTTAATCTGATTACTACGGTTGAGCCAGAATGTCCACCATATTTATAAAACACAAGTCCCCACACCTTGCCTTGTATCCACCCGGGGATGTCCTCTTTGCCACTGTCAGTGAAGGTGACCTTGATTCTATCCGTATCTGTGGGCTGGCATTCATGGGTGGGTGATGGAATTCTGTGCCCCCAGGGTACCCCGTTTACAAAGGCAAATTTGACTAGGTCCGGTTTTGATATCCCCCACTTCCATTCACCATCGTTGGATGTGACACATGCCCATGACTTACAGAAGGAGTATTTTATCCCCCCCCACAGTCCTTGTTCTTTTTGTGGCCGGGGCAAGCATAAAAACCATAACGTCAGGCTGACTCCGGGGCAGTAGACTTGTAGGCAGGATTGATGTCTCTGAAACAGAATTGAAGCTCCGGCCACCAAGTTCCTATGGGGGCAGTGTGAGTAGTCTCGTTAAGGGTGGTATGAGTCTCCCCATCGGTGAGTATCCAGGTTTGCTTATAGGGCTGGTAAGGGTTGGTTTCTGCGAGGCTCCTGCTCTGGGCGTTGAGCAAGATCAGAGCAACCAGCCAACCCATCCGTGGCTGCTCCTGAAGACTCTGCATGTTCCTGGGGTCGCAAAAGCTTCAGCTTCAATGGGTTATCTGGGTGCCACCGTGCGGTCCACTCTCTAGCCTCTTTCTGTTCCTGCTGATTGGCTTGACGCACGTGGGAGTGATGGTCCCAAGGCCCGACACCGTCAACCTTAAGATCAGTGGGGGTAACCAGAATGACCAGGTAAGGGTCTTTCCATCTTTCTTCCAGAGTGCAGGCTCTGTGCCTGTTTACCCATACCCAATCCCCTGGGATGATGCCATGTTCTGGGTTCGATGTGTCCTTTGTCTCATACAAGGTGCACACTATGGGCCAGATTTCACGTTGGACCTCCTGTCAGGCTTTTAAGCTGGCCAAGTAATTTGGGGCCGTACTGGGGTCTTGGTCCAGTAGGGTTCAGACAACAATGGGGGGCAGAGCCCTGTATAGAATTTCAAAAAGTGTCAATCCATGTACATATGGTGAATTTCGAACCTGGAAGATGGCATAGGGTAGGAGGGCCACCCAGTCTCCGCCAGTCTCAAGGTCTCCTCCAGGGTCTGATTCATTCTTTCTACCTGCCCTGAGCTCTGGGGGTTACATTCACAATGCAGTTTCCAATTAGTCCCCACTGCCTGGGCCAGCCCTTGTAGGACGTTACTGATGAAAGCCGGACCACTATCAGAGCCTAGAGTTTCAGGGATGCCATATCTGGGTATGATTTCCTCCAGCAAAACCTTAGCTACAACCTGGGCAGTCTCTCATTTTGTAGGAAAAGCCTCCACCCAGCCTGAGAAGGTGTCTATCAGAACCAACAAATACCTATACCCATACCTTCCTGGCTTCACCTCAGTGAAATCCACTTCCCAGCTCCGTCCTGGTGCCCTCCCCCATACCCATGTACTTGTATGTAGGAGCCCCCTTTTGCTGGGTTTCATAGCCTGGCACCCAACACATTGGTCCACAATCTTTTGAATCTGGGCTGTTTGATGTGGGAACCGGAGGCGGGCTGACTCGAGGAGGGCAAGTAGTTTCTTCTTGCCTAAATGGTTGGCTCGATGTAAATTGGAGAGGAGAAACAGTCCTAACTTTTCAGGAAGGATCAGCCGCCCTTCGATATCATGATACCAGCCTTGCTGATTGGGCTCTGGGCATCGGTGATCTTGGATCCACTGTTTGTCTTCCAGGGTGTACTCGGGTCACGGTGGCAAGCGTGGAAGCTCGGGCATGGGTAAGGTTAGAGCTAGGGTCGTGGAGGCCAAAGCAGCATTTCCTGTCACTATGTCTGCACGCCGGTTCCCCATAGCTTCCGGAGTCTGGGCAGATTGGTGAACATGTACTACCACCACAGCTTGGGGCTTCTGCACCGCCGTCAGTAGTCTCTGGATCTCCAGGAGGTTACGTAGCTCCTTTCCTTCTGCTGTAATGAAATCCCTTTCCTGGTAGATGGCTCCATGTACACGGACGGTGCCAAAAGCATAACGGCTGTTGGTATAAACAGTCACTCATTTTCCCTCAGCCCGCTCGAGTGCCTCTGCCAGCACGATCAGTTCGGCCTTCTGGGCTGAGGTCCCTGGGGGCAGCGGGGCACTCCAAATTATGTTCCCATCTTGGTCCACCACCGCTGCGCCCGCCTTATGCACCCCATCCAAGATGAAACTACTCCCATCTGTATACCATACCAGCTCACTGTTGGGTAGGGTTGAGTCCTGGAGATCGGGGCGCACTTGGGTGATTTCAGCTATAATCTCCTGACAGTCATGTAGAGGGGCTTCCAGGTCCGGATTTGGCAGCAAGGTGGCCAGATTTAGAGAAACCGGGTCAGAGAAGAGGATTCGGGGAGCATCCAGCAAGAGCCCTTGGTAATGAGTCAGTCGGATGTTGATCATCCATCTACCTGGAAGGTGCTTTAGGACCCCCTCTACTGCATGGGGGGTTACCACCTTCAGATGTTGCCCAAAAGTGAGCTTATCTGCATCCTTTACCATTAGGGCAACTGCCGCTATGATCCACAGGCATGGGGGCCAGCCCGCTGCAACTGGGTCTAACCTTTTGGATAGATAAGCAACTGGCCGCTTCCAGGGCCCTAGGCACTGCATTAGTACCCCTTTCACTATCCCCCTTCTTTCGTCTACAAAGAGGGTGAAGGGCTTTAGAGGGTCTGGCAGCGCCAGGGCCGGGGCTCTCAGGAGGGCAGTCTTGAGCTCCTCAAAGGCCTTTTGTTGATCTGGCCCCCAGGCCCAAGGGGCCTTGTCCTTAGTTGCCTCGTATAAGGGTTTTGCCAGTTCAGCATACCCCAATATCCACAGCCAGCAGTAGCCCGCCATCCCCAGGAACTCACAGACTTCTCAAGCTGAGGTGGGGATGGGGAGTCTGAGAATAGTTTCTTTCATAGCATTTGTTAACCATCTGGTTCCCTCTTTTAGTTCATACCCCAGGTAGGTGACTGTTTGTCTACAAATTTGAGCCTTCTTTGCACTGGCCCAATAGCCCAACTTCCCCAGCTCCTGGAGGAGGTCTCCAGTGGCTTGCCAGCACTCAGCTTCAGATGCAGCTGCCAGAAGCAAGTCATCTACATACTTTAAAAGTGTAATGGAACTGTGGCTCCGGCGATATGGGTCCAGATCCTGATTAAGAGCCTCATTGAACAGTGTAGGGGAGTTTTTGAAACCCTGTGGAAGTCTAGTCCATGTTAGCTGTCCGGGGGTTCCCGTATTTTCATCATGCCATTTGAAGGCAAAAATGTGTTGACTATTGGGTGCCAGGGCTATGCTAAAAAAAGCATCTTTCAAGTCCAAAGTGGTATACCAAACATGGGAGGGGGGCAAATGGCTCAGCAAGGTATAGGGGTTGGGGACTGTGGGGTGGATGTCCTCGACCCTCTTGTTTACTTCCCTTAAATCTTGGACTGGCCTATAGTCTTTTCTCCCGGGTTTCTTAATGGGGAGAAGTGGAGTGTTCCAAGCAGAACGGCAGGGCCGTAATATTCCGGCCTCCAGGAGATGGTTTATGTGAAGGGCAATCCCCCTCCATGCCTCGGAAGACATGGGATACTGACGGACTTGGATGGGCTGAGATGAAGCCTTGATCTCTACTATTACTGGGGCTAGATGTTCCACCAGCCCCACACCTGCTTTTTATGCCCAAGCCTGGGGGTAGGTTTGAATCCAATAAGCCATTTCAGGGGACCACTCAATAGGTTTCGGGGGAGGGTCCCACAAGGAGAACAAGTGATGTTCATCCTCAAGAGACATGGTCAAGACTTGGAGGGGCTGTCCTTGTCTATCTGTCACTTTGATTCCGTCCAGCTCAAAGTGAATGTGAGCCCTCACCTTAGTTAGCAGATCGTGTCCCAGAAGTGGGGCAGGGCACTCAGGAATGACCAGAAAGGAATGGGTCACCTGATGTCGGCCCAAATCCACCTGACGTTTGCTAGTCCATTGATATGCCTTGGATCCAGTGGCTCCCTGCACGAGGCTAATTTTCTGGGACAGTGGCTCAGTAGGTTTATTAAGGACTGAATATTGGGCCCCTGTGTCCACCATGAATCTCACAGGCTTCCCCTCCACAAATATGGTTACCCAAGACTCGGGGAGGGGGTCCAAGTCCCGTGCCCTCTAGTCACTGTCCATTCTGGCTAACAGGACCCGGGCGTCATTATTGGGCCTGCTATTTGGTCCCGGGTGACCCTGGAGTTTGGGACATTCCTTCCTCCAGTGTCCATATTCCTTACAATAGGCACATTGTCCCTGGTCTAGCCTGGGTTGATCTCTTCGGGGACGTGTGGGGCCGGTCAGTCCAGAACTCAGTCCGGCCAGACCATGGACTCCTGCTAGCAAAATCTTAGCCATCACTTTTTTGCTGTTTCTTGTTTTCCTTACTCTGGTGTTTCCTGTCCTCCTTCCGAATCCTTTCTTGTAGTTCCTGATTCTCCTTCCTGATTCTATCCTCTCATTCTTCTGGGGTTTCTTAGGTGTTAAAAACCCTTTCAGCTACTTTCATCAGATCTCAGGTAGTCATCTCCCCAAGCCCTTTCTGCTTATATAGTTTCTTCCTAATATCAGGGGCAGCCTGATTTATGAAGGACATTATCACCTCTGCTAGTGGGTCTAGGGGGGTATACTGTCTGTATGCATCATAAAGACGCTCAAGGAACGCGGCTGGGCTTTCATTTTCCCCCTGCATTATTGTCTTTACCTTAGCCAAATTGGTAGGGTGGCAGGCTGCTGCCCGGAGGCCTGTCATAAGAGTCTGGCGGTAGACCCGGAGACGCTCCCTACCTTCTGCGGTCCCATAGTCCCAGTCGGGTCTGTTTAAAGGAAAACGATCATCAATCAGGTTTGGCAGGGTGGTCGGTCGCCCATTGTCGCTGGGGACATTCTTTCTGGCTTCAGTGAGAATCCGCTCCCATTCCTCGGTGGTGAATAGAGTCTTAAGGAGCTGCTGACAGTCATCCCATGTGGGACTGTGAGTATGCAAAATGGACTCAAACAGATCAGTCAGGCCTCTAGGGTCCTCAGAAAAAGGAGGATTCTGGGCTTTCCAGTTGTACAGGTCACTACTTGAAAAAGGTCAATACTGATAGGTGCGACCCCCATCGGGACCAGCACCACCCAGGGCCCGCACCGGGAGGATGGGGGGCCCAGTGGAAGTGGAGGAGGGCTCCTCCTCTGGGGCTTCTTCTTGCTGCCTATGGGGCCTGAGTCCCCTCACCGGTCTGGAGACCAGGGCAGGGGGTGCAGACGGGGAGGCTGACGAGTGGGGAGGCTCAGAGGAGCCATCTGCCTCTGGCTGGAGTGGCACGGCAGCAGCATATGGTGGGGGATTTACTTCACAATCTAAGTCTATCAAGGATGGATGAAGAGTTGGGTCTTCCTGCAGAATAGGCTTCTTAGGGGAATTAACGGGAGTGTGGGTGTTCCCCGACATGGCCAGTATTGCGGTCTGGTCTGTAGGTGTCCCATGGATAAATGGCCGCAGCCAGGAAGGGGGGTCTTCTACTAAAGTCTGCCACATAAGGACATAGGGATATTGATCAGGGTGGCCATGAAGACCGGGTCTATTAATGACATCTTGGACCTTCTTAATCGTGTCCAAGGAGAAGGTACCTTGGGGAGGCCAGCCTACATTAAAGGTTGGCCATTCTGCCGAGCAAAGGGTGTCAAACTTACCTTTCTTAATTTTCACGCCATAATTGTGTCCCTTAGCATGGATTTCTGAAAAATGACTCAGAAGAAGGGTCTTAGGAGTTACCTGAGCCTGTCCCATGATGATCAGGAGAGATGGACAGAGGAGACAGCAAAGAACAAGAGAGACAATTCCAGTAGACAAACAAATTTGCACAGGACACTCTAACATACACAAGTAACGGCTGGTCAACCAGACTACTCTCACAGGTGCAATTCCATTCACACCAGACTCAGGATCCTTACCCAAAGACGGCCCAAACGGCATCCACTGAGGACGCTGGCACGGTTCCTGACCACCGGGGATGTCTCCCATGACTTCTAATAGTGAAGCCTCCAGGGCTGTAACCCTTTCCTTCCACTCAATGAGAATTCTCAACCAAATTCAGACAGGGACTCTAAGTCCCTCCAAACGGAGGTGGCCAATCCTCTTTCCACCTCGGTATCAAAGGCCATTTGTTCCTCTCAGGGAGGGGCTGAGATCTCAGTGGGACCTCCAGATGTTGGGGTCTGAAGTTGACCACCCCTCAGAGAAACAAAAGACACTCACAATAATGTAAGCCACAAAGTGAGGTTTATTTCCAGCCAGCTGGGGTCCGGGTATCCGCCCGAAGCAGTGGGTTTCAACGAGGACCCCGAATACAAACTTCAGGCTGCTTTTATATTTTTTAGACATTAGTCATGGTCACACAGCAATTTTTATGGTCCCTGGGGTCACATATTTCTGATATCACCCACATCCTGGTGGTGGGACAAGATTACTTGAAGATTATTTATCAGGAATTTGGTAAACACCAGGTGTCTTAACTCATTGACTCACATACTGTTCTAGCAAGATTAACCAGAAACAGTCCCTGTTCCCAGAAACCATCCCACCTCCCTTAGTTCCAGTAAGTGGTGACTTGGGTCATGTTAGCCATGGCCAGTTTCAGGCTGAGTGGGCTGCAAGCCTCAAAGGTACCCTAACATTTGTACCCTAACAATGGTACCTAATGATCCCTACCTTCTGGTATTCATCTCCTTCCCTTGAGTGGGACTAGATTTAGTAATTTACTTCTGGGGAATACAATATAACAGAAGTGATGGCTTGTCATTTATGGGATTAAGTTACAAAAAACCTGTGGTTTTCATTTTGAGCAATGTCACTTACTCTCTTGCTCACTCCCTGAACTGAGCTGTGAGCTGCCTTGTAGGATGCCCATATATCCAGGATCTTGCATTTTGGGTTAATCACCAGGAAGGATATGACACCTTCCAAGATTTACATGACTGAGCATGAAAGCAAATCCTCTTCTCAATGGAGCTTCAAGGCGACTACATCTAGCCAACACCTTAATTGCAGCCAGGGATTTTCTGCTTCACATGCAAAAGTAGGAAAATCATGAAAAATGTGACTCCCCTGCTGCTGACTCTGAGGGTGCTCATTAGTGTCTCCATTCTCCACTTAGTCTTCCTTTATCTTTCTCATTTGGTATGTGGTGGTTATTCATTAGCCCACACACAGATATCCTTTAGTCTCTAATTCCTTCTCATCTACATTAATTTGCCTGTTAAAATTTTGCTTTCACTAAACACAATTGTAATTAAAGTAAAATATTTTCTTCCTTTCAGTGACAGTCTTTAAATAGTTGGTGATTATTATACTACATTCACTCACCCTCAAGAATTTTTTCTTTAGTTTTCCTTCAGAGAGATACACATATAGCAATAACAAAGCTAAATTGAGTGCAATAAAATTATGTAGGAAAGATTTCAATTTCATAGTAAAATGTTTACATTTTATTCATCTTAGAACATAAATGTGCCAGTATTATACTGTTGTTTCTAAGCTTCAAAACTCATTTTTCATACTGACCTTACTGGGTAGGACTCTGCCAACCACCTTCCATATTTTTCCATTACCAAATAGCTTCCCCCTAGGTTTTACAAAAACAAAACAAAACAACAACAAAAAAGCACTAGAGCAGGTTCAAAAGGTAGGAGTGTGGGATGTAGGGCATGGGAAGCAAAAGAGGTGCCCTTTCTGATAGTAGCTGTTTATGCTGCCCACTCCAGCATTGGCCCTATCCTCTGGGCAGCTGCAGTTGCTGCTAGTTCCCAGCTTTCTCATCCTTCTTAGAACCAGCAGTCCTGCAATGCCAGCGCCAACCTGAAGACACCCCTATCTCAAGGCCTGAGCACAGCTGCCTAGGGGCCCTTTTATAATTTCCAGAGATACTGTTAGGATCACACTGTCTTCTCAATGTCCAAAGTTGGAGATTTGTGGAGCCTTCCTGCAAATGCTAGCTTCTGATGACCCTATCACTTTCTTTCAGTCCTTGAGGTACAGCAGTTATTTCTTAACTCAGTACTCCTTTTTTCACCCTTGATTTTCTACCATAAGTTTAACTAACTTCATGTATATATATATATATGACATATATACACATATGGTATGTATATGATATATATACACATATATATTTTAATATTTTTTACAAGGATAAATTTGTTATACAGAGGAAATTCATTGTGACAATTCCAAATAGGCTTATATTGTACCCTCCCTATTTTAAGCAATTGCAAGAGGTTTCATTATTCTACTTCATATATGTATATGAAGTCCATTAACCATATTCCCTCATCTTAATCTCCTTCATTTACCACCCCATCCTACAAGTACCACCCCACCACACACACAGTACCAATTTTATAGTCCTGTCTTATATTATTAACTTCTGAGTCAATGTTCAGAGGATTTTCTCCATGTATCCCTGCTGTGAGCATACTTTACTTTGATCTGTTAAACTCTTTGTATAACAATCCTTTATCCCTCCCACCTGCCCCCCACACATTATTCAAAAGCTTTCAATACATATCTTTATATCCTCTACCTTCACAGATGTTATCTTTTCAATATTATTGATGCTTCATCTTTCTCTTTTCCTTTCTCTCCTTCCCAGAAAGTTTTATAGTGTAGTTTCACTTATCACAAACATGTTCTACATATACATTTGTGTATGGTCATGTTTGTTTTTTTATATATGTTGGTTTTTGTATCTATCTTCCACATATGAGAGAAAACATGCAACTTTTTTGTTTCTGAACCTGGCTTATTTCACTTAACATGATGTCCTCCAGTTGCATCCATTTACCTTTAAACCACATATCATTCCTTATGTCTGAGTAAAACTCCTTTGTCTGTATATACCACAATTTCCTGATCCACTCATCAGTTGTAGGGCATCTGGGTTGTTTCCATAGCTATTAGGAATAGTGCTGCAATAAACATCAGCATGCAAGTGTCTCTGTTGTATTCTGAATTCTGTTCCTTTGGATGTATGTCCAGGGTCATATGGCAGTATCCTTAGCTTTTTGAGGAATTTTCATACCACTTTCCATAATGGTTGTACTAATTTGCATTCTCACTAGCACTGTATAAGAATTCCTGTTTCACAGCTTACTAGCCAGCTTTTGTGGGTTTTTTTGCCCTTGAATATGGCCATTCTAACTGGGGTGAGATGAAATCTTAGTGTAGTTTTGATTTGGGTGTCTATTTTTAGCCAGGGAAGTCGAACATTTCTTCATGTATTTATTGGCTATTTGTACCTCTTCATTTGAGAATTCCCTATTTAATTCATGTACCCATTTCTTCATTGGAATGTTGATTCTATGGGAGTTAAATTTTTAAGTTCCCCATAGACTCTGGATATTAGTCCCTTACCAGATGAATAAGTGGAAAAGATTTTCTCCCATTCTGTGGGCAGTCTTGTAGGTCTAATAACTGTTTCTTTGCTGTGCAGAAGCTTTTTAGTTGATGCAATCCCATTAGGTCATTCTTTCTCTTAAATGCCAAGCCATTTGAGTTCTATTTAGGAAGATGTTTCCTATGCTTTTATGTTCCAGTGTATTTCCTACAACTTCCTATATTTGTTTCAAAGTTTCAGACTTCATATTAAGGTCTTTATCCACTTTGAGTTGAAATTGATGCAGGGTGAGAAACAGGGATCTAGCTTCAGTCTCATATATATAGATATCCAGTTTACCCAGAAACATTTTTTGAAGAGGCTGTTTTTTCATTCTGGGCTCCTTTGTCTAAGATCAATTGGCTATTGCAGTATGGGTTTATGTCTGGATCTTCTATTCTAATCCATTGGTCTTCAAGTTGTTTTTATACCAAATATCCTGCTATTTTTATTGTTATGGCTCTGTAGTATAGTTTGAAATAGAGAATTGTGATACCAACAGCACTGGACTTTTTGCTCAGAATTGCTTTGACTATTTGAGGTCTTTTGACACACACACACATGCACACACAAACACACAAAATAAATAAACTTCTTTGATTTCTGTATTCCTCCTGGACTATGGCTAGTACACAATATGAGAGTAAAGAGGTTTATAATCCATATTAAAATAATAATATGAGGCTAAAAGACAGGCCCTATTTCCTTTGTGTTATATGTTAATTATTTTGAAATATATTTTGGTGTACACTAATGATCTTAGAATTCAAATGTTCATAATGATAACTTTTCTAAGGGGAACTCTTAAAAAGACTTAACAAATGAGATAGCAATGAAACATTTCCTCATGAGTAGTCTCTGCTTCAGAGAAGACCTCTACCTTTCAGTAATGACTCCTGCCTCTGAGTTTATATTTCCTTTAAATTCCCTGCTCCTTGTGCTGATAGTTGTTGTATATTATACAAATTCTGCTATGTTATTATTTTTCTTCCAAATAAGAGTGCAAGCTCTTGATGTACTGTGACTCTTGTTCCTTCTCTTGTATTTCTTAGAGTGTCTAGCTCCATTTTTGGGAAATATATCATTGCATCATTTATGTTGAAGCATATATATATATAAAGGTAGTATTTCATATTTATAGGTTTATATTTTGAACTTTGTCACTTGATCTGATGAACTACCTTTTTAATGTGCTGTTGAATTTGATTTGCCAGTTTTTTGTTGAGGATTTTTTTCTTTTATGTTCATTAGTGATATCATTTTGTAATTTTCTTATAGTTTCATTGTCTGGTTTTGGCATGAAGGTAATACTGTCCTCATAAAATTAATATCAGTGTATTTTCTCTGCTTCAAGTTTTTAGAAAAGTTTAAGAATGATGTGTTAATTCTTCTTTAAGTTTTTGGTAGAATTTTCCCAATCTTTCCTTTAATGGGAAGAGTTTTAAATTACTGATTGATTTTCCATATTCAGTATGTGACCTGTTAAGATTTTCCATTTCCTAGTGACCTGCCTTGAGATACTGCCTATATTTTATTTAAATCCACTAATAATTAGTATAAATATTTACGTAAAGGAAAACTGGAACCTAGAGAGCTTGCCCATGAGCATGACTCATCAGCAGCAGAGCTGGCAATCAAACTCAAGCCTTATTAATGTTTCTCATGAATGAGACAAGCCCAGTGCCTATTGTAATTGTAGAGTGTTTACATCATCATTTTTACACTAGAAAAATTTTGTGGATTTAAAAATCTATAAAATGTAAATATTATAGAAATTTAAAGAACTTTTCCACAGGATTAGAGATTATTCATTTTCTTATAAAAACAGTACAGTCATTGAGTTACCATTGTTCATATTCCAATGATGAAGCAGTTGTGTAGCAGCTACTGCACAACTCTGATTTCCAGCCAGTAACTAAGACTTCTCTGTCAGATTTTCATCATCTGCAGACAAAATGAAATAATATAAATATGATTCAACAAATGTTTCAAAAGTATTTTCCAAGAATAGGCACATCATGCAAAGTGCCTTCCTAGAACACTATGCCATATACATGCTTTTTTTTTTTAAGTTATTGCTTATAAACTCATTTATTTTAATTCCTTTTTATATTCATTGTGTATAAATAGCACATTTTCTTAATCCATTCATCAGTAGTGGGGCATCTTGGCTGTTTCTATAACTTGGCTATTGTGAATAGTGCTGCAATAAACATGGGTGTGCAGGTGTCTCTGGAGTAACCTGTGTCGCATTCCTTTGGGTATAGCCCCATGAGTGGGATTCCTGGATCATATGGCAGGTCTATGTTTAGATTTTTAAGAAGCCTCCAAATTTTTTTCCAGAGTGGTTGCACTAGCTTGCATTCCCACCAGCAGTGTACGAGGGTTCCTTTTTCCCCACATCCTCGCCAACACCTTTTGTTGGTGATGTTTTTGATGATGGCTATTCTAACAGGGTGAGGTAGAACTTAGTGTGGTTTTGTTTGCATTTCCTTTATGGCTAGAGATAGTGAGGATTTTCTCATGTGTTTTTTGGCCATTTGAATTTCTTCTTTTGAGAAAGTTCTGTTTAGTTCAGTTGTCCATTTCTTAATTGGTTCATTGATTTTGGGAAAGTTTAGTTTTTGAGTTCCCTGTATATTCTGGTTATCAGTCCTTTGTCTGATGTACAGCTGGCAAATATTTTCTCCCACTCTATGGGTGGTCTCTTCAGTTTAGAGACCATTTCTTTTGTTGTGTAGAAGCTTTTTAATTTTATCAAGTCCCAATGCTCATCCTTTCTCTTAGTTGCTGAGCTGCTGGGGTTCTATTGAGGAAGTCCTTGCCTATACCTATTACTTCCAGAGTGTTTCCTGCTCTTCCTGTACCAGCTTCAGAGTTTCAAGTCTGATATTTTGGTCCTTGATCCATTTTGAGTTGGTACTAGTACAGAGTGATAAACATGGATCTAGTTTCAGTTTCTTGCAGATGGCTAACCACTTTTCCCAGCAACATTTGTTGAAGAGGCTGTCTTTTCTTCATTGTATATTTTTAGCGCCTTTGTCAAAAATAAGGTGGGCATAATTTTGTGGACTCATATCTGGGTCCTGTATTCTGTTCCACTGGTCTTCCTGTCTGTTTTTGGAAGCACATGCTTGACACTTAAAAATCAATATATTTCAGCTCTTATGTGTGTTCAATCTAGCAAATACTTTTGAAAAGCCTAAGTTTCAGCCCATTGTCTTTCTACTTAGAAGAAACCTATTAAACTTAATCTATTTAAACTAGAAATGCATCAAAATGTCTATTAATCTAAATGCTTTTTAGAATCTTTGATCCTTTTGTCAGTTTCATTGTATATACATATAATTTTTACAATATGCAAAATGTTAGCTTTTGTTGGAGACAGCAGTTTTCTCATTAAACATTTGAGTGCAATCTTGAATTGTGGGAGAGCTGAAAATAGAGAACAATGAATTGTAGATAAAAGGATTTAAATAGTCTTGACATCAGCTTGCTAGTAATACAGTACATGTGTTAGTAAGTGTGGAATGTTTTATAATTCTGGAATGATTGAAATCCTATGTAGACATGTCTGCATGAACTGAAAAAGATCTACATCTTCCAAAAGGTTTAAAATCCTTTGACAAGTATTTTTAGCACCAATTATAAGTTCCTGAAACAAAGAAAAGTGACTTAAATACAAGAAGTGTATTTCTCTCTTATATAATAGTCTGACTGGTCTAGACCCATGAGACAACCCTGTTGTACAAAGTTGGTCAGGTAATCAGACTTGTGTACCTTAATCGTCTTCACATTTTTCTGCAGATCAAAGCAGAGTTCTGCCAACCTGAAGTCCAGCTTACAGAAAAGAAGACTGAAACCAAGTCCAGGACAAGTAACTTGTTTCAATGGATCAGAAGTTGTACTCTAGTCTCCATTTTTGTGCAAGAACAAAGTCACATAAATATCTACAGCTCAAAGAAAGTAGATGGGCCCAACAGGACAAAATTCTTAATTTTTTAAAAAGATTTATTTTGAAACCTTTGTCATTCTGTCAGCATATCGTCACATTCTAGGAATTATATTGTGCATTCCAAGTTTGTGAATGTTACAGAGTTTTGTAGATGGGTTCCCTCCTTATTTTCTGCCTGAGTAGTATTGTTCTCTTATAATTATTATTCCCCAAAACTTTCTTTTAGTTAGTTTTTATTTTATAAATCTCTCTTTTAAACTGCATATGTAATCACCAGGTATATATACAGCAGAGACAGGACCTCTGGAAACAAGTAATTCTGCCTTTTCCTAGTTATCATGATTGATTCTGCTTCTACGGTTATAGCTCATTGTTTATGTCTGCACTGGCCAGTCCATGTTAATATTAGAATCTAACCTCATTTCAGGAATGGTTTGCTATAAGGTTAAGAACTTCATGAAATGTAAAGATACCTGTAATTATATCTGGAATAGCCAATTCTACAAATTTATAAGTTAAATAAACGTGTGCAAATACTTTTGACATTGTAATGTTGAGAATGTTTCAAAAATCTTTGATCAAGACCATACTCTTGGAAATAAACTATTGTCCAGCCAACTAAATAAGCTCTTTATATGAATCTGAATTTTGTTTCCCTTCTTATAATAAAATTGCTCTAAAGAGGTCAGCCATCTAATTCCCAAGTGACAAAATTTTACTTGAGGGGGGAAATAGTATTTGGGAATTTCTATGACATTTCCCTGGGACATTTACAGTACATACTGTTTGTATCCTTAGAACATATTAAACAATTTGTGGTTTTAATTAAACAGCATTTTGTTTTGTAATTTTCTTTCCTTTTAATGGCACACTTTTTCATCTTCAGGATCTCCTATTCTGAGTCTAATGTCATAAGCTTAGACAAAGTTAGAGTCATGGTCCCCCTGGCGTTGCACATGTGTTAATTGTTTTTAACCCTTATAATTTAGCTGTCACTCTGAGCAGGCATTTTATCTCCAGCCATAGCATTCCTCCAAATTATTTATTCTAGAGTGCCAACCTATGGCACAATACTTCCACTGCCATTTGATACTTACTCATCTCATTACTCATTAACACATAGTAATACTTCATATGCTTCATACGTGATACAGTATATATATATATATATATATATTATAAAACTATTTTATCATATAAAGATATATTGGAATATTTTATGGTACACTGGTTATCAATATTGTTATTTTTGATTTTAAATACAGTGGGCTGTGACTTGAATACTTGTCATTATTTCATGTTTCACAATGAACGTATTCATAATCATTAGTGATGTACCATTTTAGACCAATGAATTAAATAGTGAAGGCCAAAATGCATTTCTTTATAAAGGCTGCTTAACAAACAATTGTCTAGTACATATTTATCATCATAGTTACTGAAAAGAACCCTGCTGATAAGTACAAAGCATAAGATATTCCCAACTCATTTGATTATGGAACAAAATGATACTTATTATTAGGACATGGTTTCTTTTGAGTTAACTCTTCCTTGCTAAACGGAGTCAGACAATGGTAACATAAATTTTTAAAGGGGATATGTACTATAAATATAATACCAAGTAAGTATCTCTGAAGGAAAGATATGTCAACCTTTTATTTTATAAGCTATAATATTGACTCTGGTCACTGGTTAATACATATGTATTTTTACTTTGTCAGCTAATACATAGACTGATGCCATGAGAGTAAGCTCTTACACTGTCCATTTTACATTCCTTTGTCAATTTTGCTATATTAACCTGTGACTGCTTTTGCCACAATATCTGTTTTCTATGTTCTTTTAAAATAAAATTGCTAGAAGAGCAGTAGGTGACTGTGTCCTAAATGATTTGACTGTTATCTTTTTGAATGCATATTTTTGTCTACTCTTATAACATATGGTTATAAATTTGTAACTTATTTAGGGTCTTTCATTTGTGTGTGTTGAGTATCCTGTTTAAAGATGAGAACATATGCTAATGCTTTTTAGCCATTTTCTAGTATTTAATATATAAAAGAATTTATCAGTGTTTGAACGGTATTGCCAGGATGTCAAAAAAGCTTTAAAAGTTGTTTAATATTTTTTGAGACAGCTATCCTCATCTACTTCATTTTCCTATATTGCCTATTAAATATTCCAGCCATCTGGATGGAACCTTACCAATGTTCAAGAACTCATTTAAATAATATCCCACAACTTAGGTGGTTAATAATCCATTAAGCACTGTGTTACCAAAGAAATAATTTGACTGGTTAACTTTTTAGAGAAGTAAGCCATACAAAATTTATCTATTAGCCACTGAGGCCCTTGCCTAGGTATATCAGAAAGCAATTTAAGTGTCTGCATAATTGTATAAATTTATAATTCTTATTGTAATTCAGTGTACTTATAAAATACAGCATCTTATAAAAGCACTGTTAAGAAAAAATAAAGCATTTTACAAACTAGTAATGTAAAGCAAACATTCAAAGATTTTAAAACATAAAGTAATTATTCTGGCAAGATATCTAATGAGCCAAACTCATAAATTGAATGCTTTGAAATAAAATTTGTAAAATTTCACTCTTACAAATTTGAGTTTAAGAAATACATGAATTGTTTCAGGCATGTAAAAATACTCTTAGCTTTGCTTATAAGTCAACTCAGAATTGAATATATTAATAAAATTGGGTTGAAATCTAAACTCTGCTACTAAAAGACTACATGATTTTTATGGGGGTCAGTTTTTTCTCTTTCAGAAAATGAGAGGATAGAGTGATTTAGAGATTACAGAACAGTGGTCTTTGTCTTTCTACTATATAAATCCAAAGGTATTTCTATTCAGAAACCATATTCTGTTTGCTTATCTTACATAATTATCCTGAGGAATCTGGGTTTGCCTTTTTTAGGTACACAATTTCAATGGTCTCTTTTTAAGCTAGAATTATATTATTTCAAATGTCATGCATGCATCAATGGAATCATGTTAGAAATGTCAAACAAGCTAGGTGGGAGAAACAAGTCTTCACTCTTGTCCTAGCTATAGTAGTAAGGATATATATCAACTAACCCCAAATCCAGTTGTGGCCATGGTGGTAGCTTTTCCTTGGTACTCTTTAATATAAGTTCTAGTTAGGCATTACATAGGAAACCACAAGTTAGAGTAAATGTCCTTTTCTCTTTAAAGAAAAATAATCAGTGAACTCTAAAAGCAACAGAATATTAAAAGAGAGTTAGAAAACTTTTGACAGATAAGTGATTCACCCATTAACAGTGTATCCTTGACCCCGTTTCCAGACATATGCTCTCTTGAATTTGGCAACTTGCAGATGTTTCAAGGGAAAGCCGTCAGCAAAGTCATCCTTTTGATATACAGCTGTTCCTAGTCATCTTGCATGTATTATCATGTGACTTAATCAAAGTCTGTAAATTCCAGCAGGTGAAGAATAATTCATATACTATGGCTTTGGTGTCACTTTGATAAATATTACTGACTATGACAATTATTCTTTTCTTTAGAGACTAAATGCAGGTGCTGTGATTCAGGAATATAATGAATATCCTTATTATCAATCATAATAAGTCACTTACTATATTTATGTAAAGTGCTCATTGTAACATAAGGTCTTAATGTATCTTGAGGTAACAATTTTCTAGCTCCTGGGCCACCTATTGAAATAAACTGTATGGCTTTCTCAGATCTAGTTTGTTCTCTCATGTAATTACAATTTTCTAAACTTTTTTTACTTTATATGAAGTAATATTGTGCAATATATCATAGTCATTGTGAAGATCAAGTAAAACCTTCACCTAAAGTTATCTATATTTGTAAGAGTTGTTCTATTTTGAAAGCAGTTTTGCTGAATTGTTCTGTTTTGTTTAGTATTCATATCAGCCCACAGTGGTAAACTGACATATTATTCCCATTTTATAACTGAAGGTACCAAAGCTCAGAAAGAATAAGTTCCGCAACTATGGTCAATTATTGAGTGGCAGACCAGCCCCTTTCTAATTCCTCCAACATGTTACCTCCCGTAGCAAAGCAAGTCATGAACCCTTCACATAAAACCAAGCACAGAAAGTGGCTCTCAAGGTTAGTGTACCCAGTGGGCTTGTTAAAAATGCATCATTATGCTCCCAGCCCATTTTGATAATGATTTCAATAGTTTTGGCTAAGTGCTAGAATTGGCATTTTAAGTAAACACTTCTAGATATTCTACAAGTGGACAGAAAATCACATTATGTACAATTCTAATTTAGAAAGGCACACTACAAATCTTCAGTAGCTAACAAAGTAGTTGAGCTCAGAAAATCTGGTATTTGAGCAGAAGAGGTACACTTACATTATGTTTTACCCTTATGTTTTTAGTCTAGAGTTTCATATGTAATACACAAGCTAGTTCAAATAACAGAGTGTGTTATCTCTTGATTTCATGATTAGTATTAGAGGTTGTATCTTTGTATGCTACCTATTCATGAATGCCTAAAACAAAAGAGGATATATTTAAACCATATTTTATGTTCTCTCTTTCTTGCCCTTTTCCTTCCTCACTCTAGTGTATAAAAGACAGGTGGTATGAAGGAGGCTTATAGTAGAATTTCAAATGAAAAGCAATCAAAAATTAATTAAAATTGGATTTAGCAACATAACTTGATGTACCTGATATATAAAGTATAAATATTCCAGAGTATTTTAAAAATAGGAAATGGGATAAGCTAAAACTATTATTATCACTAACTCCCTCATCACCTTGCTTTATAACCTGTGTTCTGAGCTAGAGTGATGATAGGAAATGTAAAATATATATATACCCATATATGTGTGTGTGTGTGCATGCATATGTGTGTGTGTGTGTGTGTGTGTGTGTGTGTGTGTGTGTGTAGGAAAAGAACTGCTGCTACTAAGAAATGACAAAAAAGTCTCCATTGAATTGAGAACACTGAATCTTTAATTCCTTTGTTTATTGTAGGTAAAGAAATGACCTCTGTAATATACTTTCTTTGCCTGAATTAAGCAGAGTTCCAATGTCTTTTTATGAGCATATATTAATTGTACAAATTAGTGGGTTTCATTATGGTATTTCCATACATGCATGTTATGTATTTCAAATATACTCATCCCCCATTACTCTCCCTTATCCTTTCTCCCTTTTCCTTGACCCCTTCCTCTTCTCATAGTCTCCCTTCTACTTTCATAATCTTTTTTTGTAGATTGCACATGTGAGGAAAAGCAGCAATATTTATTTTTCTGATTCTAGTTTATTTCACTTAACATGATGATCTCTAGTTCTATCCATTTTCTGACAAGTAACATAATTTTGTTTTTTCTTTATACCGAATAAAACTGTTGCATATATATGCCACGTTTCTTTATCTATTCTTCTATGATTCCATAAATTGGCTATTCTGAATAGTGCTGTGGTAAACATGGACGTGCAGACATCTCTACTGCATATTGACTTTGATTCTTTCAGTTATATATCCAAGGATGAAATAGCTGATCACATCACAGTTATATTTTTAACATTTTGAGGCTTCTCCATGCTGATTTCCCTAGTGGTTAGACTGCATTCCTACCACAAGCATAAGGGTCTCCTCCTCCTGGCATCATCTGCAGCATTTGTTATTGTTGCTTGTTTCCTTGATTATAGGTATGTATTCTGACTATGATGAAATCTCAAAGTAGTTTTGATTTGCTTTTCTCTGTTAGCTATAGAGGTTGAACATTTTCATTTATTTTATCAGACATTTGTAAGTCTTCTTTTGAAGTGTGTATGTTTATTTCATTTACCTATTTACTGATTGGATTATTTGTCCCTTTGGTGTTTAATTTTTAACTTAATTATATTTTAAATTAATCATATTTTAATTAATTTTAAATTTAATTTAATTCTAAATTAATTATATTTTAGACATTAATTCTCTGTTGAAGAAATAGCTAACAAAAATTTTTTCCTGTCCTCTTCATTCTTGCAATTGTTTCCTCTGTTATGCAGTAACATTTAATTTTTTTATTACTTATTCATTTATCTATATGTGTATACCTTGTTTGCACAATCTCTCCCTCCTGCCCTCCGCCCTTCCTTCCCCTCCCCCCCACTTCCAGTCAGAATTTGTTCTGCCCTCTTCTCTAATTTTGTTAGAGAGAAGAAATAAGCGATAATAAGAAAGACGAAGCATTTTTGCTAGTTAAGATAAGGATAGCTATACAGACAGATTCTTAGCATTGTTTCTATGCACATGTGCATTAAAACTCACATTGTTTCATCTCTACCAGACTTCTTCACTACTTCCCGGTCACCTTCTCATAGTGGCCTCTGTCAGTTTAAGATTACTTTATTCTCTCCTCTACAGTGGGCACATCAAACACTTTCAAGTTTTAGATTTCCTATCTTTCCCTTTTCTTCCTGTATGCATTCTCCCCTTAGCATGTGACCCATGTCCAATAATATTACAGCATTTGTTTTAGGTCTAAAGTCTGCATATGAGAGAGAATGTGCAATTTTTGGCCTTCTGAGCCTGGCTAACTTCACTTAAGATTATGTTCTCCAGTTCATCCATTTACTTGTGAATGACAAAATTTCATTCTTCTTTGTGGCTCAGTAAAATTCCATTGTGCATAAATACCACATTTTCTTAATCCATTTGTCAGTAGTGGGACATCTTGGCTGTTTCCATAACTTGGCTATTGTAAATAGTGTTGCAATAAACATGGGTATGCAGGTGCCTATGAAGTAACCTGAGTCTCATTCCTTTGGGCATATCCCTAGGAGTGGTATCGCTGTATCATATGGTAAATCTATGTTTAGTTTTTTAAGAAGCCTCCATATTATTTTCCAAAGTGGTTATACTAGTGTACATCCCCACCAGCAGTGTATGAGGGTTCCTTTTTTACCATATCCTTACTAACATTTGTTGTTTGTGGTGCTTTTGATGATAGCTATTCTAACAGGGCTGAGGTGGAATCTTAATGTGGTTTTGATTTGCATTTCCTTTATGGCCAGAGATGGTGAGCACTTTTTCATGTGTTTTTTGGCCATTTGGACTTCTTCCTTTGAAAAAGTTCTGTTTAGTTCAGTTCCCCACTTCTTTATTGGTTCATTGATTTTGGTAGAGTTTAATTTTTTGAACTCCATGTATATTCTGGTTACCAGTCCTTTGTCAGATGTATAGCCAGAGAATATTTTCTCCCACTCTGTGGATGCTCTCTTCAGTTTAAAGACCATTTCTTTTGTTGTGCAGAAGCTTTTTAACTTCATGTAGTCCCATTTGTCTATCCTTTCTCTTAGTCGCTGGTCTAATGCAGTTCCATTGAGGAAGTCCTTGCCTATACTTATTGCTTCCAGAGTATTCCCTCTCTTTCCTGCACTAACTTCAGAGTTTTGGGTCTGATATTAAGGTCCTTAATCCATTTGAGTTGATACTAGTACAGGGTGATAGACATGGATCTAGTTTCAGCTTTCTGTAGGCAGATAACCACTTTTCCCAGCAACATTTGTTGAAGAGGCAGTCTTTTCTCCATCGCATGTTTTTGGATCTTTGTCAAGAATAAAGTGGGGATAGCTGTGTGGATTCATATCTGGGTCCTCTGTTCTGATCCACTGGTCTTCATATCTGTTTTTGTGCCAGTACCCTGCTGTTTTTATTGCTATGGCTCTGTAGTGTAGTTTGAAGTCAGGTATTGTGATACCTCCAGCATTGCTCTTTTTGCTGAGTATTGCCTTGGCTATTCATGGTCTTTTGTGTTTCCAAATGAACTTTATGGTAGATTTTTCAATCTCTGTGACGAAAGTCATTGAGATTTTGATGGGAATTGCATTAAACAAATAGATTGCTTTTAGTAATATAGGCATTTTTACTATGTTGATTCTACCAATCTATGAGCACAGGGGATCTCTCCACCTTCTGTGGTCTTCCTCAGTCTTTTTCTTCAGAAGTTTGTAATTTTCCTTGTAGATGTCATTCACATCCTTTATTAAGTTCATTCCTAGGTATTTGATTTTTTTTGACACTATTGTAAATGGAATTATTTCCATATATTCTTTCTCAATTTGTTCATTGTCAGTGCTAGAAAAGCTAATGGCTTTTGTAAGTTGATTTTGTATCCTGGCACTTTGCTGTAGCTGTTTATGGTGTCTAGGAGTTTTGGGGTAGAGTTTTAGGTCTTTAAGATATAGGATTATGTTGTCTGCAAATAGGGATATTTTGACAGTTTCTTTATCTATTTGTATTGCTTTTTTTTCCTTCTTTTTCACTAATCGCTCCAGCTAGGAATTCCAGGACTATATTGAATAGGAATGGGGAGAGTGGGCACCCTTATCTCATTCCTGATTTTAGGGGAAATGGTTTCAGTTTTTCTCCATTAAGTATGATGGATATAGGTTTGTCATATATAGCCTTTACAATGTTGAGGTACATTCCTTCTGTTCCTAGTTTTCTTAGAGTTTTATCATGAAGCATTGTTGGATCTTATCAAAGTTTTTTTTTTGCATCTATTGAGATGATCAAGTGGTTTTTGTCTTTGCTTCTATTAATGTGCTGTATTATGTTTATAGATTTGCGTATGTTGAACCATCCCTACATTCCTGGGATTAAGCCAACTTGGTCATTGTGAATGATATTCTTGATGTGATGTTGGATTCGGTTTCCCATTATTTTACTGAGGATTTTTGCATCAATGTTCATTAAGGAGATTGACCTGTAGTTCTTCTTTTTGGAAGTGTCTTTGTATGGTTTTTGGATGTGTGTAACACAGGCTTCATAGAATGAGTTACACAGTGTTACTTCCCCTTCTATTTTGTGGAAAAGTTTAAGGAGAGTTGGTATTGGTGCTTACTTAAAGGTCTGATAGAATTCAGCAGAGAATCCATAGGTCCTGGACTGTTCTTTTTGGGGAGACTCTTTACTGCTGCTTCAATTTCATTTTGTGTTATAGATCTATTCAGGTGATTAATGTCCTCTTGGTTCAAATTTGGATGGTCATAAGTATCTAGAAATTTGTTCATTTCTTCAGAATTTTCAAATTTATTAGAATATAGATTCTCAAAGTAGTCTCTGATGATTTCCTGGATTTCCATGGTGTTTGTTGTTATCTCCCCTTTTGCATTTCTGATTTTAGTGATTTGGGTATTTTCTCTCCTCATTTTAGTCAGGTTTGCAAGGAGTCTGTCTACCTTGTTTATTTTTTCAAAGAAACAGCTTTTTGTTTCATTGATTCTTTGCTTTTTTTTGTTTGTTTCTATTTCATTAATTTTGGTCCTTATTTTTGTTAGTTCTCTTCATCTGCTTTTTTTGGGATTTGCTTCCTCTTGTTTTTCTAGGAGTTTGACATGTAGCATTAGGGAATTGATTTGAGATCTTTCTGTCCTTTTAATATATGCACTTGTGGCTATAAACTTTACTCTTAGGACTGCTTTACCTGTGTCCTATATATTCTGGTAGGTTATGTTTACATTTTTTATTAACTTCCAGGAACCTTTTAATTTCCTCTTTTATTTCATCAATGACCCATTGATCATTGAGCAATGTGTTGTTCAAATTCCAATTGCTTGCATGTTTTCTACTGTTTTTTGTTGTTGTTGTTGAAGCTCTAATGCATTGTGATCAGATAGAATGCATGGGATTATTTCTATTTTTTATATTTGCTGAGGCTTGCTTTGTGCTCTAAGATATGATCAGTTTTGGAGAAGGTTCCATGGGCTGCTGAGAAGCATGTATATCATGCAGATATAGTATGAAATATTCTGTAGACATCAGCTAGGTCCATTTGAGCTATGGTGTGATTTAGTTCTAGAATTTCTTTATTGATTTTTTTGTTTAGATGACCTATCTATTGGTGATGGGGAGTATTAAAGTCTCCCACTACCACTGCATTGGAGTCTATATATGCATTTAAGCCCTTTAGAGTATGTTTGATGAAATTAGGTTCACTGATGTTGGGTGCATATAGGTTGATAATTGTTATTTCCTTTTAGTGTATTTCACCTTTTATTAGTATGAAGTATCCTTCTTTATCTCATTTGATCAATGTAAGTTTGAAGTCTACATTGTCTGAGATAAGTTGCTACTCCTGCCATTGGCTTGGTAAATCTTCTTCAAGCCTTTCACCCTAAGCCAGTTCTTATTTCTGTAAATGATATGGGTCTCCTCTAAACAACAGATTGTTGGATTTTCTTTTTTAATCCAGTATGCCAAATGGTGTCTTTCGATGAAGGAGTTAAGTCCATTAACAGTCAGTATTAGTATTGATAGGTATGTGATGATTCCTGTATTTAGTTGTTTTTGTCGTTTAAGGGTTTGACTGTATGCAGTTGAATCAATGTTACTGTCTGATTCCTTGTCTTTTCTTTTCCTATGGTTTGGTACTGCTTACCCTTTCATGGTTTTGTTTGCTTTCATTTTCTGTGTGCAGAATTCCTTGAAGAATCTTTTGTAGTGGTGGCTTGGTGGTCATATATCATTTTAGTTTCTGCTTATCATGGAAGACTTTTATTGCTCCATCTATTTTAAATAATAGTTTTGCTGGGTAGATTATCCTAGGATTGAAGTTATTTTCATTCAGTGCCTGGAATACCTCACTCCATGCCCTTCTTGCTTTTAAGATTTCCATTGAGAAATCTGCTGTGATTTTGGTGGGTTTACCTTTGTCTGTCATTTGTTTTTTCTCTCTTACAGGCTTCAATGTTCTCTCTCTACCTTCTGTGCTTGTTTTTTTTAATGATTATGTGTTGTGGGGTAGTTCTATTTTGGTCAAGTCAGTATGGTGTCCTGGAGGCATCCTGTACCTGAATGGCCATAGCTTTCTATAAATCTGGGAAATTTCCTGTTATTATTTTGTTGAATATATTATGATTCCCCTTTGCTTCTTATCCTTCTTCAATGCCCATGATTCTCAGGTTTTGTCTCTTGATGGAGTTGGTGAGTTCTTGCATATTCCTTTCACAGGTTTTGAGTTATTTGACTAATAGCTTTTCATATTTTCCTTTAATTTCTATTTTACCACCAAGTTCTGAGATCTGTCTTCTGTTTGTTCTAGTCTGCTGGAGTGGACTTCCATTGTGTTTTAGATTTCTGTTTCATTCTTTTTTCTCAGGTTTTCCATACCATGGGTTACTTCCTCTTTAATATTGTCAATTTCTGTCTTTAATTCATTCAGCTCTGTATTTATAGTGTTCTCTGTTTCACTTTGGTGTTTATTTAGGGCTCCTATGAGTTTATTTATTTGTTTCTGTGTCTTCTCCTATTCTTTATTTTTCTTGTCTTGGAATTTCTTCAGTGATTCTTGTATATTTTTGGATGACCATGTCTAGTGACATCTCCATGAAGTTCTCAGTGATTACTTGCAGGATTTCTTCTTTGAGGAAGTTCTTGTGGGCATCGTTGGGTTCCTCGGCATTGTTCATCTTGGTTTTGTTGCAGTTTGGACCTGGGTATCCATTTTTTTCATTTCCCTCTGAATCCTGTTTTAAATTATTTGGGAGGGCAGAGAATGATTTCCATCCCTTTTTTGACTTCCCATCACTCTACTTGGTACTGTGTAACTATATTTTTTACAGTCTATTGGTGGTTTCAGTCACCTGTTTTCTTTCCCTTGGTTTTGCTGTGTTGGTTTACTGGAGGCTTGTTTCTTTGCCTCACCCGCTTTCTCTGGGGTAAGATCAGTGTTCTGTCAGCTGGTCCACTGCTGTCAGCGTGTTGTGATGGTTTGTTGATTCTTGTTTAATTTTTCAGTGTCATTTGACTTTAGATGTTGCTCACTGGCTTAGGAGATGAGCTTTATGGGCCACTGCATGCCTTATTTCAGGCAGCAGTTTATCACTGGCCTACTGTTGTCCCTTCTGCATTTCCAGCCTTTGTTTATTGAAAGTTCTCATGGAAATTAGTTCCTTGGCCCTCCCTTTTTCTCCTGTGAGTTTACAGCACCCTGCCCCCTCTGCTGTGTGTTAGTTTTCTGTTCCTTACTTATTGTTCAGTTTTCTTTTGTTTTTTTTTTTCCATGGGGGTTGTCAGTCTGCCCACAGGGTTATACTGGTTTATTCCAGGGTTGGCTGGTGCAATACCATGTGATGCTTGGGGCTCACCTGTTGGTCTGTCAAAAGTCTCCCAAGCAGGTTTGAAGCCAGCATCTGTCGGTGTGGGAGTCCTGTTTTCTCAGTGTAATGTGGTGTGGAGAAACTTTGCAAAGGGTAAGGATTCAGGGTGTCAAGGTTTTGATTCTTCTTGATGCTTTATTTCTGCCAAGTGTGGCTCCAAGGTCTCAGCAAGATTTTTGAATTATGGAGCTCAGGCTGTCTAATTCTGCACCCTAGTTGCCATCTCGGGTCCTCTTACATCTTTTAATTAGAGAATTGAGACCATTTATATTCAGAAGTATTATTAAAATGTATCTACTAATTCCTGTCTATTTTTTTTGTTTTGTTTTGTTATGCTTGATTCTTTCCCAACTCTCATTTGCCTATCCACTTTTTCAATGAGATTTATTTCAAAGTGTATGCTTGTAGTCATGTTTATATTTTTCCTTGGGATACAGGATTCCTTTAAGTATCTTCTTTAGTCCAGATTAGTGGTCATAAATTCCTTTAGTTTGTGCTGATCTTGGAAGGTCTTTATTTCTCTTTCAATTTTGAAGCATAACTTTACCAGATATGGTAAGGTAGGTTATCAGTTGGTTTCTTTTGGGGTGTGAGGTACAGTCCATGCCCTCTTGGCCTTTTGAAATTCTTCTGAAAAATCTGCTGACATTCTCATGGGTTTGCCTTTATAAGTGACTTGGTTTTTCTGTTTTACAGCTTTTAATACTCTGTTGGTTTGTACACTTGAAATTTTAACTACATTATAGAGTGAGGTTCTAAAAACTTCCTTTAGGGCTAGGAATAAAGTTCAGTGGTTAGAGCTCTTCCATAGAATGCACAAGGCTCTGTGTTTGATTACCAAAAATAAAAAGGAAGAGAAGGGCCACTGCCAGACACCAGCACCCAGACAGCTTGGGAAGATGGGGACCACAAGATGGGCTAAGCAGTACACCGAAGAGGGGGGAGGGAAATCCCTCACAGAACTGTAAATAAGCCAGGCTGGAGAAGGCAGGAGCAGCAGCACACACCCAGCAGTCAGGAGCAGGAAAGCTTGTAAAAGTGGCGGAGGGAGGAAAACTCCAAGGAGAGGAGGGAAGACCACTTCCCACTTGAGCTGTAACTAAACACGCAGGCCTGAGAAAGCGGGTGCAGTGTTACCTCCCCCAGTGTGCTAGGAAAGGGGAAAGCTTGTAGCAGTGGCATCGTGCTCGGGAGAACTCTGAGTAAACAAAGCCTGCAGGGCCAGGTGAGTGTTAAGCTCACTCTTGAGATCTGCATAAATAAAGCTTCCAGCAACAGCAGGCTGACAGCAGTGGGCAGGCAAGCCACAACTGCAGATAACCATTCACAGAACTGTCTCCAGACTCTTTTTTTTTCTCTCCAGACTCTTTTTTTTTTTCTCTCCCTACCTTTGATGAGACAACAACTGAACTACACCTGCATGCTGAAAAACTTACTGAAATTGTATTGCACTTGAACTTGGGACACTTTGTGGGTTTTTTTTTTGTTTTGTGTGGTTTTGTTTTGTTTTGTTTTTTCTAGTTTTTTCCCTTTTGATGAGACAACCATAGAACTACTTCTGAGGCAACATCTCCAGGATTGGAGGCTGAGGGACAAACATCAAAATTATTAAGACTGAAACTTTATTGCATTTGAACTCAGAGATTTTTTAATATTTATTTTATTAATTTTTTTCTTTTCATTTATTTATTTTTTATTTTTATTTTTATGTTTTTATTTTTTATTTACAATCCTCTCTCTGTCTCTCTAATGTCTGTTCAGCTTACAGTTGATTAGTACACTATTTCTCCCTGTTTATGTCTTTGAAACTTTTTCATTTATTTCTTTCTTTTGTTTTTTCTACTTGTTTATTTGTTTTTCCCTTTTCCTTTAACTTCTTTGCTTTCCATCTTCTCTCACCGTTCCATTGTAAATATCACCAGTGCTATTATTACAAGCTAGAAAATACTTAATTACACACAGTACAGGGACAAAAACAACACCAAGGGCAATAAAGGGAAGACAGAAAAAACAGGGAAACCAGTTTCCCCACAGCAAAAAATTAGTACAGGAACCAGAGAGAAATGAAGAAAACACATACTCAGACCCAGACTTCGACAATATAAAGATAAACTATGCCAAAGAACCCAATGAAGCCCACAAGAATAATCTAAAAGAAGAAATACTACAGGTACTCAATGAGAATTTTATAGAGATGATACTGGATATGGTCAACCAAAATGTACAGGAGACACTCAAGAAATTCCAAGTCATCAAAAATAGAGAATTTGAAAAAGAAAAAAAGAAATAAAAGAAACCATAGAAGCACTGTATAAACACCAAAGTGAAACAGAGAACACAATTAATAAAGAGATAAATGAGCTCAGGACAAAAATAGACAACATTAAAGAGGAAACCACCCAGGATATGGAAAACCTCAGAAAAAAGAATGAAACAGAATTGCAAACCAAAACAGAAGGCCAATCCAGCAGAATAGAACAAACAGAAGACAGAATCACAGAACTCGAAGATGAAATGGTAATTAAAGGAAAAACTGAAGAACTATTAGTTAAACTCAAGATCTGTGAAAAGAAAATGCAAGAACTCACTGACTCCATCAAAAGACCAAACCTGAGAATCATGGGCATTGAAAAAGGAGAAGAGGTGCAAGCCAAGGGAATGCATAATATATTCAACAAAATAATAACAGAAAATTTCCCAAATTTAGAGAAAGCTATTCCCATACAGATGCAAGAGACCTCCAGAACACCAAACAGACCAGATGAAAATAGAACTACCCCATGGCATATCATCATTTAAACAAGTTCAGAAACTAGGGAAAGAATATTGAAGGCTGTAAGAGAGAAAAAACAAATAACATACAAAGGAAAACCCATCAAAATCACAGCAGACTTCTCCACAGAAACATTAAACTCAAGAAAAGCTTGGGAAGATCTTCCAAGCACTGAATGAAAATAACTTCAACCCCAGGATACTCTACCCAGCAAAACTATCATTCAAAATAGATGGAGCAATAAAAGTCTTCCATGATAAGCAGAAGCTAAAACAATATGTCACCACAAAGACACCACTAAAGATTCTTCAATGGATTCTGCACACAGAAAGTCAAAGTCAACATAACCATGAAAGGGCAGGCAGCACCAAACTATAGGAAAAGAAAAAGCAAGAAAGTAGAGAGTAACCTCAATTTAGGTACACACAATCCAACCTTCCAACAATTAAGACAACAAAATGACAGGAATTACCACATACCTATAAGTACTAACACTTAAAGTTAATGGATTTAATTCAACCATCAAAAGGCACCATTTGATGAACTGGATTAAAAGGGAAGATCCAACAATTTTTTGCATACAGGGGACCCATCAAACTGACAGAAATAAGCATAGGCTAAGGATGAAAGGCTGGAAGAAGATTTACCAAGCAATGGCTCCCAAAAAAAGGCAGGAGTAGCAATACTTATCTCTGACAAAGTAGACATCAAACCTACATTGATCAAACGAGATAAAGAAGGACATTCCACATTAATAAAAGGGAAACTAGACCAAAAGGAAATAACAATTATCAACTTATATGCACCCAATGTCAATGCACCAACTTCATTAAAAATAGCTTGAAAGACTTAAAGCGTATATTAACACCAACACAGTGGTTGTGGGAGACTTTAACAGAACATTATCATCAATAGATAGGTAATCCTAACAAAAAATCAATAAAGAAATCCTAGATATAAAATATACAATAGATCAAATGGACCTACTTGATGTCTACATAACATTTCATCCAACTTCTACACAATTTACATTCTTCTGAGCAGCCCATGGAACCTTCTCCAAAATAGATCATATCCTAGGGAAAAAAGCAAGCCTCAGCAAATATAAGAAAATAGAAATTATACCATGCATACTATCTGATCACAATGCTAGAACTCAACAACAAAAGTAAAGACAAAAAACATGCAAACAGCTGGAAACTGAATAACTCATTCCTTAATGAACAATGGGTCATTGATGAAATAAAAGAGGAAATTAAAAAGTTCCTGGAAGTCAATGAAAATGAAAACACAACCTACCGGAACCTATGGGACACAGCAAAGGCAGTCCTGAAAGGAAAGTTTATAGCCATGAGTGCATATATTAAAAAGACTGAAAGATCCCAAATCAATGACCGAATGATACATCTCAAACTCTTAGAAAAACAAGAACAAGCAAATCCCAAAACAAATAGGAGAGAAATAATAAACATAAGAGCTGAAATCAACGAAATAGAAACCAAAAACACCATACAAAGAATTAATGAAACAAAAAGTTGGTTCTTTGGAAAAATAAATAAGATTGACAGACCCCTAGCAAATCTGACTAAAATGAGAAGAGAAAAAACCCAAATTAGTAGAATCAAGAGTGCAAAAAAGGGAGATAACAACAAACACCATGGAAGTCCATGAAATCATCAGAGACTACTTTGAGAACCTATATTCAAATAAATTTGAAAATCTTAAAAAAATGGACAGATTTCTACATACATCTGATCACCCAAAACTCAACCAAGAGGACATTAATCACCTGAATAGATCTATAACACAAAATGAAATTCAAGCAGCAATCAAGAGTCTCCCCAAAAAGAAAAGTCCAGGACCTGATGGATTCTCTGCTGAATTCTATCAGACCTTTAAAGAACTGATACCAAACCTCCTTAAACTGTTCCATAAAATAGAAAGGGAAGGAAAACTGCCGAACACATTTTATGAAGACAGTATTACACTTATCTCAAAACCAGGCAAAGACACCTCCAAAAAGAACTATAGGCCAATCTCCTTAATGAACATTGATGCAAAAATCCTCAACAAAATAATGGCAAACCAAATTCAACAACACATCAAAAAGATTATTCACCATGACCAAGTAGGCTTCATTCCAGGAATGCAGGGGTGGTTCACTGTACGAAAATCAATAAATGTAATAAACCACATTAAAAGAAGCAAAGACAAAAACCACTTGATCATCTAATAGATGCAGAAAAAGCCTTTGATAAGATCCAACACCATTTCATGATAAAAGCTCTAAGAAAACTAGGAATAGAAGGAAAGTACCCCAACATTATAAAAGCTATATATGACAAACCTACAGCCAGAATTATATTAACGGACAAAAACTGAAACTATTCTCTCTAAAATCAGGAACTAGACAAGGATGCCCACTATCTCCACTCCTATTCAACATAGTACTGGAATTCCTAGCCAGAGCAATTAGGCAAGAAGAAGGAATAAAAGGAATACAAATAGGTAAAGAAACTGTCAAAATATCCCTATTTGCAGATGACATGATTCTATACCTTAAAGACCCAAAAACTCTACTCAGAAGCTCCTAGACACCATCAATCACTATAGCAAGGTAGCAGGATATAAAATCAACATAGAAAAATCATTAGCATTTCTATACACTAATAATGAACAAACTGAAAAAGAATATATGAAAACATTTCCATTTACAATAGCCTCAAAAAAATCAAATACCTAGGTGTAAACCTAACAAAGGATGTGAATGACCTTTACAAGGGAAACTATAAACTTCTGAAGAAAGAGATTGAGGAAGACTATAGAAAGTGGAGAGATCTCCCATGCTCATGGATTGGTAGAATCAACATAGTAAAAACGTCTATACTCCCAAAAGTAATCTACATGTTTAATGCAATTCCCATCAAACTTCCAGTGACATTCATTAAAGAGATTGAAAAATCTACTGTTAAATTTATATGGAAACACAAGTGGCCATGAATAGCCAAGTCAATACTCAGTCAAAAGAACAATGCTGAAGGTATCATGATACCTGACTTCAAACTATATTACAAAGCAATAACAATAAATACAGCCTGGTACTGGCAGAGAAACAGGCATGAAGACCAGTGGAACAGAATAGAGGACCCAGATATGAAGCCACAAAACTATAACCAACTTGTCTTTGACAAAGGAGCTAAAAATATACCATGGAGAAAAGACAGCCTCTTCAACAAAAACTGCTGGGAAAACTGGTTAGCAGTCTGCAAAATACTGAAACTAGATCCATGTATATCACCCTATACCAAGATTAACTCAAAATGGATCAAGGATCTTAATATCATACCACAAACTCTGAAGTTGATACAGGAAAGAGTAGGAAATACTCTGGAGTTAGTAGGTATAGGTACAAACTTTCTCAATGAAACCCCAGCAGCACAGCAACTAACAGATAGCATAGATAAATGGGACTTCATAAAACTAAAAAGCTTCTGCTCAACAAAAGAAATGGCCTCTAAACTGAAGAGACCACCACAGATTGGGAGAAAACATTTGCCAGCTACACATCATCACACAAATGACTGATAACCAGAATATATAGGGAACATGAAAACTAAATTCTCCCAAAATTAATGAACCAATAAAGAAATGGGCAAGTGAACTAAACAGAACTTTCTCAAAAGAAGAAATTTAAATGGCCAAAAAACACATGAAAAAATGCTCACCATCTTTATCAATAAAGGAAATGCAAATTAAAACCATACTATATTCTACCTCACCCCTGTTAGAATAGCCATCATTAGTAACACCACCACCAACAGGTGTTGGCGAGGATTCGGGGAAAAAGGAACCCTCTTACACTGTTGGTGGGAATGTAAACTAGTACAACCACTCTGGAAAAAAATTTGGAGGCTACTTAAAAAGCTAAACATTGATCTACCATTTGATCCCAAGAGTAATACCACTCTTGGGGATATACCCAAAAGACTGTGACACAGGTTACTACAGAGGCACCTGCACACCCTTGTTTATTGCAGCACTATTCACAATAGCCAAGTTATGGAAACAGCCAAGATGCCTCATTACTGATGAATTGATTAAGAAAATGTGCTATCTATACACAATGAAATTTTATGCAGCCATGAAGAAGAATGAAATGTTATCATTTGCAGTTAAATGGATGGAATTGGAGAACATCATTCTGAGTGAGGTTAGCCTGGTCCAAAAGACCAAAAACTGTATGTTCTCCCTCAGATGCAGACATTAGATTGAGGGCAACCACAACAAGGTGATTGGACTTTGATCACAAGATAAAGTGAGAGCACACAAGGGAGATATGAGGATAGGTAAGACACCTAAAAAACTAGATAGCATTTGTTGCCCTCAATGCAGAGAAACTAATGCAGATACTTTAAAGTGACAGAGGCCAATAGGAGAAGGGAACCAGGAACTAGAGAAAAGGTTAGATCAAGAAGAATTAAGCTAGAAGGTAACACACATGCACAGGAAATGAATGTGAGTCAACTCCCTGTATAGCTATCCTTATCTCAACTAGCAAAAACTCTTGGTCCTTCCTATTATTGCTTATACTCTCTGTTCAACAAAATTAGAGACAAGGGCAAAATAATTTCTGCTGGGTATTGATGGGGTGGGTGGCGAGAGGGAGGGGGCGGAGTGGGGAGGGGGGAGAAATGACCCAAACATTGTATGCACATATGAATACAAAGAAAAAGAAAAAGAAAATGGAAGCTCAAAAAAATAAATAAATAAAACAAGGAAAATGATACCACTCCCTAAAAAAAAAAAGAAAAGGAAAAGAAGGTAAAAAATAAAATCAAAATGAAAAAGCTTCTTATACGTGGATCTTGATCCATTTCTCAAGATTTGAGAAAATTTCTATTATTTCATTGAATATATTTCTTATGCTTTTAGCTTGTACTTTTCCTCCTTTATCTATGTTATATAATCATAAATTTTTCTCTTTTAATAGTGTCCTAGTGTATATTCTGGTTATTTTTATTATTATTATTGTCTGTATATTCTAAGACATCTTGTCTTTAAACTTTGAGTCTCTCTTCCACTTGATTCAGTCTATTGATGAGGATTTCAATTGAGTTTTTATTTGATTTATTGAGCTTTTCTTTCCAAGAATGCTACTCAATTTTTTTCAGAACCCCTCTTTATTGAATCATTCTTTTATATGCTGAATTATCTTCCTTATTTCATTCAGCTTTTTATTTGTATCCTTTTAAAATTCATTCATCCATTTATCCCTATCATCTTTGAATTTGTTGATTATTCTTATCATTATTCTTTTGAATTCTTTAAGATATCATAATCTTTGCCTGGAGATGTATAAAACCATTAAAAATATTAAACACCAAATTAAGTGGACAAATGAATCAAACAGTTTTCAAAAAAGAAAAAAAAGACAAATGACTAATAAATAAAATGTTGGCCCTTAGGAAAATGCAAGTCAAAATCATTGAAATTTCATCTAATCCCTGTCAGAATGACCAAGAATCCAAAGGGAAAAGGAACCATATACACTGTTCATAGGAATGTAAATTAGTCTAGCCACTGTGAAAACCATTATGGATTTGCTACAAAAAAAAAAAAAAGAATTATCATATCACACAGCTATTCCAATTCTGGGTATATTCTTAAAAGAATCTAAGTTTGCTGGGCACTGGTATCTCATACCTGTAATCCTAGCTACTCGGGAGGCAGAGATTAGGAGGATTGCGGTTTGAAGCCAACCCAGGCTGAGTTCATAAGACCCTGTCTCAAAAAAACTCTTCACAAAAATAGGGCTGGTGGAATGGCTCAAGGTGCAGGCCCTGAATTCAAACCCCAGTATGGCAAAAAAAGAAAACAAAAAGAGAAGAATCTAAGTCAGCATGCAATAGTAAACATTTCTCAAATTAATAAACTCATCTTCCAACTTGAGAAACAGGAAGAAAGAACAGCTTAAAGCATGCAGAAGGAAGAAAATAATCTATATTGGATAGGAAATTACAGAAATACAGAACAAAAAAGCATAAAGAAAATAAGTGAAATGAAAATCTCATTCTTTGAAATGGTTAGCAAATTTGACAAACCTTTAGATGGATGAATCAAGAAAAAAAGAAAAGATTCAAATGCCTATAATCATAGCAGGTCAGTATTATTACTGACCTACAAAAAGAATCATAAGGAGTAATATAAGCATTTGTATGTGAAATACATTAGATAAATTGAAGGACATTAATGAATTTTTGGAAAGACACAAACCACTGCTTCAACAAGAAATACATAGTCTTAAGCAACTTGTTATAAAACAAGTAAAGAGATCAAATTGGTGATAGAAATAACAACAAAATCTCTTCATGATGAAAGGCCTAGCTGGTTTCCAGTCATATATCTGATATGAAAGAGAAAAGACAAAGGCAGGAATAATTGGAAGAAGAGAATATTGAGAACACACTTTATGTCTGTTGTCTACAAAGTGAATCACTGTAGTAGTTCCACTTTTATGGCATGAGAAAAATTGAAAGGACATTGATAAGGAGAGCTGTAGAAGTCATATTTAGAGTTCAATATTATCTTACAATTTCATCTAAGGTCCAGTTTTTCTTTTGTTTGCCTGTATTTTGCATATTTTTGTTTTTTCTCTTGATGCTAAGAGCTAAGAAAAAAGGAAGGCTTACATTTTTGAGGCTTTGTCAATATTTGTCTTAACAACTTGTCAAGGAATGACCAGGAAAAAGGGCCCTTGTTATACCTGTGATTTCCTTGAGATGAAAGCTAATGTGGAGGCATCTGAACATAACCTAATAGGACAAAGAAGCCCCATTAAAATTACCAGTATCACAATCCACTTTATATTATTATGTTGCAGTTTTGCTTCTTATGCATGTACCTCTTCTCTCTTCATCTGAACTATAAGCTAGGTATATTTTTTTCTCAATTTTGAATGTTCACAGAAAAATATCTTAAGTCTAATAGGCCCCACATACGTATCAAACATCATTCTGTGAGGTAGGCTTATAAAGCCACCATTATTTGTCATAGTCCAACTTAGACTCTCCATAAATCCAGCTTCTGAAATATAGATGTTTGTTTGACAAATGTTGATGTACAATTTCAAAATATGATAGTCTGTCTTTCAACTAGAGATTGGCTTCAAATCTATTTTATTTCTCTCATTTCCACTTCTTTTATTATTTCTTTTTTTTATGTCTGGGGCATAGTTATTAGGTCACTAAGTTATGCTGTGTTTTTTCTCAAGTAATAGATGTTTCATCAGATCTATAAATTATATAAATACAGTATATACAGATCTGATAGCATATGCCATGATGTTACCTATCCATTTCAGTCTCTGAAAGAGCTAGATGAGGTCAATTTCTCTAGTAAAGAAGAAATGTGGCCTTGAAAGATTTTCTGTTATTATTTTAAAGTATGACTCAAACTGATCCCAAAATGTAGAGCACTGAATACCTATATTGGGTAAAAAATTTCAGGTTAACAGCAAATATAATTTTATTCTTTTATATAATTCAACTTAGTTTTTAAATGAAATATCTATTTTTACTTGGATAGTAGAAATTTATTATAAATCAATTTGAGATGTCTTCTTACCTACAGTTATTGCTTAAATACTATTATGTCTCTAGGGATTGAAAATGAGGATAAATTGGGAGAATTTTCCAAAATCTTTACCATAAGAATCCATCCAGGAAATAGCCTTCTACCTTTGAAGTAGATTTCCCCAAACCAATGTTTCTGCTGCAAAAAGAAGAAATGGCCATATATATAGGAAAGATATTTTTAAGATATGAAAACCTGAGAAGCAATGATGCACTTCATTTCTGAAAGAGGGCCTTTCATGGGTAAGTTGATAATTGTTGACTGTTTTTCTCCTGGAGTTATTTGACAATTTTAAGTGTGAGCCAAAATTTGTGCCTGATTTACCCAGAGAGTTTACTGGAAGAATAGAGAGCCTTGTGAGGTTCTGGGAATAAGTGCAGCTGGCATACCGGATAAGTGTGAAGTCTCAGAATGAGGGTCAACTTTCCCCATGGAGCATTTGTTGAGACCTGAGGCTACATACAGGAGCAGAAGGACTACAGTGAGGTGTTCTAAGAGGTAGATGCACATCTCCTGTATTTTCATGATGCTTAAGTGACAAAGTCTCATTAGAGGGAGGATCCCACCTCATTGAAACAGTGACTTTCCTCTTTAATAACATTCTGACTAGGTTTTAAGGTTTCAGGGGGTGATGAAATTACAATCAAAATCACAGGGTATTTATTGTTAATGTTGAAATTGGTCAGTTTATTCTAAAATTTATGAAATTTACATGGAATACAAGTGGATATATGTATATACATACATACATATTATATAATATTATTGAAATTTATATAGAATAGGCAAAGCAGTTATGAAAATATCTTCAAATACATAGCCATGCATGGGATCATCTATTAAATTAAGTGTATGTAGCACTATTTACAACAGCCAAACTATGGAAACAGCCAAGATGCCCCTCTACTGACAAATGGATTAAGAAAACGTGGTATTTGTACACAATGGAATTTTATTTAGCCACAAAGAATGAATTTTTTCATTCGCAAGTATATGGATGGAACTGAAGAACATCCTCTTAAGCGAAGCTACCCAGGCTCAGAAGGCCAAAAATTGCATGTTCTCCATCATATGTGGATTATAGACCTAAAACAAATGCAGTAATATTTTTGGACATGGGTAACTCTAAGGGGAGAATGTGCATGGGAGGAATAGGGAAAGGGAAGGAAACCTAAAATTGAATGTGGTTGATGTGCTTGCTGTAGAGGAGTTAACAAAGTAATCTTAAACTGATAGAGGTCACTATGGGAAGAGGACTAGGAAGTAGTGAAGAGGTCTGGAAGAGATGAACGAATGTGGGTTGTAATACATATGTACATGGAAGCAATGCCAGAAATCTCTGTATAGCTATCTTTACCTCAAACTTGCAAAAAATGTGTTGTCTTATTATCTCTTATGTTTTCTCTTCAGCAAAACTGGAGAAGAGGGCAGAACAGGCTCTGCCTGGAAGCAAGGTGGTTGGGGGCAGGAGGGAGAGATGTTCCAAACAATGTATACACATATGAATAAATGTAAAAACAATAATGAAATAAAATAAATTGTTTAAAAAACGGGGAGTGAGGATAAGAAAGAATAATAAACTGGATGAATTTGATCAAAATACACTATATATATATGTATGAATCACAACAAAACCCCTTTTTACAATTAATATATGCTAACAAAAATAACCCAATATTGTAAAAATAAATAAATAAATAAATAAATAAATTCAGTGTAGAAGGAATAGTATCAATTATCTATGGAGGACTGAGTGAATATATATGTAGAATAATAAATATTGACCCTTTCCTCATACTATATAAAATTTTTATTTGAGGGAGATCAATTATATTTGAAAAGTAAAATAATAAATCTATGAAATATGAGAATATTGCTATGACTTAAATAAAAAGGTGTTTTAAACAATAAAAGAACACTGATAATAAAAGAAAACATTGATACATTTGGGCTTCACTTAACTAACAAACTTCTGCTCATGCAAAAGTTAACATTGTTTAGTACTGAGGCAAGTTACAGATATGGAAAAGACAGTCACATTACATATCTGATAAAGAACTATTATCCAGAAAGCATAAAATTTTCTAGATATCAATAAGAAAGTATCCATTCTTTTTTAGGGGCAAAAGAGTAAGAGATGTTTCTCAAGTCAAAACTGCCATTAACTATTCAAAAATTTTCAACAGCATCATTCATCAGTGAAACACAAATTAAAATGCCATTGAGGTACAATTACATCTGAAACAGAATGTTTAAAATGATAAACACAGATAATAGTAAGTGTTATCAGGGGATATGAACCAAGTGGAAAGTTGATTACATAGCTGTGAGACATAAATTTGTAGACTTTGGAAAACTGATTGGCAGAATTCAGAATGAAAGTATATATGCTTTATGAACCAGAAATTTCACTCTTGTGTATATACTAGAGCAAAATGAATGCTTTTATCCACTAGCAAACATCTATAATGATGTTCATAATTAGTTTCATACATAACAGTCCCAAAGTGAAAGCAACATCTTTTGTCAGCAATATGAATATATAAAAAGAGATTGGAATGTAGTTGTACACAAATATGCTATACAACAACTAAAAAGAAGAATTTTTTGGAGCAGAGAACAATGTTTTATAGCAGTGACCAACTGCTATACACAATACCACAAATTATTCTCTCAGACATATTATTGAGAAAAAGAAAGCAGACACTTCTTGTCAACCATATCACCTGATTTCATTTATGTGATGTTTAAAAATATACTAACTGATGTTCGGTAATAGGGATTATAATGTGGTTACTTTTGAGAGACAAGGTGAAAAGTATCATTTGGGAGAAAGCACATGTGGTTTTAGAAATGATTTCTATTGTGAGCTGAATAGTGAGTACCCAGGTGCACATCTGTATAGTTGTCCCTTGGTATCCATGAGACTGGTTCCAGGATCCCACAAGCACCAAAATCTGAGGATGTTCAAGTTCCTTAGATGAAATAGCATACTGTTTGCATGCATCCTACTCCCATCCTTTCATATGCAGTACAAACTCATTGCAAGTTTCTTCCATTATCCTTTTGGGTGTTTCATGGTTCAGAAAGTATCTTAATCAACTCAGTGTTATCAGTAAGTTCCCTTTAAGTCTTAAAACAACCTTCTCTTTTCTATTAGGTCACTTGTGAATCGTTCTTCTACAGAGGTGTGGCAGACCTAAGAGGTTACAAGTTGTGAGCAGGGTCTAGAACCCCTCAATTAGGGATTTCATTCATGGCTTCTCCTCTTTATCACTCCTCCCTTGCATTAGGCAAGGTTTGGTTGATACTCCTTTTGAAATGATAATCCCTTTCTTACTTGTGTGTTGTTCTTCCAAATTAATTGCCCACATTTGAGTGCTTTTAATTTTAAGTTAAAAAATTTAATTATCCAAAGGCCATTGTTTTCTTTGTTTTCTGCTCCCACAGCTCTTTGCTCTTTGCTAAACAAAATAAAAGGACTGCTTTTTGAATAGAGTAAAGCAACATGAAGTATGTATATATTTTTAAATTATTTTTTAAAGATAATTATGAAATCATTCATTTTACTTATACAAATATATGATTTAAAAAAATTATTCACAAGGAAGATTTTATATGTGAATGTCAAACTAAATGCTTCTGTTGTTGTGGGAGTTTGCTAGCTGAGATAGGAGACTGAGGCAATTAGCAGGAAGCAATGTTTATTGTGCCAGCACAGACCCAGCCGACTCATGTCCAAAGGCTGAGCCCCAGAACAAAGGGGTCTCACCTTATATACCCTTGCAAGTAGGTTACAGAGGCAATAAAATTAAAAAACAAGTTTTAACCCATATATGGTTACATGCAATTCTGTAGGCTATTTCAGCCTAGTTGTTTTGTTGTGGCAATATAGTCAGAGGAGAAACCAAGCAACACTCGGTGGAGTGGAGAAAATTTTAATTTTACGCTAGCGGGCCCAGACGTGTACCTGTGTCTGAGCCCGGAACAAAGGATTCACAGGATATTTAAAAGGCAGTGCAGGGTATCAGGTTACAAGGAATGTGCTCTCCCATAAAGTAGGGCTAGTAGTGGGTTAGAGACCTAAGGTTTAGATAAGAACAGCAGGGGAGGCCTGTTTTGGAAAGTTTATTTACAAGTAGAGACAAAGGAAGGCAGGAATGGGTGCTTATCTCCGCATGGTGCCTTTCATCTTGGTCCCAAACTTTTGCATGGCTCTAATGGGCAATTCCTCACAGCTCCCTCCAAGGTTACAGCTTTTAATTGACAGTTTGCCATGTTTTACAACCCTGTTTCAAGGTTATCTTCCTCTTCAGTTTAGTGCCCTTCTAACCCTAGTGCAGTGTCCTTCTTCACCTTTGAATTCCTCAGGTTTTATCTCTCTGCTATGCCATCCCTACCTCCCTGCTACTTTATCAGAACTCAGGCCTAGTTTGTTTTCTTCAGATCCTCCTTCCTGCTACATTATTCCCCCCTTTGATGCTTGGACCCACTTAGGGTCAAAGAGCATTATCTTAATTTAGGGGTTTGTATTTCCATTGCATCATTACATGTGAGGCCATTTTCCTTTCTATATTGGCCTCCATAATAGTCCTGATAGACCACAGTACCAGGGGGACCAGGCAAGGCAGTATTAAGCTTGCTCCTAGGATTAGGCATATTGCCTCTATTAAAGTTTTGAATTCACATAAGGCAGAAAACCACCCCCCAGACAGGTCATTGGGATCCCATCCTTTCCAAGTCTGGACAGGGACATGGGCAAGCTTTCTCATTCTGTCTGTGATCCCTTCTGTGATCCCTTCTGTGACCTTTCCTTCATCATCAATCTGTAAGCAGCAGTTGCTTAGGTTAAATTTTCCACAAATTCCTCCCTTAGAAGCCAGCAAATAATCTAAAGCCAAGCAGATCTGATAGATGGCATTGCACATCTCAGTGCTTTGTTTTATCAGCAAATTGAAGGCTCTTGTGGTTTCGTTAGTTATAATTTAACAATAGCCTGCAGCCTGAGCCTGATGATGTGGTTGAGCATATATACAGGGGTGCAATAGTCCCAGGACCATCTCTTGTCCAGGTGGCAGGACCACAGTACTGGATGATTTACTCAGGGGGCCATTTGTCATCTTTTTCTCAACCCCAGTGGTCTCCCATGTTGGCCTCCCCAACAAACAGTACAAAGTGACATTCAGTGTCTGGGCTGTAGACTCAGCCAGTGAGAAGAACAAGTTTTTAGCTTTGGCAGAGATGGAAAATTCACTCCTCATCACCTTATAAAAGGAGAGAAAAACTTGGTACGAGGAACTCTCATGGGTATCAGTTACTAATTTGAGGTGTATCGGACTCTCAGGGTCAAGACCCTGTTTATCTATTTTTATATTAATTACTATTCCCCGTGCCCAATCAGATGGCTTAACTATAGTGAAATTGACAGGGTTACGGGTCAAGGGCAACTTTTCCCTGTGAAGGAGGGCTGTGTGCTTCGCCCTCTGCCGTGTGGCCCATGAAACACAACTCCAATAAGGACAATAATGAGAACCCCCATCATCACATGGCCAACGGTTGTCTCCCCAGCACGTATTCTTATCATTTGACATAAACGCTCTTTCCCAAGTTAGGCTCCCACAGCCACAGCCTGTACCTCCACACCCACCTTTGTCTAGAGCCTCACATGTATCAAAGAGCATTGACACTGGCTTACCAGGTATCATGAGTGCCTATTGGTGAGTACAGAGAGACAGTACTCAGGAGACTCTTATTTCAAAGAACAGGGTTTTTATTCAAGCAAATTCATACTGCACTTTCCTATGGATCCTAATGCCTGTCTCTACTACCCTAACCAGCCAGGAGTTACTCAGACCTCCCCCCAAGTCTCCCTCACTGTGCAATGTCTTCTCAGCTGATAAGGGGGATGAAGCTGCACCCCAAGGGATCCTCACAGCTGCCTTCAGTGCAGGTCCAGTTCACGGTTCACCAGAGACACCCTGTGGTCATTGGGAGAAGGGGCACAGTCACAAGTGGTGGCTGCCTCTATGTCAGGGTCTCAGGGGGACTCCTGAAGCATGGTCTCCAATGTCAAAGAGGCGATCAAGACTTTGGGTTCTGGCCTGAGTTTATATACCCTGTGGTGACCTCACCACTTCTGTTATCCAGACTGTCACTTTAGGGTTGGCTTATTAGAGTATCAGCTGCCACCTTAGGCTTGGCTCATTAGCATATCAGCTTGTCACACTCTGGCTGGCCTCTAAGCCCTAACACACACTAACTAATACTTCTTTATGTCAACAGTTTTTCATGCCTTAACACAATACAATCCATCAATACAATAACAATCTTATATGTGTTCACCACATCAGGACTAAACACCTGGCTGCTGCTGATGAGATTCCCAGGGTGGTGGAAGCTCCTGATCTCTAACCATTGCTCCGAGGGCAGTAAGTGGGGTTGAAGCAGATACGCTGATTTCCATGGGAGCACATTAGATAGGTGGTGTGATTGTGAGTACATGACCCTATGACAGAGCCTGCACAGCAATAGTAAGTATGGAAAAGTAAAGTTATAGTAACAACTCTCCCTGCCTGAGTAGTACACATACACAGGTCACAGGAGGAGGGCTCTGGGTCTGCAAAAGGAAACCAGACCAGTAACAATAGATAGTAAATATGCATCCTGCCCCAAAGAGATAGAACCGAGCAAATAAAATCTTTACTGTAAGACCAATCAGTGGAAGGGGGTGGGTTCTGCCAAGCCACTAGGATGAGAACTACAGCAGCAGATACAAACAAGGGGCAACAATGCATTATATAGAGATAACTGGTATGGAAAACAACCTGTTTGTCCCATTGGAGAGTTAACTCCTCAAGCTTCTGCAGTGTGTAGACTAGTCAACTTCTGGGGTGACTAGTGTGGTGCTCAGATTCTGTAGGGTGATCCTACATAGTGAAGCTGGATCAGGAATGTACTCCCACTGGAGAGAAGCTAGCTTGACTTGACGGTGGTGGATCTAAGGAGCAATCTCTGCTACTTTAACTGTGGTGGGAGTAGTAGACAAGATAACAAGAAAAGGGCCCCTCCAATGTGGTTTTAATGGGGGGACATTTTAATATAATTTTTTTTAACCCAGACATTGTTTTTTTATTTTTGTTTGTTTGGTTTTTTTTTTGTCTGAATGGAATTACCATGGCAACAATATATTATCAGTATATATGTCCAAGAAAACACATTTTTTTTGAAAAGTTAAAACCAACATCTTTAAGTATCAAAGGACATGTTTAGAGCCAATAAAAATAGTTACTTTGTCTCTATTTAAGTAGAAGACACTGTCTAAAAATATGAGTTTGTGTCTGGAAGGGCTTTAATGCCAGATAGCCACACAAGCATAAGAACCATTTCTTTAATCCTCTTGACTTTGGTTATTTTTGAGAGGTTTGGCATCAGTGACTCCACTTGAACTTTGATGGCATTCCCCCCTTGTCTCCAAACTGCCTGTCGTCTCTGAGCAGTCTCTTCTGAAGATCTGTCTTCTATCCAAGTACTAACCAGGCCTGACCCTGCTTAGCTTTTCCAATCAGATGAGATTGGTGCATTCAGGGAGATAATAGCTGCCTCAGTCTGAAGATCTTTCTTGATTGGTTGCTGTTTTCTGGATTTTGTTTGGTTGGTTGGTTTTGGTTCCACGTTGTCGGGGCAGGGACAGAATAACAAACGGATCAGGTGGGAGACAATGCCAAATAGACCCTTTTGGCCAAATTTAAGCAACAAAGATGCTTAGAAGGAGTGGCTCTTAGGCAGTGAGCTTTTACACAGGAACAAAACAAAACCAAATCTAATGAAAGCAAATGTCTAAAAAAGCTAACCTGGTTGACACATAAGTAGTTATTAGAGTCATTTTTTTTAGTGGACTTGATTATAAATACCCAGAAGGATCATAAGTGCAATGACAAAAACTTAAGCGTTATGGTTAAAATTTTGATGGACAATTTAGGAGCTAATAGAACAGTCTATCAGTACCACTAACTTTTTGTTGCCATGTTTACCTAAATTTTGTATTTTAGAAGGCTTGATATACTTGAAAAACATAAGTATATTTAATATATAAGAATCAGCAACAGCATGACAACTTTATAGAGATTATATATACATATTAGTTTAGTGTTTTTGAAGTAAAACCTTAGATTTTTATCAGTTGTAGGGGGAAAGAACAGTTTTAATAAACCCAAATAGCCCAGTCACAGACACATACAGGGTATCAACTGTACTAGAATAGCCCAAGACAACAGTTGTTTAACAATTAGGTCAACAGTTTTATATAAACTGTTAGAAAATAAGAGGCATGGAAGAGGCAGAGAGATGGCTCAAACACTGGTACAGAGTTTATTGTTTAGGCAGGAGCCCTGTGGAGGGAGGCCCCAGCAAGAGAGCTAGAGCCCATTGCCATATACAGGCTTGGGCTAAATATAGGGGGTTAGTGGAAAACTACCAGGAAGGTCACTAAGGGATATTGTTGCTGGGCAACCAAGAAGGATAAGTTGTAGTTAAGTCACTATCTGCCCAATGTCCTTGGCATCCATTCAGGAAGATAAAGGTAAGCCATCTGTAAGAGGGAGGGCTCTAGTCCTAACATGGCTGTCCTCATTGTTAACCCTAACATAAACCAACTCTTAAAGGAACATGATTCAGTTACCTTAGTAGTTAAAACCCTGACAAAAATCACCAGAGAACACAGGTAAATATTAATGGGGACTAAGTGTGGAGTTAGGAAGCATAACGGACAAGAATCATGGCTCAGATGTTGATAAGGGATAACATCCCAGATTGTTGACATTAACACATGGCTCATGACATACAGCAGGATCCCACCAACCTGTAATCAATGGAGCCCCTTTAAAATAACAGGCCCAATCTGGCCATCCCAGGGCAAAAATTCCCTCCATCCAACATGTGGAAGGAGTAGGACTACCATCTCCACTCTCTTGAGTCCAATAAAAACTGGAGGTCTTGACTTCCAGTGTAGTGTTCCTTTTTGAGTTTTTATTTTTTATTTATTTATTTTCTATCCTATCTGGAGGGTGTACTTTGGCTTTTTTTTTTTTAACTTTGCTTTACATAAGTAAATCTGTCTTAACCCTCATATCAGTGCAGCAGCTGCCTCTTTCTGTTTCAACAAACTCTTGTTGTCTTGACAAATTTGTGGATTAACCTGTAGCACCAAAAATTCCTGACAGTTATCTTGACAAAACAAAAAACATTTTTGAGACAACTTTTTGTAAATGTTATCAAGAACAATACAATATTTTAAAGATAGTCTTATTGTTGTGAGCTTAGAGAATTAAGTTTTACTTTAACATCACTACATTAAATTTTGATCTTACAAAACCTTTAATGTAACTCTTAGATTTTCGTCAACTTAATCACTTACATAAGCATCTATAAGCTCCATCTTTTTATGACAACTTACTCTGTACCATTATGACAACTTATTTTGTATACCTTGGGAGAGCTTGTCTTTATCTTTCCCCTCCCAGCCCCTTGTCTGAGCTGGAGTGTTAATCCCTGAATGCCTGCATTTTACTGAGACCTGATTGAAGTAGGTTTGAAAACTGGTTTTCTTAAAAAATAGCAATAGAACAGAGTAATAACTTTTTATATTGACTCTATAATAACCATTCTCAAGATGTTTACATATTTATGTGTAAAAAGCCTAAGCAGTTTATAACAGAGGTCTTTAAAACAAATACCCTGTTTTTTTTTTGTCACCTTAAGTATAATGTTAACCTTATAGCAGCAGTTTAAGAACCATTTTGAAGACACTTACACATACACACACACACACACACACTGTGAATGCACCAATAGATGGATGCATAATCTGACCAGACATTAGCAAGGGAAACATAAGCGTCTCATGACTATCTCAATATCAAACCAAGCCTACTGTACTAACCTTTTGGAACAGTTTTTTTTTTTTTTATTAGCAACAGTCAAATCTGCTCCTTTTTTTTTCCTCACCCTTTTAGGTAGGTTCTCCCTGTTTATACTCTTTAGAAGTAAAAGTGCCAGCAAGTTGAGTATTTCTGGGATATTTTAATAATCCTAAATTATTTTCTATTTTATTTTTATTTTTATTTTTAAGACATAAAAATTCAACTGAAGGAGTGTATTAAACCTTTCATCTTTTTCTGTCTCCAAACATTTTATGACATTTCTCTTTCATATCTCTCTCTCTCCACTCTTTCTTCTCTCTCTCTCCTCACATAATTCATGAAGACTTCATCCCAATTTTGTTTCCATTCCTCCACTTTTTCCTCTCCATATTCACAATCCTTCTGCAACATTCCTTTTCTTTCAAGTCAGACCAGATCTTATACAACAGTGCAAATCTATCCTTCATATGTTAATTTTTGTAAGAGCTCAGTTAGTGCTGAGCCTTAGTCCTCCTTCAAGATGCCCATTTTGGGTGAAGATGTGTAAAGTAGGGCACAAAGCTACCCATGAAGACTGAAAGGCCCTCTTTCAAATTGGCACCATAAACATAGTATTTTATTGGAGGTTACTAGATATTAATGCAAATTCTGTAAGAACTCCCAGCTGGGATACAGGATGCTGTATACTCAGTTACGCATACAGATATGTGTCACATACCATGAAGTACAGACTCTAGACATTTATGAAAATGTGTTTTCACTTTCTCTGGGAAAATAGTCAGATGACATCCTAGATCCTCTCATCATCAAAGGCCTAAGTGCTATCCACAGGGAAATGTTGTCAGCAACTGTTGTCATTTCTGAGCATGTACCAAAAAACCTTCCTCCCATATATTTTGTTCAATGCTACTTTCTCTTTACAGCCAATCAGAGGGAAGTTACCTCCCCAGGGAAGTCTGAAGTCATATATTGAAGATCCACCATTGTTCCAGAATAGTTTTGTTAAACACAGACTTACCACTGAGAATTGGCATCTATTCCTGTCTTGTACCTGAAGCACAAGTACACTTCTATTCTATTCATGTCTTAGATTTTTGAGTCTTTTAAATTCAGGTATTAGCATTACCCTAACTGATTTAAGTGATGTGATGATTAGAAAACTCTACTCTCAACCCAGGTTTTCCACTGATGGCCTCCAAGTAGCCACAGGGTGCACAGATTACCTCTTAGGAATGGGATCTCTTCATTGTACAGTAAATATAGTACACCATTTGATGAAGCCAATTTCTTCTTATTGTAATTTTGTAGAGTGTGATATTTTATTAAATTATATTAATAGCACATCAATGTATTTTAATACAAGGAGACTGAAGTATTTGTCCTTTGCCATTGGTCTGCATTTATGTGTTCATTTTTTTTTTATCTGAAAGAAAATTTCCATTAACGTTCTAGTAATATCTGTTCATTACTGTTAAAATTCTAACAAGTGCTTAGAATATGTGGTTCTTGTTTTTAAATGCTAAGGTCTACATCATTATTACACTTATAAATTTACTCTCAAGGCAACAGGAAAGTAGTAGTACCTATTTATCCACAGGATAGGATTAAGAACTTATTACTATTCTAAAATTATTACTTCTATATGTTACCATTTGTAACAATAAATAAAAAAGTGCTTTTGAGAAAAATCTTCCTATGCCTGGTTTCTGTGAAAAGTGCATTTTTTAAAAAGTTTGAGTAAAAATGATTTGGCAAATTTTGAGTTAGGTGAGGGTTGCAAAATAAAGTTTTCCTCTAAGGAAAACAACAAAAAAAAACTTGCTCAAATCTTCTCTGACTTATTTCACAAAAATCCCAGAGTAAATCAGGTGCCAGTGGCTCATGCCTATAATCCTAGCTACTCAGGAGGCAGGGATCAGGAGGACCATGGTTCGAAGCCAGTCAGGTCAAATAGTTTGCAAAGCCCTATCTCGAAACACCCTTTGCAAAAATAGGGCTGGTGTAGTGGCTCAAGGTGAAGACTCTGAGTTCAAGCCCCAGTCCCCCCCCCCCACAAAATCCCAGAGTAATGTATTGCTACTATCTGAAGTGTAAGTTTTCTATGTGTGTGGTAATAAACTGCAATGTATGTTATGTCTGACAGACAAATGCAAGTATGTTTGATTAAGCTGAAGTGTTGCAACTTTCAGCCCATTTTGCTCTTCTAAGAAGATTTTTCTAAAGAGCTTATATTAACATTTACACTTATAAACTTGACAGAATTTCATATCACCTATTCCATTGTATTTGAAAGCATCAGTCTAATGGCTAATTTTAAGCAGTCAGCACTGTTGTGGAAATATTAAAGATTTCTTAAATGTCCAGTTGTGGTTTTTGAAATAATACCTAATATAAAAAAAGAAAAGCTATCTAATGTGCATTTCATAAATTATGATATGTCCTTGACAAGGAAAAACACATGCACTGCAAATAAAAGAATTGATGACTTTTATTCAACATACACATAGTTGACTGCTCAATGAAGTGACATTACCAGTAGGGAACTTTACTGCCTACCTTTTCTCATCACTTTCTTTTTTCAGGATTACCACATTTTCTCTTCAAGTGCAACTTTGGACATGTCACTAAGGACAATTAGTCATTCTTTGGTGTGCAAGTCATTCAATATTATGGCAGTTAGAAATGCTTTTATCTCTCCACTCTGATCCCACGGCTGACAAACACAAAGGCTGCCAAAGATCTGAAGTCTAAGGGGAAGAATGATGGTGAGTGTGAGTAATGGAAAAAATTACTGTGGGTCTCCATACAGTGTTCATGATTATAGCCAATAACCAATTATTTATTGTGATCAATAATTAGAGGAAGAGGAAGCAATTCCTTATTCTTGCTGAGATCACAGTGACAAAATGTGTCTGCAACATATTTTTTACTCCAATCTCTGCTAATTAAGATAAAGTAGATAAACGTTTGCAGATCTTTATGGATTTTTAGGAAAATGAGTCATTATACACATGGTTTTTGCTATTCTATTGTATGAGTCCACCTGAAATTCATCACAAATAATATGCACCATTCAGGTCAGAGTTCATGTTTTTAACTTAACCATCTCTTTTCTGGATCTAATGAAATATATCCCAACTTCAGGGCAATAATGACTTTTGTGAATTTCTCAGTTGCTCTAACTGCAAAGAAAATACTCATGTTGATCAATATTATATCAGAGGGAGACAATGAAAAGAATACTTAAAAGCACAGTAATATTTATAAACTGAAAATCTGTCTAAATGACTTTGCACGTTGAATTTTCTGTTGATGATTTACATGAGAAGAATAGTTAAAGCTTTAACAGGGAGTTAAAGCTTTCTGTGGAATGGAATAGGACTCTAAGAACAGTGTCTTCAGTTCTCTGGGCTGGGGAGGAAGGCCTGTCTAGCTGTCACACCTATTGTCACTAGATTGAAAGGGAGCAATACGCAGAGGCATCGAGGCATCATGCTGCTTCCCTATACTGTGTAAGTTTTTAGAGAAGCTGCCTTAAAGAAATATTTGCTGGATTCCTTTTAAAAGATGACAGCTTATATTACTACTAGCTCACATCCAACAGAATATTTTCCCCTCATTCTGCACTTTGTAGCTCTCCAAGAACTCATAATCATAAAAGAAAGCAAATGGAAATCATTTGTTCCTGTTGCAGTCTAGAAGTCACGTCATCATCAGTCACAACCGTGTGGCAAATGTTCCCAGAAGAGGAGAAATTAAACAAGAAAAAACACATGACTTTAGAACTCTCACCACCAAACAATTGGAGAGTTACACAGTAAATTAACTTGATTTCCACTGACACTTGAAAATGTGTCTGTGAGTTATAATCTATAGATTCTGTTCTTGTATACATATTAGTATCCAGCTTCACAGTATATTGTTAATTAACAGAGCAACATATAAACATGTTAACAAAATCAAATAGTGCTCAAGACTGTAAAGTTAAAAATGTTTCTTTCTTTTTTTTTTTTTTTTTTTTAGAAAATATGTAACCTTTTATTTTAAAAGACATGTGAGGAGGTAAAGATCCATATGAGGATCCTATATGGATTGCAAAAAAAGATGGTGAACCTTGCTAAATTCTTTCATTTTTTTTTTTATTGTTTGGGTCACTCCCCAACTCCCCTTTCTGGGCAGAACCTGTTCCACCCTCTTGTTCTCTGATTTTGTTGAAGAGAAAACATAAGCAATAATAAAAAAGACAAAGTGTTTTTGCAAGTTTGAGATAAAGATAGAGCTATACAGAGAGATTCCTAGCATTACTTCCATGCACATGTGTATTGCAACCCACATGGGTTCATCTCTACCAGACCTCTTCACTACTTCCTAGTCTCTTTCCCACAGTGGCCTCTGCCAGTTTAAGATTACTATATTCACTCCTACACAGTGAGCACATCAACCATATTCAAGTTTTAGGTTTCTTTCCTTTTCCCTATTTCTCTCATGTACATTCTCCCTTTAGTGTGTAACCCATGTCCAATAATATTACTGCATTTGTTTTAGGTCTATAATCCACATATGAGGAAGAACATGCAATTTTTGGCCTTCTGAGGTGCTCACTTCACTTAAGGTGATGTTCTCCAGTTCCATCCATTTACTTGTAAATGACAAAATTTCATTCTTCTTTGTGGCTCAGTAAAATTTGGTTGTGTGTAAATACCACATTTTTTAATCCATTTGTCAGCAGTGGGGCATCTTGGCTGTTTCCATAACTTGGCTATTGTGAATAGCGCTGCAATAAATATGAGTATATGCAGGTGCCTATGAAGTAACCTGAGTTGCATTCCTTTGGTTATATCCCTAGGAGTGGTATCACTGGATCATGTGGCAAATCTATGTTTAGTTTTTTTAAGAAGCCTCCATATTGTTTTCCAAAGTGGTTGTAATAGCTTATATCCTCACCAGCAGTGTATGAGGGCTCCTTTTTCCCCACATCCTCGCTAACACCTGTCATTGGTGGTGTTTTTGATGATGGCTATTCTAATAGGAGTGAGGTGGAGTCTTAGTGTGGTTTTGATTTGCATTTCCTTTATGGCCAGGGATGATGAGCATTTTTTCATGTTTTTTGGGCATTTGGATTTCTTCCTTTGAAAATTTTCTATTTAGTTTAGTTGCCCACTTCTTTATTGTTTCATTGATTTTTGGGGGAGTTTAATTTTTTTAGCTCCCTGTACATTCTTGTTATCAGTCCTTTGTCTGATTTATAGCTAGAAAATATTTTCTCCCACTCTGTGGGTGGTCTTTTCAATATAGAGACCATGTAGTTCTAGAATTGCCAGTTTCAGTCCCCAAAAATAATGGCTGTAATCAAGCTTGTTGTTGCTGATTTTTGTAACTTTACAAATCATGAAAGATAATATTTGTATAAATACAAACATGTAAGTTTGTGTTTATAAAATTAATTAATTTTAAATTGATCCAATCATGTTATATGTCTATACATCTTGCTTTAATTGGTTATCCTCCAAGGAAAATTTGCATCTATAGCTAATATTTAAATGGATCTCTGTGTATCTGTGTATGTAACTAAATTACATATATCCATGAATAATAAATGTTTTCTAAAATGTCTCAAATGAGTATCATGATATGTCCTCACTTCAATTAACCAAATTTTGTCACATTTTTCAACTATAGGGACAAAACTCATAAACTTATAGGATATTGAATAGATCATAGATTTTTAGAATCAAAAGACAGATTTAGATTCTGGTTTCCACACTAATTTTTTTACTTTGGGTATGTCATGAAAATATTTCAATATTCTCATAGTTGTATTGTCCCTTTACTCTTATTTCATAATACCTTATTTCTAAGAACCAGCCCAAATATTCATTTCTCAAAGAATTCATCTTCAGGTCCATAATCTCTCTTTATCTTTCCTTCTCTTGTGCTTTATAGATAGTAACCTATAATTTAGTAAATATATGCTAAATGAATGACCAAGGAAGAAAAATTATAATTTAAATATCAAATTCATTCAGCCACCAAAACTCCTGTTGATACATCTAATAACATAGCCAGAAAAACCCATCCCTAAAGATGGTTTGCAGTCTTAAAATTACTACTATATTTTTACTGCATTTCTATTGCATATTTCTAAAGATAAGGTAGATTCAGATACAATCTTTGAAGTAAACACAGAAGTAATTTGATTTTTACTCATTGTCTTATGATCAATATTTCTCTATTAGAATTTAGGGAATCTCAGTTACTTTCCGGTGAGTAGTGCTTCATTTGATTCACTCAAAATCTGAAAATGCTGTATGGTCCCTGATGCTCTAAGCAGAAGCACATCAGGATCTCTGATTCTTCAGTTGGTGTTGCACATGCATAGGAAACAAAAATTTGTTATGTGTTTGAGAATTTCAGCACTGAAACATAGTTCTAGAAACATTTTGACCCTGGTAAGCTTGAAAAAATCAGATCAAGTAGATTGAAAAGGAAACTCTACCTTGCTGATTTTTGATCACCATAGAATACAACTCTAGACATCTCTCTAAAACCTGAAATTGAATCCTTAGGGGTGGAATTATTGACAATTAAATATAGGAAAGAAGAAAAGGAGACTATGCAGAGAAAAATAAAGACATAAAGGAAGAAGTCAAAAAAGGGTCATTGTATTCTCATCTGTGCTTCACATACAGAAGTAATATAGCTAGCATTTTTTACCCTGGTTTATATTTAGAATGAGCAAATCTATATTACTAACTCCCACAAAATGGTTCTAATGACTAGTAATCAAATTGAGAAAACATATTAATAAAGCAACATTTTGGAAAATATTTAAAAACACACCCAAAAGTTACTTTAAATAAAGAGACCATCCTATGCATGTAGTAAAGCCCTACTATTATCCTCCACAATTTAGCGGGCGCCTACTAGGTTTTAGTATGAGAAATAGTACCAATTTTACATAAAAAGTTTTCCTGAAGCTTGGAATGTAGCTCAGTGGTGTATTTGCCTAGTATGTGTGAGGCCCTGGAATGGATCCACAGTACCACTAAATGAAAAAAAAAAAAAAAAAACAGGGTAAAAACAATTATTCATGATTTAGAGTAGAGCTTTCATTTGGTGGGAAGTTTTAGGACTCTCATTCAACAATCCAGAAAGCTTTGTTTCCAAAGCCACTTATTGTGGAAGTTCTTTTTGGGTATAATAGTGATCAGAGTACAAAGGAGAAGCAGAACTATCTCTAGTGACTTTCTTATTATGGTATTTCCTAGTGTTTGTGGATAGGAAGCAAATGAAGAACTCCTCAAAAGATAAGACAATTTTGGAATAGAAAGTCAAGAGATAAAGTTGCAGCTTAAAAGTTGCTCCATCAGTCTTGGGCAGCTGTTGCCAAAGACGTAAGAACAATATGGAAATACAGTTCAAATCCAAATGGATTGTCCTAGTAGTTCTCATATTCAGAAGACTTAAAACGAGCTGCACCGGCATAGGAGGGGTCTGTGTGGCTGTTTTCTCACATCCTTAGAAGTTGAAACAGTTTCAGCTTTAGAGTAACTTTCTGCAACAGGCATTGGACTCAAATTTAGTAGGAGTAGGCTCTGAAAACCACCCTTTTCTGATGGTGTTCAATTCAGAAACAGTTCAGTGTGGGTCTGAAAATGTCCCGTAAGCATGAAAGATGATATAAAATTTAAAAACAGATGAAGGAACATAACCTACATGAAACTGGGGCCTTTGACTGACAAATGTCCTTTCCTAATAAAGATTTAGGTCAAAACGCCTTAGAAAAGGTTTGGACATAAGGCAGGAGAACTTCAACTTACTTGAACCTTAAAACCAATGTAAGAAGTGAGAAAAAAAAAGATCATATATATTTTTTCCTAAGTAATGCAGCAATTGATAGTGTTGTTGCTGTAATTTTTATTGTTGTGGTTTTTTCTTCTTTGATCAGTTGAATCATGGTTTTACAAACCACAGAGTAAAGAGCAAACAAAAACAGTGTTCCTCAGTGAATACTTACCATCCTTTATCAGGTAAGTGCAGAAGGTACAGTTTACTGCTTCACTGACATTTCTGTAACACTTGAGCTCATGATCAGCAGATTTATCTCATGTAATAAGGTATCATATTTTCAAGTATTTTTCAATGCTTAAAGTGCAAACTGTCTGCACTCGCCATGTGTGATAAAACTATGTATCTGTTTGTGATAGGATGACAGGGTTAGAATAAAAGAAAAGAAAGGAAAATCTAGTCCTTGCCCAAGATAGATTTAGAAGTACTGATCTTGAGGGCCTCAGGGACTTTTGTACCCCCAAACATTTCTACTATAGAATGTGAAAAGGTTACATTATGTGCTTTCTTGAACTGTTGTGTTGAGGCATTTAAAGGTCTTAAAGTACTAATTGTTCATGGAAGAGGCCATGGCAGAGACTCTATTTGTTCCCTATCTGCTGGGCATGTTGATTGATGTCACTCCTCTCCCACCACCCCACCACAGGCAGTGAGTATTCCCTCCTGATGTTTGCCATTGACTGAAAGAGCTGCCTCTCTAAAAGCATACAGCCTTTCAAGGCAGTCTGAAACCTAATGATTGCTTTAGATGCGGATGTAACAATCTGGCCTCATTCCTCCAATTTAGAGCAATCTTCAGGCTCACGCCCATTTCAGAGCTCCCTGTGGTACCAGTGAGGGCTTTGTGTGACCATATCACAGACTCATCTTTGCCTTGGCCCGGTTTTGTTGCTTTCCTGTTCCCACAGTTGTTGATCTCAACAACACTTCCCAGTGTTGGTATTAAAGACCCTCTGGTGCCAAAAACAGACAACAAGAGATGGAAAAGCTTGACAAGGCAATTTCTTCTGATCAAAAGGGTGCAAGCATGTGCTTACTCCAGCTGAGCAAACACACAAGCACAAAATGGCTGACAGTGGCTCCTCCTTATATCGCTGACAGAGTTGTATCTGCCCCTCACCTGGGATTTGTCCAGGTCAAATGTTCACAATCTCTCCCGATTGGCTAAAAGGCTTAAGGAATGGGTCATGGCACATAATTTGGGGAACAATTTTCATGGGCAATGGAACTGTATAAGAATCCAGAAGAAACAGGAACCCTTTAAAAAAACACAAGTCACCTAAGATGGCAACCTGAGGAATTTTAAATAATCTAAGTGTGTGACATATACTTTGATAGAAAAGATCATGTTTCTTACAATTTCCCCCCTCTTTTAATTTAAATTATTTTCTTCAAACTCATTTAGGAGCCATTGGCTCTCATGTTTCTGTGTTTCCAATAGGAACAAATTATTTGGGTAGGGTGGGGTGATTCTTTGGTGAGAGCTGTCTCAATTAACTGCTGTATTAGTCCTCAGACACAAGGAATTAGTCAACATCCTACTAAAATTAAAACTCTGGCCACTATGACCAAGGAGGTTAAGACTGAGACCATCTAGCCCTTCCATCTCCCAAACCAATTTTCCATTAAGTTAATGAAGGGATCATTTATACCTGAATTTGCAGCTAGTTCATTAGATAGGGTAGTTAATCCCTGTAGGGCCTTACTAATAGTTCCAATGGGGACTGTATTATTTGATATAGATGTGCAACATGAAACTCCAATCATTATGCAAACCCCTCCCTTTTTGGCCAACATCATGTCTAATGGTAGCCTGTTCTCTCAAGCCATCTCACTAGTTGGTCCCAATTATACTGCTATTCCTTTGATAGCCTGCCTGATATAGTTAATAAACCTTTGTTGGTTATAGTAAATATAATTAATCCAATCGACATTTTTATTTATGGTGGACCACCAAAAGAGTACTGATTCAAATCCTGCTTCAACTTGATTTCTGGCTTTAAATTTGTTTGGCACCCTCTAGGAACCCCAATGGCATCAATATAAACATGGAGGCACAAGGAGCCTCTATGGCTGGCTACAATGTTTATGTCTATGTCCCTCCTTTTCCTAGGTGTTGTGGCATGGGCTGGGGATCTAAATGCTGGGGTGAAAAGGATTGCCAATTGTACCAAAGCCTGCCCAGTTACTTGGGAGACTCTCAAGTAAAGGTCCTCCACAGTACCACCAGACATCAGCTGTGCCCACCGAGAGTGTGAACTGATTTGTGAGACTGTTGAAGGACAGGCTTTCACTGTATCCTGTCAGGTTTTCCACATTTGTCAATTATTTCTCCTGCTTGGTAAGACATGAGATATAATTGACATCTGGGTGGGTGGTTTAACAGTCCTTGGGGGCTGACCCACAGGACTTCTGACCCCCGGGAACAGTAGTGATAATGTCCTGTAGGATTCACTACCCCAAGCCATGGCATCCTGCAACAGAGCCAACATGTAATACATTCCATCTGGATCTGAGGACCATCCTAATGGAAACGGAACCACCTGAGACTCTGGCATCCCAGAAGTAATAATTGTTCTTATTTAATATCTGAACAGAATATTTTATCCATTCCATCCAAGCATTTGTATCTCCATACCCCATTTCAATAGCCACAGTTTGTCTTAGGTCCTTGACTTCTACTACGGTTACCTGAGTTTCACTCTTGTATAAATGTGGAGGTAACATTGCAACAGAGATAGAACTGGGGTTCCCTGAGAGGGTTTGGGAGCTAAACAGAACTCAAGGCACCTTAAAGGGTATGTTCCTGAAACATCTGCTCCCAATCCATATCTACCAAATAAGGATGGTTCTTTTGTCATACTCCAAAAACTTTCTATGACCAGTCTAAGTGGGTCACACTGTTTATCTTTGCAAGGAGAGGAGTGTGTCTGAAACAGCTGTAATTTTGACTGTAGTCTGTTAAAAGACTGTTGATTGTTCTGGATGGTGGAAATTGGAGTCTTACCAGTGCCTCAGGATCTGGTCCAGCCCTTAGGATTGTCATAAAAAGGAGAAGCGTATCCTTTATATCCAGTGTTTCACCCCATATCCATCCACTCTGGACAGATACCAGGCTTCCTTGTGGTTCCCTGGTTGGGACACAGATAAAATGAGTATCCTTAGAGCTGGAGTTGGGATGTAAGGTCTGCACAAGGAAGGATCTGGCATGCATAGAATTCAACAGTTAAGGGAAAAGTACTTTGAGTTACATTAATAATAAACATACTATTTTCCAGATGAAAGAGAAAGAATAATTTCACTATAGTCTTTTTAAGCTTACTCTGGTGTCTCCTGGATGTGACAGCATGGTCCATTATTCCTTCTGGTCAGGTGGGAGTGTCTTCTTTACCTGTGTGTGATGAGTATACCCCCTCTCTATGGCTCAGAAGGCAGTCTCTGTGGTCAGCAGAACCAGGAAGTGTCCTCCTCAAGCCAGATCAAGCTTATTTTCTTTTCAGGTCTTGATCAGCACATAATAGCCAGGCTTGTGTCGGTGAGTGGGAAAGTCAAGTGGTGGAGCCTGTGCCAACAATCCTTTTTTCCTAAGAGAAAGTAAGGTAGAGGACAATCCAAGTATATAATTTTTGAGGAAATACTTTGGTTTCAAAGGTAGGCACATCAGGAACAGAGCTAAAGTAAGAAAGATCAAAAAACACTTCAGAAGAGGGGAGGCCAATGTTCTTCCAAGGGTCCATCCTTATCCTGAGTAGTGCTATGGGAAGGCATTTAATCCAAGGTAATCTGGTTTCTAAAACTAATCTAGTGAGCTGATATTTAAGAGTCACAAGTCTGTGCTGACCAATTGTTAGGGAGTCAGCCTGATTCTATTATAGTCAAGGCCTACCCATTTTTTCTTTTGCCCTCAATTACCTGAGAGGATCCACCCACAAAGAAATGGAATCCAGTCTGGAAAGGAGTTTCCCCGAGGTCTGGCCTTACTTTCATTTGGTATTCAGTAATATCTAAACATTTATGTGCAGGGCTCCTCCTTCCTTCCTCTTCCAAGAAAGTGGCTGGATTTAGGGCCTTGTCAGTAGTTAAGAGTCAGATCATCCTTTCCTAGCAAGATAGTCTCATACTTTAGGATCCTAGAACCCACCTTTTGGCTTAATATCATTCTAACTTGATGGGGAGTGCTAATAACTAGACTTCCCCCAAAGGTGATTTTTCTACTTTCTTTGGTTAGAAGGACTATAGCCACTCTTGCCTGAAGGTACTCAGGGCAACCTCAGGTGACAGGATCTAGGAATTTAGATAAGAAGGCCACAGGTTGATGTTGACCCCCATGTTTTTGGATTAGCACCCCAAGGGCAACTCCTTTGTTTACATTTACAAAGAGGTGAAAAGGCTGTTCAAGAGAGGGCAAGGCTAGCATCAGGGCTATGATAAGGGCTTGTTTTAGCTCATCTACTTGTTTTATCTCCTCAGGGATCCAAAGAAGTGGGTCTGATCCCTCTTGGGTCAATTTGAGATATATAGATTTAGTTTGAAGGGCATACGAGTCTATCCACAACTGGCAATATCCCACTAACCAAGGAAGTTTCTTAATTCTTATTTTGTTCTTGGGAGCAAGAGACCAGTGATTGCTTCTAGTCTTTCTGGACCAATCCTTTGTTGGTCCTTACTGATCAAATGTCCCAGATATTTTACTTCAGTCTCAGCAAATCGTAACTTATTCTTTGAAATACAAAGTCCCTGGCTTCCCAGAAAATTTATAAAGCTAATGGTTGTGTTAATCACCTTCCCTTGATGATCCCCTTATTATTAAATATCTCAAGTCTGTTATATTTTCTCAGTGCCCTGGGATGTTGTTATCCTATTAGGGATCTTGATTAAGAGACTTAACTCAGCTGCCAGGACATTTTGTCCAGGGGGAGGTTCACACTCCCAGATAGGCATTGCTGCTCTATAGATCATGGCTCTTTCCTCCCCTGAGAAGAGAATTCCCAAAATAGGCATTAACTCAGCCCAAGTATTTATCTGTGGTCCCAGAAATTGATCAATCCATTCTGAGACCCTGAAGGGATCCTCAAGAAGGAGTCACAATTCCTTTTTAAAATTTCAGACCTTACAGCTGGTAAAGGGGCATTTATAAACCCAATATCACTCCCTCTGAGGGGAACCTCCCTGAGAGGAAAGAGAGAGTGGGGTTTTTCTTCTTCAGATTGAGGAAAAGGTAGATTCTCAATGTTTTGATGACATTCTTCTAACTCCCTTTGAAGTTTCATTAGGGAGGGGTTTAGGGTAGGGAGGGAAGGGGCAAGAAGTTGAAGGGAGGCAGAGGTGAAAGGGCTGGAAGGGGGAGGTGGGGAAACAGGAACTGGCTTTGACACCTGAGCTAGAGGAGCAGCAGGGTTATAAGCAGGGTGGGTGGGGGGTAGGAGAGTAAATCCCAGTTAGAAGAAGTTTTGGTTTTTTTATTTTGTTGTTATTGTTGTTTTCTCTTTTATTCAAGTGTAACAAGACTATGGGACTCTGTCACCAAGAGAGGGCATATTCTGTCTCCTCTTGAGTGACTGGTCTCTTGTCATTTACATGTTGAATTAACAGTTAGCAGACTCAGTCCTTGTCAGGCCCAAATTTTGGCAAAACCAAAGGTTTTATGATCGGTTTTTGGGTCCAGATAAAACAACAGTATTTGACTATTCTTTGTTTCTTTTTCCCTTTAGTATGGGGGCTATTATTCCAATATTTTAATATCTTTCCTAGGGGACTCTCAGAGGGTATTTTATCCTGAACCTTTGTTTATTGGCCTCTCTGCCTTTATTTCCCATTTCCCCTTTCTGGTCAATTGTGCTCTGTCTATCAGGAGCTCACCTTCCCCCCCTTGCCTTGGAGGTTTCTTGCACTCTGATTCTCTTTCACTTTGTCCATCTCCAGCCACATCCATTGTGGGAGCTTGAGGCACCTCTTGGTAGCTGTCAGGTCAATATAAGCTGCTGACCTGGATTAGATTCAAGAATCTAATTCTGCCTTAAACAGTATCAGGTCACCACAGAACTGCAGATCAGGACTCTGCTTTTCCTTCATGTCACCCAACACATCTCAATCACATATCACACAGCCTCCAGTATCCTGACCACCAAGACAATACTTGGTCACCACCATGACATTTCTTGTCTTGGTTTGTGCACAAAACTTACGTGGTCACTACAGTTCCTGTCTTCAGAGCTCTTTTACCAGCGTTATCAATAAATTTTGAAGTCCAAATTCATTTGCAGATCTGGAAAGTTGTTGCCCTTAGCTGAACCTTGGGGCTTCCGCAATCAGGCAGCAGGACGCATCTCCCCATGGAAGGGCTGGGACCCCTCTCTTGGACAGAATGTAAAATCCTAGACCGAACCCCCAAATTGTTGGAATTAAAGACCCTCCAGTGCCAAAAACAGACACATGAGAGATGGAAAATCTTGACAAGGCAATTTCTTTTGTTCAAAAGGGTACAAGTATGTACTTACTCCAGCTGAGCAGACATGCAAGCACAAAATGGTTGACAGTAGCTCCTCCTTATATCGCTGACAGTTGTACCTGCCCCTCACCTGGAATTTGTCCAGGTCAAATGTTCACAATTTTTCCCAATTGGCTAAAAGGCTTAAGGGATGGGTTCCAGCACATAATTTGGCAGGCAATTTTCATGGGCAATGGGACTGTACAAGAATCTGGAAGAAACAGGAACCCTTTAAAAAAACACAAGCCACCTAAGATGACAACCTGAGGAATTTTAAATAATCTAAGAGGGGAACATATACTTTCAAAGAAAAGTTTATTTTTCTTACACCAGTATACTTCCTGCATGCAAATTTCCACCTCAGAATTTGCTTCCTGGGGAAACCAAGTAATGAACAGAAGTATCACAGTGATTGGTTTGATTTCATTCATTAGGATAAACTTATTGGAGAATAAAACCACAGAATAATGGAAAACTGGGTGTGGAGAAAAGAGAGTGCTTTGGGGAGTTTAGGGTTGCCTCATATTGTGGGGGGATAGAGTGGGGATGGAGTGGAGAAGGGACCTTAGTAAATGACACAGAGGCTTAGTCTGTGAATGAAGGGATTTATTTTCCTCTTTCACTTCCGTGGATCACCTTGTCTTTCTACACATTAAAAAATTAAAATATAAGTCAATGTCCCCCTTGTATAGTCTACTTGGAATGTCATAGCTGGTGATGGTCCAATACTGTCCTGAATGTCCTAAGTGTCCACAAAGCACCAAATTCCATTGGTCTTTAGGGGAGTCTATCACTATTGTTTCTGTTACTATTTCTGATATCAGTCTTTCACCTGGAGCTATGGTGCACTGTATCCAGCATACAGCCAGAGTACACATTGATTAAATGAGCAAATAAATGAATAAAAGTAGGCATATTAGTCATCTATTGCTAAATAACAAAATTGCCACAAACACAGAAGCTTAAAACAACATATCTGTATTATTCAGTTTCTGTGAGTCAGGAGTCCATGCCTGGATGGGGACAAAAACAAGGTGGCAATTAAGGTGTTGACCACAGCAGAGTACTTGACTGGAGACTTAAATGTGGAAGACTCCACTTTCAAAGTCTCTCTTGTAATTGACAGAATTTATTTCCTTGCAGGTGAATGATTCTTGGCAAATTGTTTCTTCAAAGTCAGTAATGCAGACAGAGAATCAGGTAAAATGGGTTATAAAACTGGTGTGTAATCACATACAATCTTGTATGTCCTGTTACCTTTTGGTTAGAAGCAAGTCACACATTTTGTGCAGGGGAGGCAAAAAATAATTAGACCCATAGGTGCCTCCTTAAGTCTGTCCTTCTCAGTAGGTATTATTAAATTTTTATAGGTTTTCTTTTTAATTCTTTAATTTATTTAAAAAATTAAATCTTTCCAATATGAAATTCAAATAGTGTCCTACAAAACTATGAGATTTTCCAAAGAACACCCTCAATTCCATCTCTGCCTCATTAAGCCTTTTCAGTTAGATTAAGTACTTCTGCATAAACCCAGATTTTCTCTGGAGATGGCTCCCTGTTTTACAAGAAAACGCTGCTTGGCTGACAGATGAGTAACATATTTATCTACCTTGTGTGAATCTTCTAATATGTTTTTTATTTTTGCTAACCCTAGTCAATAATCAAGTTGTTTGCTAAGCTGAAAATTTAAAGCTAGTTGGCACCTCCATGTAATTCTCATATATTTTTTCGCCTCAGTAGTTTTATTTTTCTCACAGTCCTCTAAAGAGTTGGTAATAAGCTATCAAGCACCTGAATCTACTGAAAGGAAAGAATTCAAATTTGCCTCTGTCAAATGTATATATTATCCTCCTGCTACACAACAAAACATTGTCCATACCTGTAGAAAAGTGTAAGCCCAATGTGAAACCCACTTTAGCTATACTATCCTTTCAAAAATAAGAATCACACCTATTCACTTCCTTAGCAGAATAATAAATATAGCATGAATAAATGTAAAAGTGAGAATGGCTTTTTATTACCATAAAACACAAATTCTTATTTCACTATTTAGTAATATGTAAAATTTTATTCTAACTATATCTTTCCAAGAAACTCACTTTTTCACATTCATAACTTGTGTGTGTGCATGTGTGTATGCACATGCACTTTAATTTTTTTTCTCTTCTCTGTAGATTACACAGGTTCTCAAATCATGGCTGAATGGGATTTGTAGTTGGTATTATAAAGAGAGTCACCAATGTGGTGACCATAACTTATTTTTAAAAAAAGAAAGAACTGATAGCCAAATCAGCCCCATAATTTTTGTCATATATGCATGAGCCATAATCTTGTAAGTGCTAATTACTAGGAAGGAACTTTGGACATTTCTCTGCTTTCACTCTTTTTTTTATTCGTTTATTCATATGTGCATACATTGTTTGGGCCATTTCTCCCCCAACCCCTAGCTCCCTGCCTCTCCCCTGACCCCCCCACCTCACTTCCAGGCAGAATCTGTTCTGCTCTTATCTCTAATTTTATTGAAGAAAAAGTATAAGCAATAGTAAGAAAGACTAAGCATTTTTGCTAGTTAAGATAAGGATAGCTGTACAGAGAGATTTCTAGCATTGCTTCCATGTACAAATGTGTTACATCCCAAGTTGATTCATCTCTAACTGACCTTTTCACTAGTTCCTGATCTCTTTCTCATATTGACTTCTGTCACTTTAAGGTTTCTGTATTAGTTTCTCTGCAGTGGGAACATAAAATACTATCATGTTTTGGGTTTCATACCTCTCCCCATACCTCCCATGTGTGCTCTCCCCTTACAATGTGACCCAAGTCCAACCACATTGCTGTATTTGCCCTAGATCTAAAGTCTGCATATGAGGGAGAACATATGATTTTTGGTCTTCTGAGCCTGGCTAACCTTGCTCAGAATGATGTTCTCCATTTCCATTCATGTACTTGTGAATGTTAGGATTTCATTCTTCTTCATGGCTAAGTTAAATTCCATTGTGTATAAATACCACATTTTCTTAATCCATTCATCAGTAGTGGTGTATCTTGGCTGTTTCTGTAACTTGGCCATCGTGAATAGTGCTGCAATAAACATGAAGTATGATGTTTGCTATAGGTTTGTCATGTATATCCTTTACAATGTTGAGGTACATTCCTTCTATTCCTACTTTTCTTACAGCTTTTATCATGAAGTGGTATTGGATCTTGTTGAAGGCTTTCTGCATCTATTGAGTGGTTTTTGTCTTTGCTTCTATTAATGTGCTGTATTATGTTTGTAGATTTACATATGTTGAACCACCCCTGCATTCCTGTGATGAAGCTGACTTGGTCAAGGTGAATGATCTTTCTGATATGTTGTTGGATTTGGTTTGCCATTATTTTATTGAAGATTTTTGCATTGATGTTCATTAAGGAGATTGGCCTATAGTTCTTCTTTTGGAGGTGTCTTTGTCTGGTTTTGGGATGAGTGTAATACTAGCTTCATAAAATAAGTTAGGCAGTTTTCCTTCCCTTTCCATTTATGAAACAGTTTAAGGAGGGTTGATATTAGTTCTTCTTTAAAGGTGTGATAGAATTCAGCAGATAATCAATCAGATCCTGGACTTTTTTTGGGGGGGAGACTCTTTATTGCTGTTTCAATTTCATTTTGTGTTATAGATCTATTCAGGTGATTAATGTCCTCTTGGTTCAGTTTTGGATGGTCATAAGTATCTAGAAATCTGTCCATTTCTTCAAGATTTTCTAATTTATTAGAATATAGGATTTCAAAGTAATCTCTGATGATTTCCTGGATTTCCATGGTGTTTTCTGTTATCTCCCCTTTTGCATTTCTGATTTGACTGATTTGTGTTTTTTCCCTCCTCACTTTAGTTAGGTTTGCCATGGGTCTGTCAATCTTGTTTATTTTTTTCAAAGAACTAACTTTTCATTTCATTGATTCTTTGTATGCTTTTTTGTTTGTTTGTTACTATTTCATTGATTTCAGCTCTTATTTTTATTATTTCTCTTCTTCTGTTTGTTTTGGGATTTGCTTGTGCTTGTTTTTCTAGGAGTTTGAGATGTAGCATTAGGTCATTGATTTGTGATCTTTCTGTCCTTTTAATATATGCACTCATGACTATAAACTTTCCTCTCAGAACTGCCTTTTCTGTGTTCTATAGATTCTAGTAAGTCATGTTTTCATTTTCATTGACTTCCAGGAACCTTTTAATTTTCTCTTTTATTTCATCAATGACCCATTGATCATTAAGCAATGTGTTGTTTAGCTTCCAAATGTTTGCATGTTTTTTACTATTGTTTTTGTTAAGTTCTAGTTTTAATGCATTTTTATCAGATAGAATGCATGATATTATTTCCATTTTCTTATGTTTGCTGAGGCTTGCTTTGTGCCCTAAAATATGATCAATTTTGGAGAAGGTTCACTGGGCTGCTGAGAAGAATATATATTGTGCAGAAGTTGGATGAAATATTCTGTAGACATCAGCTAGGTCCATTTGATCTATGGTATGATTTAGATCTAGGATTTCTTTATTGATTTTTTGTTTGGATGACCATCTATTGGTGATAGGAGGGTATTAAAATCTCCCACTACCACTGTGTTGGAGTTTATATATGCTTTTAGGTCCTTCAGAGTATGTTTGATGAAATTGGGTGTGTTGATGTTGTGTGCATATAGGTTGATAATTGTTATTTCCTCTTGGTGTATTTCCCTTTCATTAGCATGGAATGTCCTTCTTTATCTTGTTTGATCAATGTAGGTTTGAAGTCTACTTTGTCCAAGATAAGCATTGCTACTCTTGCCTGGTTTTGGAGGCCATTGGGTTGGTAAATCTTCCAGCCTTTCACCCTAAGCCAGTGCTTCTTTCTGTTGATGAGATGGGTATTCTGTAAGCAACAGATGTTGAATCTTCCTTTTTAATCCAGTTTACCAAACAGGGTCTTTTAATGAGGGAGATAAGTCCATTAACCTTCAGTGTTAGTATTGATAGGTATGTGGTGATTCCTGTCATTTAGTTGTGTTTGTTGTTTAAGGGTTTGATTGTGTGCAACTAAATCAATGTTACCTTCTACTTTCTTTGGTGATATATTGTTTTAGCTTCTGTTTATCATGGAAGACTTTTATTGCTCCATCTATTTTGAATGATAGTTTTGCTGGGTAGAGTATTCTAGGTTGAAGTTATTTGCATTCATTGCCTGGAATACCTCATGCCATGCTCTTCTTGTTTTTAATGTTTCCATTGAGAAATCAACTGTGATTTTGATGGGCTTACCTTTGTATGTTACTTGTTTTTTCTCTCTTACAGTCTTCAATATTCTTTCTCTATTCTCTGTGCTTGTTGTTTTATTGATAACATGCCTTGGTATAGTTCTATTTTGGTCAAGTCTGTTTGGTGTCCTGGAGGTTTCCTGTACCCAAATGGGCATAGTTTTCTGTAGATTGGGAAATTTTCTGTTATTATTTTGTTGACTATATTACACATTCCTTTTGCTTGCACTTCTACTCCTTCTTCAATACCCATGATTCTCTGGTTTGGTTTTTGATGGAGTCAGTGAGTTCTTGCATATTTCTTTCACAGGTTTTCAGTTGTTTGACTAATAGTTCTTCAGTTTTTCCTTTAATTTCCATTTCATCTTCAAGTTCTGAGATTCTGTCTTCCACTTGTTCTATTCTGTTGGAATGGTCTTCCATTGTGTTTCATAATTCTGCTTCATTTTTTTCTGATGTTTTCCGTATCATGGGTCATTTCCTCTTTAATATTGTCAATTTTCATCCTTAATTCACTTATCTCTGTATTTATGGTGTTCTCTGTTTCACTTTGGTGTTTATTTAGGGCTCCTATGAGTTCACTTATTTGTTTTTGTGTCTTCTCATATTCTTTATTTTTATTGTCTTGGAATTTCTTGAGTGCCTTCTGTATGTTTTGGACTGGTTTCCATCCCATATTTTTCTTCCTGTCATTCCACTTGATGCTGTTTCTGTCCTTGTTCTGTGTGTAATTTAGTATTAGCTAACTTATAATAGTAAATGTAATGATACCAAGAAAGACAGAGAAAGAAGAAAAACAAAGAAAAGAAAGAAAAAAAAAGGATCAAAGAAATCAACAGGGAGAGATGTATACTAACCAACAGTGAACAAGACAAGCACTTAGAGATAAAGAGGAAAAAGAAAAAAGAAAAAAGAATTCCAGGTTCAGGAACAATGAAGTTTCAGTCTTAATAGTTCTGGTGTTACTCCTTCAGCATCCAGTCCTGGTATTGGTATTTAAGCAGTAGCTCTGTCATTGTCTCTCCAGGTGGTTGGGTCAGGAGACACCTTTGTGTACCATTAACTGCCTTATTTCAGGCAGCTGCTCATCTGCCACCTACTGTCAGCTGTCTACTTTTGCAGGCTCTGTTTACTGAAAGTTAGTGTGGCAAGCTGCCCCTCCCCTCTTCTCTGGTGCTCTTAAAGCACCCTGCCCTCTCTGCTGGGTGTCCTTTTTAGTTCTTGTTTATTATTCAGTTTTTCTTTTCTTTTTTTTTTTTTTGTGGGGCAGGGGTCAGTCTATCCAGGAGTCTATGCTAGTTTATCCCAGGGGTGGCTGTGGGAGTACCATGTGCTGCTTATTTGTTCACCTGTTGGTCTGTGTCTCCCAAGCAGGTTTGAAGCTGGCATCTGGCAGTGCAGGAGCCCTCCTGGCTTCTCAGTGTGATGTGGTGTGGAGAGTCTTTGTATAGACTGGGGGTTCGGGATGTCAGGGTTTTTCTTCTTCTTGGTGTTTTTTTCTGCCAAGTGTGGCTCCAGCATCTCAGCAAGATTTTTGATTTATGGATCTCACACTGTCTGCTTCCTCCCTCTAGTCTCCATCTTGGATCTTCTGCTTTCACTCTTGATGTCAATACTAGTCAAATCAATTGTGTAATAATTATATTCATGGAAAATCTTGCTTTTTTTCTGTGTATTCTCATCTTTTATTAAATATTTGCTAAATATTCCTCTTCCTAAATTTAATCTTTCATCAGTGCTCTACATATGGATTCAGAGACAAATATCCACCCACCCTACATCCATCTTAACCTGTCCTCTTAATAGGGAATGCAAACTCAACAAATCAAATTCCATTACTCGTCATTTCTCACTAAGGCTGGTCGTCCTTCTTTGTTTTATTTCTACTTTATGGCACCATTATTCAGACACACAATTATCCCCTCAATTAATCTCTTCAGATTTACCTCCTTGGTGACAGCAGATATGTCACTTACATAATGCCACATAACCCCCAATCATCTAAAAATCTTTTAGTAGGTTCAATTCACCTAACTTATGAAGTGCAAACTCCATAGTCTGACATACAACATATAATATTATCTTGCCCTAATTACATCTCTAGCCTTTCTTTCATCATCTCTTGCTAACTCTATGATACAATACCATTCATGTCATTCCCAATAACCATAATGAAGAAAGTATATGAAGCTGAAAGAATAGCCCGTGAGAGGTAAGTAGAAACTAAGAAGTTGTGAATAGATCTGATGGAGAAGAATATGAAATACCAGCTCCTTATGTAATTTACAATATTGGAATGTTAGGGAGAAACAGATATTTGAGGGCAGCATTCTTTCTATTAAGGTATTAAATGGGGGTGGTGAGTTAGGAGCCATTGTCTCTTCATTGGGTTTAGCAAGCACTAATAAATAATAAGATACTATCTTACTACATCATTAAATTTTTTCTAATTCAAAAACATATAAAAATATTTACCAGCATTTGCATTTATTTTCCCTGTTATTCCATCTAGGTAAAAAGGTTTATTGTCCCATTTTTTAAATTATCAGCTTTCTATTCTTGGTGATGCATAACTCCAAAAAAAGGGATGGATATTCTTTAAATAAGAAGCAGTTGTTATTTTGGTCACATAGCTTTATTGTTGCACATTTGCACTTGTAATGGAAATTTTATCTGATGAGAAACCAAGTGACACTCAGAGAAGTAGGAGAACTCAGCTTTTATTTGACGCCAGTAGTCCCAGATGTGCTCACATTCAAAATTCTGGGCCCTGAGCAGTGAAATTACAGGATTCTTAAAGGGCAGTGCAGGGAATCAGGTTATGGTAAATGTGCTGGCTGCTGATAGGTGGGCTCACACTGGGGGTTAGGGATCAGGGCTATTTAGGCAGGAGCAGTGGGAGACCTGTGTGGGGAAGTCTGTTTACAGGAGACAAAGAAAGGCAGGAATGGGACGTTATCTCCATATAGAGCCTTTTATCTTGGCTCTGGATCCATTTTATGGCTTAACTAGCAACTTCTCATGTCCTTATAACTTGCTTTTCGGTGATTTTCCTATTCATTGTCCCCTTTTGATGCTTTTCCTACTTGTGGACAAGCATTGTTCCTAGGTTCCTGGGATTCTATCAGGTTCCTATTGTCCCAAGGGTGTGTATTGGGTCACCAGCAGCTGTAACTTTATTGCCTCCATTGTGAGCTAATGAAGTGAATAATGGCATTGAAGATGTGAGGGCCAAAGAAGAGGGCAACTAGGAGCATGAAAAGAGGAACAGCCAGGGGGAGAAGTCATGAGGCCCAATTCCAGATATTACTCCATCTGTTCCAGTAATTTGCTAATTATTATTTCCTATATGCAACTCAGTCCTGTAACTGTTGGGTCATATCTCTTAACTATTCTGACTGATTTACATAAAAGCAACATTCTTCATTTAGAAAGAAGCAGAGTCCCCCCACTTTCCAGCAGTGAGTAAGTTCAACCTTCTCCAATTTTGGAGGACCACTGATGCTAGGGAGTCCAGTTGGCCTTTCATGGCCACTATGGCCACTTTTTCTATGTCATTTGTTAGGTCTGCAGATAATTAAAATAAAAGGGTGATGAGGCAATTCCTCCTATGCCTGTTTTTATTCCAGCCATTACCCCTAATCCAATTAATAGAGGTATAAATTGGAGAGCTCTCCTTGTCTTGTGTGGGCTGTCAAAGTTAAGGGAGGGTCTGATTGAGAGGCACTATGTTTATCTGGCGGGTGAGGAATGCTAATGTGCAAATGCCTTTCCAGTTAGCTTGCAAGCATTGGTAAGCAAGAGTCCCGCATACAAAGAAAGTTCCTGGGCTACTTCACCATGGTCTGTCAATTGTATATCTAATGGCAGTGGTTGTACAGTTTTGGATTTGGGCACATTGGCTAGCAGCCAGGTCCCCACTGCATAGTTTCCTCCTGAGTTGTAGATACAATTAGGAGCCCTCTGAGATAGCTATATATTTCTTACTTTGGGATTCTTGCTGATAGAGTTGGAATAATGCATCCCATGCATGCATGCTTTTGTTCTTGTAGGACCCTGTCAGACCTGTCAGTTTTCCTTCATAGTAAATTGTCCCTTCTCTGGCACATTCAGAAATTGATGTGCTGCATGAGCATGACAAGTATTGGTAATGGGTGAATCCATATCACAGTTTTCCCTAGAAAGAGAGAGGTTTTACACAAGCTGAGCAGTATCCTAGCCTCTAGATGGGACAACCTTAAAATGTAATAGAGTCAGAAGGCAAAAGAACATCAGAGGCCTCATGCTTGAGACTGGGGTCTGGTCTACAGATAGCACTGAACAGAAGTAAGGCTTCCTACTGTGAGGAGATTACAGGAGGCCAGCAGTACCTTTTAGCCTGTTCCACCCTGGTGAGCAGTGACACCCAGTCCTAGTATGAATAGTCTTGCAACAATGCTAATCAGAAGGATTGGGTAAGGGTGCCAGAAAGGGGAATACATTTATGCCCTGGTGGGCAAATCCTCAGGCTTCCACTGTGTGTTGACCAACCAACTTCCAGGAGGTGGCTGGAGCAGGGCTGGAGCTCTCTTGGGTAATGGTGTGCTGCTGTGACATTCTCTGGAACTTCAATTTGAGGGGTTGGATCACAGACAGCCTGCCAGTAGTTAGGATCTGTGGGGGCTGCTGCCTTCTTTATGTGGGAATGATGAATCTACTTTAACAGATGCAGGGGTTGCTAATGTTACTAGATGGGGACCTGTACAACTGGGTATAAGTGGTTCTTTTTTCCAATCTTTTATCCATATCATATCCCTGGGCTGATGGGGATGGGCTCAGTTACCCACGGGGCTTGGGGTCCTTTCTAAGACTTCCCGGGAGATGTGGTCTAGGGTTTTTCCTAGGGCCTGGAGATCTCAGGACAGGTCCAGATTTCCAATTTGCCAGAGATCCCCTCTAAGCCTGTTTATTATGGGAGAGGGCCTGCTGTTGTGGGAAGTTGCTATCTGAGACACGGGACACTGAGGCAGTTTAGCAGGAAGCAATGTTTTATTGTGCCAGCGTGGACCCAGCACACTCATGTCCAAAGGCCAAGCCCTGAGAACAAAAGGGTCTCATCTTATGTACCCTTGCAAGCAGGTTACAGAGGCAATAAAATTAAAACACAAGATTTAACTCGTATATGGTTACATGCAATTCTATAGGCTACTTCACCTGAATGCTAAGTGCCCTTCTACCCCTAGTGCTATGTGACTCTCTTCACCTTCGAACTTTTTAGGTTTTTTTGTCTCTGCTATGCCATCCCTTCCCCCCTGCTACTTTATCAGGACTCAGGCCTAGTCTGTTTTCTTCTGATCCTCCTCCTTCCTACACTGCCATACAGAATCTCAAAGGGTGAATAGCTGGAGGGTCTAGGGGTACAGCATGCCTTGGACAGGGCCAATGGTAGCATACCACCCAGGGAGATTGTGTTTCTTGGCAGAGTTTGGCTAAAGTGGTCTTGAGGGTTTGATTCATGCACACTACTTTCCCTGAACTTTGAGACCTATATGCTGTGTGGAGCTTCCATTTTATTTTCAAAATCTTAGCCGGGCCCTGGACTATTTCCACCATAAAGGCTGGTCTGTTGTCTGATCTGATAGAAAGGGGGAGCCCATATCTTGGGATAATTTCTCTCAAGAGGGCCTTTATTACCTCTCATGCCTTTTCTGTGTGTGGGGGCTAAGTCTCAATGCACCCTGAGTAAATACAGACAAGGAGCAGGAGGTACCAGTATCCTCAGCAGGGCTTAACCTCCATGAAGTCCACATCCAGGTCCTCAAAAGGCATGGTACCCATTGCTTATATCCTAGGGATTGGATTAGGTCCTTGACTTGCATTGTTTTCTGCACATGTAATGCACCTAGTACTTATTTGAGCACACAGGGTGGGGAGCTTAGGAATGAAGTAATATTTGTCCAGCAGTTTTTTCAGGGCCATTTTCTCCAAGTGCATTAGCTCATATTGTTGTTTTACCAGAGGGACTGCTACAGCATTGGGGACAAAGAATCTTTGGTCAGGCAACTTCTACCAGTCCCACTTTTCTTTTTTTTTTTCATATTTTGCCCATTTTTCTTCCTCCTTGGTGTAATTAGGGGTGGGAGGTAACTTGGAAGCCAGCAGAAGTTTGGCAGTTTGCTCCCACTCTCTAGGGAAACTTGGCTCTTCTGCTGCTCTCTTTGCCCAGTTTCCTCTGTTGACATAGTCTGTTCCCCTTTAGTGGCCTCTGTAGTGGATAATAACCACCTGAGATGGTTCCCAGACTGATTCTAGCAGTTGGAGAATTTTTTCTTTGTTCTTAATCTCTTTTCCGTCTGCTGTCAGCAGTCCTCTTCCCTTGTATATTGCTCCATGCACATGTAGGGTAGCAAAGCATAATTTGAATTAGTGTAAATGTTCACCCACTTTCCCTTTGCATATTGTAACACCTGGGCCAGTGCCCAAAGTTCAGCTCATTGTGCGGACCATCTTTGTGGTAAGGCTTCAGCCAGTATGATGTCATTGGCAGTGAAACTGTGAACCTGGCCTTTTGCTGTCCTTCCTGGACAAAGGTATTTCCATCCACAGAGTTCAAGCTCTGGATCCAAGAGGAGGGTGTCTGTTAGGTCCAGCCTGCTGGAGTACACTTTGCCCATTACCTCTTTACAGTCATGATCTAGGGGCCCTTCCTCTGTTGGCAGGAAATTGGCAGGATTTAAAGCTCATACAATTTCAAGTCTGACTCGAGGATTCTTACACAGTAGTCCTTGGTGATGGGCCATTCTGGAACTGGTCAGCCATTTATGTCCCTGCCCATTCATTCGGGTGATGATAGCATAGAGCATCTTAGCATTAATGTCCTGTCCTAGGATGAGCTTGTCAACTTCCCTGATTTGGGTCACCAGGCAATCAAGGCCCAAAGACATGGAGGCTACCCTGAGGCCACTGGGTCCAGGTGCTTTGACAGGTAAGCCCCTGGCTGCTTCCACCATTTGGGTGAGGACCCCAGAACTGTGTGATTTTTCTCACAGAAGAAGAGATTGTGCTGTTGCATTACATCTGGTAGCCCTAGCACAGGGGTGCTGGTTAGCAGTCACTTTGTCTCCTGGAAGACCCTTTCTTGGCCTGGTCCCCAGTTTAGAGGGTCCTTTCTGGAGCCTGCTGTGGCCTTGTAAAGTGGTTTGGCCAGGCTTGAATACCCAGGTATCCAGATGCAACAGAATCCTGGCCCTCCCAAGATTTCTTGGATCTCTCTTTTAGACTTTGGGTGTGGAATGGAGCAGATGGCCTATTTCCTCTATGGACCTAGGGCACATCATCCTTCTGAAATGATGAACCCAAGGTATTGGACCTCTTGCTGGCAAACTTGGGACTTTTTCCAGGAAACTCTCTAGCCTGCCTCAGAGAGTGGGGCTAGCAATGCCTTTGTCCCCTCCCAGCATTTCTCCCCGTAATTTCCTCCTGCTTTCTTGACAGGTAACAGTGGGGTGTTCCATGGTGATTGGCATTCAATCAATATCCCTGCATCTTTCAACTGCTATAGGTGGGCCTGAATTCCCAGGCATGCTTCACATGGCACTGGATATTGCCTCTGTCTAACAGGGAGAGCCCCAGGTTTGAGGCTCACAATTATGGGCGCATGTTGCAAACCAGACCACAAGGCCCTTTTTCAGCCCAGACATCAGGAAACTCCAACAGCAGGCAGGTGGGCTTTGTTGGTTCTCCCTTTTCCTGGCAGTAGAGCTGCCATTCACCTTCTGTAGGCATAGTCATTGCCATGATGATGGTGTTTGGTTCTCTCACCATAAGGCTTCTGGGCCCTCCCTGGGTGAAAGTGATTTGAGCTCCAATCTTTGTTAGTAACTCCCTTCCCAGCAGGGGAATTGGGCATTCTGGTAGGTACAAGAATTTGTGAGTCAACATGTGCCCTCCTAGCTGCCGTGTCCAGGATCGGCAGGATTGCTGGGCAGTTTGAGTGCCAGTGGTTCTGACTATTGTGGCTCTGGGCTCAGTGATTAGAGCCACAGGTTTAGTGACCAGGGAATGCTCAGTGTCTGTGTCCACCATGAAAATCATTAGTTGGCCCCCCACTTTCATTTTGACCATGGGCTCTCAAGGGCCTATAGTAAGGAGCTTGGTATTCCTTAGACTGACTCAATTCCTGCTAAGCCAATGAGGTCCAGGGCCTGTGGTTTGGGTTGCCATCCTGTCTTCTTTACTGGAGCAGTCTTGTTAGGCTCTGATATTGGTCCCTTGTGGGGGGAGGGCATTCATTCTTCCAGTGGCCAATCTCCTTGCAATTGGCACATTGATCTCTTCAAAGTGGGGCTCTTCCACTGGGTCTCCCCTTCCACAGCAGAGGTGACTGCTTGGTCGGGTCTGGCTTCCACAGTGCTGCAGCCAGTAAGGACACCTTTTATTGGCCTCTCATTTTGCCTCATGGTCTCGATTTACAAAGACCTTGTTTGCCACTTCTAATAACTGGGTGGTGTTCATTCCAGTGAAGCCTTCAAGTTTCTGAGATTTCTGGCCAATGTCAGTGTATGACTGGGCTACAAATGTTGTATTGACCATCCCCTGGTTTTCTGATGTTTCTGGATTGAAGTGGGTGTACCCTTGGAAGGCTTCACAGAGTCTCTCATAAAAATCAGTTGGTGATTCCTCTAGTTTCTGGATAACTGCCACAGATTTGGACATGTTGGTTGGCTTCTTAGCTGCAGCCCTGAGCCCATGTAAGAGGGTGGAGTGATATTTGGTGAGAACTCCTTGTCCTTCTGCTGTATTGAAATCCCAGGTAAGCTGAGCATTGGGGGCTGCTTCTCTTGCCTAAGCTTCTGTGTCTAGAGTTCCTGCTGGGGTTTGCCCTTGGAGCCACAAGCAAGCCTCTGTCAGGATTCACTGTCACTCTTCTATGTTGAAAAGCATCAGGAGGATCTGTCAACAGTCACCCCGAGTAGGTTGATGGGTCCAAAATATGGATTCTAGAAGGTCAATCATGGCCTGGGGCTTTTCTAAATAAAGTGGTGTGTGGTTTCTCCAATTTAAGAGGTTAGTTGTACTGAAAGGCTGGTAATAGAGGATAGAGCATCTGAGCTGGACTGTTCCATAAGCACCAATATTCTTGGGTCCTTGCATCTCATGAAGTGTCATTTGGAGGGCCCTAGCCTAAGGTGCTGGTGCCTGGGATGAGTGAAGGTGGTGGCTCAGGGGCTATGGACTTGAACTTCAGGCTGGGGATGGGTATGAGATATTGTTAGGGCTGGGAGAGTGCTGACGGAGCTGAGGAGGACTGAAGGTGGCAGACTGTCTGGAAGAGGTGGCACTCTGATGGTGGTGGCATGCTGGCAACATATGGTGGGGGCACAAGTGGTTCATCTTTTGGATCCCCTTGTAGAACAGGTTTGGTTGGCTTCTGGTCTTTGGGCTTCATTACCTGGGCCACAAAAACTTTGCTCGATCCCTTTTTGTTGGTACAGAATCGGACCCAAAGGGCCATGGTCTGAGCCAACTGAAGCCAGGAGTCGATATAAGGGAACACATCTGAGAGTCCGAGTGTTCTTATTACAACCTGATAAAAGGTCCTGACAGTGGGCAATTCTAGGGTATTTTCAGAGGGTCAGTTGACTCCAAAAGTGGGCCACTCCAACTCACACAGTGTGCGCAGCTTTCAGGAAACATTTTGATCCCATAATCTCCTGAAAATACACTCTTGAAATGTTTAAGCATACAATCTAGGACTGTGGGCTTCGAGGAACTTCCACCCATGGCAGTTAGAGGTGTTCTATATATCCACCCTATGCATTCCCCTCTGCATCACTGGTACAAAGGCAAACAAGGGTGGGTGCCCCTTCAAGAGAAGACACCAATCTAGTGTCTCCCTGGCCATATCCCAGGGAACTTAGGTGCCTCTTAGCATCAACGGTGGGGTCAGCCTTGTGACTCAGGTTCGGGTTTCCCTGATGCTGCATTAAGCCATATGGGGATCACCATGGAACCACAGGACAGAAAAACTTGGACTCTGTAGCTTTTCAGCCATAAAGCCACAAACTAGAGCCTGAAGTGAGGAGAAACCAGGCCACTTATTCACACACATATTTACACCAGAAGTTATTACAGTTTTTCCTTTCCCCCTTTTGGGGAAGTCTCTGACCTGCAGAATTCCTCTTGGGGATTCTTGGGAGTTGATCAGACTTCCCTTCCACCCAGTGGGACAGGACCTGACTGAGAGCTGACTTTCCCCTGAGGACTTACTGAGTCCAGATGAAATTGCCAGGGAACTTAGTCCACTTCTTTTAGAGTCCATTCAGGGCAAGACTACTCAGAATGTTGGAACTCTGGGGTGAAGGAGGACCTGGAATACTGTCAGGTGGCATGCCATCTCATTGGGTCTTGAGTCTCTCCCTACTCCAGTGTAGCCCAGCCACCAGCTGATGGATCAAGGGGCCATAGTAGTTGAAGTCTCACTGGGGCTTCCAGAAATGTTACGAAAATATTGTCTGATGAGAAGCCAAGCAACACTCAGAGAAGTAGGAGACCTCAGATTTTACTTGATGCTGGTGGTTCCAGATGAGCTCACACTAAAAATTCTGAGCCCTGAACAGTGGAATTACAGGATTCTTATAAGGCAGTGCAGGGAATCAGGTTACAGTGAATGTGCTGGTTGCTGATAGGTGAGCTCACATTGGGGGCTAGGGATCAGGGTTGTTTAGGTGGGAGCAGCAAGGGACCTTTATCAGGAAGTCTGTTTACAGAAGTAGACAAAGGCAGGAATGTGTGGTTATCTCTGCATGGGGCCTTTTATTTTGGCCCTGGACCCATTTTATGGCTTAACTAGCAATTTTTCATGTCCTTATTTTCATGTCTTCCTGTTCAATATTTCCCCTCAAATGCTCTTCATTTTAGATTTATTGAATTATTTAATTCTGACTAAATGTTCAAACTATTTCACAAATCCACTTCTCATATTTGTAAGGTACTGCTGAATAAAGACCACGCCACATGTCGAAAAGAAAGATTTATTAGGAACCAGACCATAGGACTGTCACTTTCAGGTTCATAGTGCAGCAGCTTGGCTGAAATGGGTAGTGAGCTTTATAGGAGGGGCCAAACCATGGGGGAGGGAGAGAGTCTCTGGTCTCTGATTTTCTTTGATCACCAGGTGGAACAGGTCAACATGCCTGGCTAGTTGAGTAACTGGAAGTTCCTGAGGTTTTGCAAGCAGAGAAACAATCAGGGGAGAAACAAGTGAGGGGCAGAGGGGGTTGGCAAGTGGTCATAAATCAGGGGGTCTGGTTTTGGTGCTAGCCTCGGGAACTTCCACCTGCCCCAAGAATGCTGGGGACCTAACAATATTCTTTAGTGTATTTGAGTTCCAATTTCAATAACTGTTGGCTATTCCCTTTAAATTATATCAACATTAATCATTGCTGTTTTCTCTTAATTCTATGTTGCGCCTGTTACTGTGATATCTTATTTTGTAATAAAGATATATCATTAGGTTCCAGGAGCAAGGTAGACTACTAATATAGTCTTTATATTTCTAACCATACAGAAATACTGAAATACCAAAGAAAATATAATAGTTCTTTTAGCACACAAACACATGCACACATACACACACACACACACACACACACACACATATACACACACATACAAGAAAATGAAAATCCATTGATAAACAAAAAATAGAAAGAAAACTCAAAGCCATAGTAATAAGTAATAAGGATAAAACTCTCTCTCTCTCTTTCACACACACACACACACACACTTGGACACTTCTTATATCTGAGTGGAAGATGGAGTTTGGGACCCTCATAACTTCAGAAGTTGCAATTGAAATGACAACCCAAACTGGAAAGATAAGAAAAACATCACCTCCTATTTGCTCAGGGAAATAGCTGGGATGCTTTTCTCTCACTGAAGCTCTGAGGAGAACTACAAACTTTCTTCCGAGTAGCCAAATGCATGATGTTCACTAATATTAACTATTTGGTATAGTTGAAGAAGTTATGTTAAAATTACTAAGTATTGGTAAGCACACAAAACACCTCCTCTAGCACAACACACACACAAAATCCCTAAATATAATGGCATATAACAAAAATAAACAAAATATGACTGGCCACATAAGGAAATGAACCTTTATGAAAATAAGTGGACAAAACAGATTTCTAATGCCAAAAGTGGAGTTTCAGACTTTAGGCCTAAAGTCTTGGATTCCACATGTCAAGTCTGGCCATTTACTCCAAATAGAGACATGAGAAAGGGCAAGGAAAGGTGGCTTATTATGTGGCACAAACATGCCATGGGAAGACAGCACTTTAGTTGATATTCAGCTATCTTCAGGGTACAGAAATGAGCTCCAGGTTTTAAATACACAAAGAACTTGTGCTAAGAGGATAGAGGTAAACATAGTCATTAAAGAGTCCTTCCAAAGTATGGCCTGGTTGGTAATGACAGAAGTTACAGAGAAGCTGTTATCTTTGCCATCACTTGAGGGGAGCAAACAAGTCATTGTTGCCTGGGGTGTGGTCTGTCCTAAGGAGGTTTTGCTGTTCTCTTCCTTTGGGGAGTTTCCTCAATCACTCCTTGTAACATATCATCCTTAAGTACTGTCCTTCCTGGTTCCAAGGTGATTGTAAAATGATGGCAGAGAGAATGGCTTAAAGCAAATAAAAAATGAAGGCAAGATGCTAAGCTTTTCTGCTGTTATAAATTTGTAGGCCCAAGTAAGGAGTCAGTCCTTTTTAGCAAAAGCAGTTTAAGTACCTGCTATAATGCCACAAGTTAGAAGTAACTCAAAAATGAATTTAATATTTGTGTAAACTTATTAAGGAAAAAACAGTAAGAAATATAACAACAGTATAATATTTGAGAAGAAGATTTTGAAAAAAGATCTTTTAGAAAATAAAAACATGTTTATTGAAATGCAAACTCAGCAAATGGATTGAACCGAGTTGAAGGATCTATGAAATTGAAGATATAGGATAAAATGATGGAAAACAAAGTAGTGAACATAAGCAATATGAAACAAATTGGAAAGGAATTATTTTAAAAATAAATATTGCAGAATATAAGAATAGGAAAAAGTGGGGTAGAAACAAAGACATAATAACTAAAGATACCCCAGAATGGGCAGAAAACATATTCTTATGTTGAAGAAGATTTCTGAATACCAATGGAATGGATGAAAAGAATTTTCTAAGTACATCCAGTATGGGAAAACTGAAGATCACTAAAGAAAGACAAAGCAGTAAGAAGCAATTCAATTGAGAACAAAAAGCATAGTAGAGCACTGCTTCCTATGAACTAATTTGATTGGCTTTACATCAGACTTTTCCAGAATAATAACAGAGGCTGGAAGTCCAAACAATATACCAATACTTCACAAGATGGTAAAACTCTCAATTTTGAATTCTAGACCAAATTGAATTATCATTCAAGAATAGAATTAAATGAGAAGACTATATGATTGTGATCATAAATTTTATATAATAATTTTCTATCATTTAAATTTTCCCAATCCCCTAAAAGAGCAACAAAATGTCTATTAGATGATTAGAATATATATTTCAGTCAGAAGAAAACTGAACACAGAAAGAAGTGGAAAATAATAAAAATCAAGAATAAGCAATTTAATTTAAAAACTTGGGGAAATTTATATAAAATTTTAGTCTTAGAATAATTCTAAATGTAGATGATTTATAGAAAATGTAAATATGACAATGAAATGTAGAAGGTCTAAAGATAATCACACAAATTGAATATGTTAATATTCTTCCTGCAGGAAGAGGTCTGATAGATTAATTTTAGACTGTACTCACACAAGTATGCATATTAAAAATTTTAGGATAACCACTAAGAAATTTAAAAATGGTCACTAAGGAAGGAGTTAGGAAAATGAAATAAAGAAAACTCTTTAAATATAATAAAAGCAAGGCACTAGATATAGGACAAAAACATAAATCAAAAAAAGCAAAGTATAATTGTAGAAATAAGGACAGGCATATAATGTAAATTAGTTGGAGTTCATTATTTTTACTCAATAAACTATAGGCTTCTACAATTAGACTAAACAATATAAATTTAATTCTTACTTTCACAAGATGTATCTAAACCTAATGACTTAGAACAGTAAAACTTAAAAGCCAGAAAGTTATAATGATATATATATATATACAAAAATGAAGCAAAAGAATGTAAAGAAACAAAGAAAGGAAGGAGAAGGAATAAAACACTGAGAAGAACACTATTATATCAGATTAAATAGTACCTGAAAGCTTCTTGGCAAAGTAACTGATTATAATTCTCACACAGCAAATATAGAAGATGAGCCTGGAGCATTGAATAGAGCCAGAAATTAAGAAAATACTAAAAACAAACAAACTAAACAAACCCTCACAACATAACTAAATAAAACAGTTTTGGGTAATCATCATAGCAGAAAACAAATACCCATGAACTCATACTGATTTAAGTGATTGAATAAATAATTAGGAAGAAGAAACAAATATCTTATGCAAAAGAATTCCAAATTATTACTATACTGAGTGCTCATGGAGGGTAAGCATAGCCCTTAATTTTTAAATGTGGGAGGTGCATAATAAGTTATTTCCAAAGAATATAATGTAGAATGAGAGAAAAAAAGTATAATGTTACACTGGAATATACTGACACACACTATCTCAGTCAAATGCTCAAAGTTAATATCAACATCATAAATCTTGTTCATGGTATGTAGGATGTGATGTGATGAAAATGGCACTTCTTGCTGATCAGTGATCTTACTCCCTGAAACCCATAACCCCAATCTTATGAGGAAAATATCAGAGTCCAATAGGGAACATCCAGCTGTATACCTGACTAACACTTCTCAAAACTGTCAAGGCCATTAAAATTAAGGAAAAATAATAGAAACTACCACAGAAAGCCAAAGGAGCTGAAGAATACATAACAACCAAATGCAATGTGGTATCATGGACAGTATCTTTGAGCAGAAAAAATACATTAAGTAAGAATTACTGTATTATAGAACAGACTTTAGTTAATAATAATAATCAACATTGACTTATTAGCTGTAACAAATATACCAAACTAGTGGAAGATGTTTATAATAAGGAAAACTAGGGATGTAATATGTAAATATTCTCTGTTCCATATTCTCAAGTTTTCTTAAAATCTAAGACAGTTGTGTTAGTCAACAAGGAGAAAAGATTTTCTGGGTTCATGGGTTTAGGTTTTATTTCATGGTCACTTGCCTAGGAAAGACTGAGAGATAGAGATAGAGCTAGAGAGAGAGAGAGAGAGAGAGAAGTGTTGGGGGTCCCAATATCCTCTTCAAACGCATGCTCCCAATGACCTAACTTACTCTCATTGGACCCTACCTCTTAAAAGTTCCACCATCTCCCAACAGTGCCACAGGCTGGTGACTGAACCTTTAAGATACAGATCTTCAGTAGAAACCTATCTAAACCATAGGAAATGGCCTTAAAAATGTTTACTAAAAATAGATTTGAAAGGCTAGAGGTGTGGCTCAAGTGGTAGAGTGCCTTTTTTGCAAGCACAAGACCCTGAGTTCAAACCCAGAATTGAAAAAAAAAAATCTGAAGCAAACATGGCAAAATGTTTACTTTTGTTAAATCTCATAGTTGATTATATGAAAAAAAATATATATATATATTATTTGCTATAATTTCAGGGCTTTGGAAGGAAATCTTTTGTTATCATTTGTAAATGAAATTTTTATTTCATCAATTTCTTATTTTATGAGTGTTGTATGATGATGCAGATATCGTATGTTCACATCTCAGAGTGCTCCCTGTTCCTAATGTTCATTTCCTGAACAGCATTCAAAATTTGTGCCCAGTTATCAAAACTAATGATAAAGTGATATAACCACTACCACAAATTTTCACATTATAAGTACTCATGCATGCTTGATGTTAAAATAAACAAAAATATTTATATTCATTTGGGAAAATAGTAAGAATTCAATTAACTAAAAACTCTGTACACTTCACAAAATGAGTTTTTAATTTTAAAGTAGAATATTTTTATTTTTTTAAGTTTGGTAATATCAAAGATATGAAATTGTCATGAACTATTTAATAAAGGCCATTGTATTTCTAGAAATCACTTATAACTTTTATTTTTTCTTAAAACTAGCACATATCTAGCATGACCATCTATTGTATATATACTCACGCAATTATGAAGGCTCACAAGTTCCAAGATCTGCTCTCACTGGAGTCAGCAAACTGTGGATATAGGCTAGCCCACGGTTTAGTTCAGTCTAAGTCTGAAGGTATGAACAGCAGAACTGATAGATATTTCTAGAACTCTAGTCTTACCACCAGCCTCTTCCTGTATACCTGTCTTCCCCCCACAACTTTCCTTTGTCTCAGCTGATTCTGATTTACTGTTTTGTTTTTGAAATCTAATAATGAGAATAATAAAAAATTGATAGGCTAGGGTAAAGTAGATTCTAATCTATAGAATATAGATATTATTATAAATAAATATTGATATGTGAAGTTATTTTACATATCAATCAAAATGCCAGTTTTTTGTTTTTTCCCCATAGAACAAAGACTTCTTTGGGAATAAATACTTTCTGTGCCTCTTTCTTACTAATAATATGCCATGGTTTTAAACATAAGACTTAATTTTTGCAAGAAATTTCCCATGGAGGTTTCATCTCAGTAGACTTCAAATACACACAGAAATACAGGAGCAATCATGCATGGTATTTACTATCAAAGCAGCTGCATTCAAGAAATGCAAACAAAGTCTGAGAAACATTCATCATGAGTTTCACAGAGTTAGAATTGTATCAACAGCTGACAGAATGAGGAAGATTGAAGTTATATACCTGCCAGTTCTCAGTAGACCCACATACAGATACAGGACAAAGAAAGCCAATTCATTCATTTTGTCGAAACATTATCTAGTCTGCTCCACTGGATTTAGGAGAGGTTGTGTTTAAAACATTCTAGATTTATAGTTTTATACAATATTTTTCATGTGTGTCTTCCAATATTGCTAGAAACTCGTAGGTTCCAAATTATTGACTCTCAATAAAAAGGGCTCCTTAGCTCACATTGATTAAATGACTCATGTTCCTTACATCTATGACCTTGAATTATGTGCATTTTTCTTCATAGAATACCTGTGAATGTCTTCCTAGTGTTGGATTTTTGTTCTTCTTTCAGCCATACATAACATAGTAAGATATATGCACTTGGTCTTTACTTCCTGACACACAGCTCTTAAAATGTTAAGAATTTCTAAAGTGATAAATGAATTTTTGTATATTAATGAGATGACTGGTGGTTGGGAGTTCCCAGATTGCTTCAGAAGGGTTCTGGTTGCTGGGGAACCAATTGTCATTAGAAGACTATAACTTTCAACCCCACCAGCTGACTTCTGGGTAGAGGAGAAGGTTGAAATATGAATTAACCGTCAACGACCATAGATTTATCCAATTATGCCTTGATAATGAAACCTGCATAAAGACCCAAAAGGATGTGGTTTAGAAGGCATCCAAGTTGCTGAACTTGTGAATATGCTGGGAGGTAGCAAGTCTAGAGAAGAAACCGTATCTCTATACCTCTTCCAACCTACTTTACTTACCCCATAATTTTCTTTCATCTAGCAGTTCCTGAATTGTATCCTTTTATTATAAACTGATAACCTACACACTAAGTTGTTTTCATAAGTTCTTGAGATACTCTAGAAATTGATTGAAACTGAGGAGGAGCTGGTGAGACTTATAACCAATCAGTCTGAAACACAGGTGACAATATGGACTTGTGATTAGCCTCTGAAGAAAAGAGTGAGGAGAGGGTTGGACATTGAGCCCAAACTTTGGGGCTTTCATTAATTCTAGATATAGTCAAATTGAATAATAGAACACCCAGAGGCTGTTGGAGAACTGGTCAGAGTTTGATAAAAGCTCTGCATTTGATCACAGAAGTGTAAATGTTGAATAACAATATAGTGAAAACAATATGTATTTTCTATACAAAGAAGAATAAAAAAAAATCATTTACCATGTTCTTTACATTATATAGGAATCTGATGAATCTAACACTTTATCTTTGTCATTTAATTGTTATGCTGTTTAAAAACTTAATTTCTATGTATAAAAATCTTCTGATGTAATGAAGATGTTGCTACCTGATAACTGGGATTTTAGACATGATATCTGAAAACAACCATCAAATACAGAAAAATAAAATTTAGACATGGAAGTGACCCTACATGTCATCTAAGCCTCTTTTGTCCGTCATTTCATAAATTAATAGACTGAGGCTCAAAGGATTAAATGACTTGTCTATAACCCATAAGCCTCTTACACTTATCACAAACAGTTTCCAAGACACTGAGTTGCCTCAAACTTATACTTTTTAAAATGTCTTGCAAAAAGAAGTGTTAGCCACTAGCACTTGCACCTCTGGGGACCAACTTCTACATTAATCCACCTTCAAAGTGTCCCTCCTTTTCAGTTCAGCTAAAATATTTTGAAGAAAACTGAGCAAAAGTATTCCTGTCTACCGTCCATATGATATAAGCTAGGTGTGCTTAGAGGAGTTTTGCACACCATTTTTACCTTTTGAACACGTACTACATGACTTTAAGCTGAGCATAAATGAAAAGTGTCTACAATCTTTCCTTCTTAAACTATGACCTTAAACTAAGCATGCTCAAAATGTACTCCTTAACCTAGCATGCTCAGGAATGTGTCTGTCTCTAAAGTGTTTTTCTATATGAATATGTATAGGCTCCCTAATAAAACCCCCATGTTTCCTTTGTGCCTGCATCGCTTTGGAAATAACTCTTTTGCTTTTCTTACCTACTTCTCTTTCTTGACTCTTATTTCTGGTCCTGCTTGTTCTTTGTTTTGCACTCACCAAGATGTAAACCCATTGCATTTGGTTACAGAAGAAACTTCTTAATACTTGAAGTATGAAGCAAATCTATACAATTCAATTAGTGACTTTGTCTATGCTTTATTCCATTATTGAACATAAACAAGATAATGAGACCAGGAGTCATTGCTCCCATTTACTGCCTAGGGAAGAGGAAATGTTTCTCTGTCTTCCCTAACCCCTCATCTTGTCCATATTTTATCCTGTTACACTAAAATAAATCCTTAATAAAACTTAAAAAAAAATGATAATGATCTCAACCATAAAATAATAATATCAAATTCTAACTAATGTCTAATTGGCAGAATTATCTTGCTTCATATCAAATGGTCATATTACATTTAATTATATAGACAGAATTATGTTGTTTACCTTTCCTTAAGTACTATAAGATCATAGCTCCATTCTTTCCAAACTAAGCCCAGGTTCAGCTTTGGTTTATTCTTGATTCTGTCGTGTTTAGCGTTATTTTAAAATTTATCCATTTTACAGAAACCATTAAGAGGCTAATCCAGGGGAGAATGTTCTAGCAATAGTCTGCAGTATTACATCCAGCTAAGGAAGCATAAGTACTATTCCTTTTTTGTAAATAGAATTGATTTCACCATTTTGAAAATAGATTTTAAAAAAATCACAGCAGATGCCTGTTCTCTAATGTACAATTGTCACCAAATTTCATAGGAGCTATTTATACTTTTATTATGCTTCTTCCTTTGTAAGAGAACATTGATATTAGATATATACAATCATATATTGCTTTAAGAGATTATCAGTCATCACTAGGATAAAAGAATCAATGACTGATGATAAAATGCAGCACCTATATTTTATATTAATTGTGGTAATTTAATTCAATTTTTAGAATGTGTACATTTCATGCAATGGTAACGTTGAAGAATATTTTTTAAATTCACTTTTCCATTTTATTTTTCTGTTGTCCTCTCCCTGTGATTTCCTCTAAGGATCTATAATACCTTTATGCTCCAATTTCTACAAAATTCACTAGAGAAATTTCAAAGCTTAGAAATTCTTCCATTTTCTATGTTAAATAGAATTAGGTTTGATATTGATTGATACTAAATTACATAATTAAAATTTCTTCACATAGACTTTCTGCATGTTTAAATGTTTAAGTCATTGAATTTTTCAAGATATGAATTCCTTTTCCATGTTGTCAATAAATAAAGGACACTATTTAGAAGCTTCTAAGAGAATTTTCTGGTAATATAACTCTAGTATGACCGAGGGCTCAAGTTTATAGTCACATGGGAGACGTAACTATTGGAATACAGTATTATTGAACAATGTTATCTTCCTCATAAGGTTCATATTTTCCAGCTGGGTGCAACTTAGGAGAGCTTTATATTTATAGTATTTTAGGTTTGCAGTATGAATGAACATTAAAATTGTAAAAGAGCAAAGGAAAGTAAGATCTTCAGGTAGTTTCATGGTATAGAATAATTCCATGCAAAACAAATATATACTTTATTTATTTCAGTGTCAACAAAATAGTAGGAATGTACTCATAAGTAGTATCACTTTAATATATATTTAACCGTGCCATCACCAACCCTATCTCTTCACTCTGTAAAGGGATATCTGTATAGATCCCTGGGATAATCTCATTTAATAATTCTGACATTCAATAGATCACAAAAGCACAGTGATTTAGAACATGAACTATAAAGACAGGTTCAAATCTTGGTATCACTATTACTTGGATATATATGACTTTCTTTAATTACTTGACCTATAGAAGTCTTAGTTTTCATTTCTCAAGGGTCAATTTAAACTTTACATGTAATGACATGTGGTGTTCAATATGTTTTAACAATGATTTGTACTAACTTATTCAAGTCTGACTGGTGGCACCACGCCATTATTCCTCAATTCATGTTGGTTCATTTAAAACCATGGTATTCTTAGCATTTGGAATCCCTGAAGGATGGTGAGATATAACTTATTAGAAGTGATTGACAGTATAAAATCTGCACAAAAAATGTTTAATTTACTGTGAAAACAAATAAAAAATTAGACCTTCTTTCATTTTCACAATACTTCCCTAAAAGATGTAATGATTTTCTTTAGGAAGACTAATTTGCATAGTTTTATTTTCCTGAGAAAATAGTGTACTATACAGACCATCTTTACACATTAACTGAAATAAACAATTTTTCAATGTTACTCTATTTGTAGTATGAGTACTAATAATGTCTAATGTTTTAGGAAGAGTGCTAGGACTTGCACATACTAGGCAAGTATGCTAACAACTGAGCTATACTTCCAGCCCATGACTTCTTTTACTAATGACAACTTTATACTTTCTGTTGGACTTTGACATTATTTACTTCATTTGATACTCAAGACACATCTTCAATTTGATCAGCTATATAAGATGAACATATGAGAGATTCAGCCTCATTTATACAGGTTGAAAATGTCATGACTCAAACTGTCATCTCTTTCTATACTGTGAAACACCTCAAGTGTAATTATGCCATGAATAGAATGGGTGACTGCTGCTTAGAAACAGATGAAAAGCAAGAAGGGTGTCAAGCTGTGAGACATTATACAACTTCTGTGATTATGTCAATAATAATTTACTATCATTTGACAAATCATCTAGGATAAGTTAATGACGTGATAACATAACAAAAATAGCATGTTTCAGGGTTAGAAAGTAGATTTGAAACACTATTTTTCTTTTCCTTAACCGTGGCAACACGTCAACACTTGCTAAATGCTTGCAATGGGTAAAGGGTATTCTAGGCATTAAGATTCTACAGATGAAGAATAATGTCCTCTCCCCTAAAGTAGCTCACAACCTGCTAGGGGAAGCAGACAAATTAAACAGACGATTATAATGAAATATGGTAATTGCTAAGACAGACACATGGCCTGAGTGTTAGACCAGCAGGAAGGATATCTGCCAAATCCAAGGCTTCTGGGAAGAAATGATGCTGAAATTAAGCTCAAGTCTAAGTGAGCTTTGTCCAAGGGAAGAAATATGGGAGGAATGTATCTACTTTAACCACTGTATGTAAACATAGAATAGATGATGCCTTAAGAGAAAAAAATTAATATTAGACTTCCAGACTAATAAGGGATAAGGCAGAGTATGGGGAGTAAAAGACTAGAAAAACAGGGCTTAGTGATTAAAGGATTCTTTTTTTTTTTTTTTTTGCCAAACTTTTGTGCCCATGTCTGACAGTGATGGGAATCTGTGAAAAAAAAAATTATGCCAGAGAAATGTCAAATTGCACTTTTAGCTTATATTGATTGCTTCAACCACAATGTGAAGAAGAGTTTTAGAGATTTCACATCTACCTTATGGAGACCAGTTGAAGGAAGTAGGGGCAGGGCCTAATAGAAATAGCCACTGAGAAGCTGGGAAAGATGTGGATGCAGGAAAGTGTCATAAGAATAGAAAGAAAAACTAAATTAAAAACCCTTGAGTGCAAACTTGGTGAGTAACTACATAAGAAGTGTTTGAAAAAGGAAGTAGAGGGGAAATTAAAGTGAAATTTAGGTTTCTTTCTTAAATGCCATTTAGTGAAGATAGTCGAGATAGTGTTGTCAAATGAATTGTCTTTAATAAACCAATTTTGAGATAAATAGGGATCATAAAAAAGGGAATTCTATTTAAAATCAGTTACATAATTGAGTCTGAATGGAGCAATGGGATGAGGAAGTTTATACAATACAAAATATAAAATTGTGCTCCTATGCTGACCACTATTTATAAATTTGTAAAATTTTGGTGGTACAGGTGTGAACCCAGGGCTTCATGCCTGCTAGACAGGCACTCAACCACTTGAACCATCTCCCATCCCTTTTCACTCTGATTATTTTTGAGATAGGGTCTCCTTTTATGCTCAGGCAAGCCTGGACTGTGATCCTCTAATTTATGCTGGAATGTCAGGCATAGGACACCATGCCCAGCTGACCCAGATGGGTTCTCATTAACTTTTTTCAGGGGCTGGGTTGCAACCATGATCCTCCCAATCTTCATCTCCCAGTTATCAAGGGTTATAGACCATCTGAGCCTGGTCTGAATTTGAAATTATAAATAGCATAAATTTTATCTCATCTCCTGAAAAAATTTCTCTTTATGTACATTTAATTTTTCACAATTCCCTTGACCTAGAATCAGCAGCACCCAGTAGCAAGGAGTATATTAAGCACACAGTTCTTGGCTTCTAAATACCATTGTCTAATCAAAAGAATTACAAGATAAGCCTGGACCATACATTACTGAAAGAAATTACGGAATGCCTTAAGAGAATGAATAATAACATTACTGAAACTACCTAAAAATAGTACAAATATTGATGGGTATCTGCTGAAATAATTAAATGAGTAAGTGAAAAAATAGGGAATGGAGACACTTCTTTACAGTAGAATTCAAAAACAATATAATGACAGTCCTCCTTCAGTACCCTCTGGTGCAAGGAGACGGGACTTCATCTCCAAGGCTACTTTTCCTTCTGTAGTATTCTAATAGCAAAATATCAGACATGTTCAAATTGAGAGATTGCACAAAGTATTGAGCAGGGCTCTTTAAAACTGCCAAGGTTATAAAAACCAGAAAAGGTGGAGAAATCACAACATATTGGAGGGGAAGACTATGATAACATGATGACAAAGTACAATCTGGTATTTTGGATTGTGTCCTGGAAAAGGAAACAGATGTAAGTGGAAAAACCAAATATGCATCTAGTTTAGAAAATGGTATTATACTAATATTAATTTCTTAGTCTTTATAAACGTAACAAGGTTATATAAAATGGTACCATTCTGGGAAGTTTGATGAGCATTTTTTTTTTACAATGATTATTTTGTAGCTGAAAATAAAGATGTGCTTTGGATAACTTGGTTGTTAGTTTATACTATTAATGGGTGACTCGGACATTTTGAATTCCTCTAGCATACATTATTGCTATAATTTGGTTTATATAATGTATAAAGAAAATTTAAGGAGAAGTTTTATAGAAAGAACTAGAGGAAAATTCTAACAATAATAAGTTTTTTTTCCCTAAAGAGCTGGTTTCATAATTAAGGTGTATGAATATGTAGCACCTTGTTTTAGTGCACTTTGTCAATGTAGTTAAAAGCATGATGATTATCAAAAATTAATCACAGAATGAATATTTGGATTTTATATATCAAGACTGGTGACATTACAAAACAATTTCTAACTAAGGAAGGTGCATGGAATTAATTCAATCATTTATTCACTCTGTATTCATTCATTCACTGAACAAAAATGTTCTGAGTATCTATTATGTTCCAAGAACCATGCTAAGTTTTAGTGATCACAATCAGACTGTACTCAATGGTATGTCCTATTCTGATTAAACTCAAAATTCTCTTTAGATTAGAGAAGACATCCATAAGCAACTAGGCCGCTGTCAGTGCAACTCTGTCTTTTAGGCTGAAAACTTTGCTTAAAAATTTTACTACAGTAAAAGCACCTGCTCTTGTTTTCTGCCCAGCAATACTTCAGTGTAAATCCAGGGCCTATGTGGGACATATATGAGTAAAAATTTAGAATTCATTTTATGTAGCCCCCGTTTTCCAAAACATGGCTTACTCTACATCCCAAATGGTACACAATAAATAATTTAAATAGAACATTGACTCTGAATAAAATGAAGATAAAGTTGGCTCACTTGAGTAGAGTTGCTAAGAGGTATCATCTGCTATTGATTGCTTCTAAAATATTAAGGAACTCTATTCCCAAATCACATGAATGGAATAAAGTTTAGGCAAAGGATAGAATCATTTTTCCTGGCAGAGATGATTACTGTTTCTAAAGTGGTTGCATTTGCTGAGGGAAAAACCTAAACCTTTCAGATGGAAGGCATGAGTTTTTTGTTGATTCTTACTTTGGATATCACTGCTAGTGCTCACCTGTGAAGAAAACCACAACTGAAATAATGCATTAATGGAAAAACTTATGGAAGAAATATTTACTACAAAATAAATTTTCAGTTCTTTCATGATATGTAGGGAAAGAATAGACCCAAAGTAATCAAACCCGATAAACTAGTGCTGTGACAAATGAAAACATCACCTAGATCAATGCTCTGATACTGCAATTAAGGATAAAAGGGTAAATTATAGCTAGCAACTGGCCAAGGACAAATTAGCAAATGTCAACTAATTCAAAACTGGGCTACAATTTATCTAAAACTACATTCTGAAAAATTAGTTTAAGAAACTGCAGACTGGGATCTCATCAGGATTAGAAAAAACATAAAAAACATTAAAAAAATAAGTTCAATTTGTAGCACATGTTTTATAATAACATGCAAATTAGAGATGTATATAAAAATATAACCATATGTAAATATAAACAGGCCAATAATAGTTTTGCTATGGTTTAAGTTCTGGAAACTTTAGGAGGCAGGGCCTCCCTGTAGGAAGTAGGTCAATGCGGTGTGTCTTTGGAGGTTAAATCTTGACCTGCCCTCTTCCTATATTCTTATCTCTGCTTCCTGTCTGCTATGAGACAAAGAAATTCCTTAGCGCCACACTTTCCAGTCTCCATGGTATTCTGCCTCCCAAGCATCCCAGAATCAATGGAGCCAAGGACTATAAACTTAAATCTCATTCTGAAAGAATGAGCCAAAATAAATCCTTCCACCTTTAAATTGTTTGTCATGTGTTTTATCTCAGTGATGAAAAAAAATAACCAATGCAGATATGTTTTTAGGAATTAAACTCTTTGAAAATGAAATTAGTTTTCTGCTATATTTAAATAACATAGCATTTAAACTGGCATTTAGAAAATACCATCTAAAATAAAAATGTCAAATGTAAATTGCTTAAATTAAATATAAATTTCATGTTAGTGACTTCCTTACAAGCCTTTAGCTTAAAAGAACAAAATTGATGAACCCCCGTCTTTTAGTAAATATCTTCCCTTTGACTTAAGCTCTAGTACAGATTTATCATGTAAAAGAAGCATAAAAAGCCAGGGTAATATAATATGTTGAGTAAATTATGATAACAATTATCCACAAATAATTTCACATAAGCATGAAGAACAAATATTTTAACATTTAATACCTTTAAAATTAAAATATTTTAGTTCCTGTATTGAGAGTAAATAGTACACTCCTTTAAGTATTTTTATTATATTTCATTCTCCAAACAGGAAGTCTTTTCGGAGAAAATCCATAATCTAGCACTATAGAGAAATATTCTCTAGCTGACAGCTGGGAGCAAAAAGCTATACTGTTGTAATTTTGGCTTGATTCCAACATTCTCTAAAACTCAGAAAATAGCACAATTTTTTCAGTGTTTCTTTCTTCTGTTAGAAAACTCATTTGCTCTTTCTTAAAATCTCCTTGTAGAAGATCAATTTCACAAAGTCTGGAAGTACATTCTTCAATTGAAAATGTTCTAAGATATTTACAAGAAGAAATAGACACTAAAAATTGGTGATTAATTCCAATCCAGTAGCATGTTCAAGGGCCTAGACTCAGGTGAGAGATTGACTTTTCTATACACTCTGTTTATGAACTCTTGGGGATGTGGAAATAAAGGGAGAGTCTGAGTAACTCAGGTCAATGAACAATTATTCCTATAAAACAATTGGAGTAAATTTCTGATGATTGATAACACTGATTTTGAAACAAAATATGTCTACTTTATAGTTTTCATGTAAAGTAACATAGCAAATATCATCTTCCAACTCAGAAAATATTCAATTTTTATGAAACTTAAATCCAAAAATCACTAGTGATTAGCTCTGATAATATATTTATCCCACATCATAAATTTCACTGGAATAAGACAAAATATGCTGAAACTGAATTAAAGTATGCCTCTGGGCTCAACTAGCACCAAAATCTTGGTTTCTAAAGTCATTTGCCAAGAAAAGTAACCAAGCTCTTTGAAGAAGTGGCTGATTCTAGCACCAGAACAGGGAAATGAAAAGCTGTGCTCAGAGCTCTTACAGTGCCCCATTGTGAACTGCTTTTTTACATAATCCCTCTTCGAAAGGTTTATGACAAAGGGGCACATAAGCCAACTCAAAAATCCCTTAATAATCAGAGATAGATCAGTTTGAGCAATAAAATAATGTTGAATTATAACCCAAAGTGTAAAATAAATTTACATGCATCCATACCTAAATGAATTCCAAATAATTTATGTAGTTATTCTGCCCTAAAGGAGTGTGAACATAATTCTACTTTTCAAGTGTTCGCCGTGACTTTCTTTTGAAGCATATATTACAGACAGGAAGAAAAGAGTAACTTTGCAGCGGAGAAGTCAGACAAATACTCTCTCAGCTAGGTGATCAAGGTCAAGAACAACAGTCATAAATCACATTGATAGCATGTACCTTGATAAGATGTGATGAAAATATCATTTTATCTCTGTAATCTTCTTTCCCCAAACCCGTCTCCAGTCTAATAATGAGAAAATCATCAAACAATCCCCAATTGAGAAACATTTTATAAAATACACAATCAGCACAACTTAAAATGTCACGTTATAAAAAACAAGGTAAATCTGAGAAACTGTCACAGCCTAAAGGAGCCCAAGAAGACATGACGACTAAATTCGATGTGCTACTTGGGATGGCATCCTACAATTGTAAAAAGAACATTAGATAAAACTGAAGAGAAACTGAATGAAATATAATTTAGTAATGGTAATGTGTCAACATCAGTTGGTTAATTATATAACATGTACCATACTAATGTATGATGTCCATAATAAGGAGAACTAAGTGTGTGTGTGTATGGAAACAATATTATTCCCTCTTTTTTTGTTACATCTAAAACTATTTTTAAAAATAACCTGTGCTTTTTAAAAATAGGTTGTCTCAAGTAGTATACAATAAAACGATAGATAAATATCAGCCTAATGAAGGTAAAAGGCCATAAAAAAAACATTTAGCATTGCAGAAGTTGCGTGGAAGAGAAATATTTTCAGCCCAAATTTTAAGTGTTGGCAGGATTTTATGGATTTACTTGTATTTACTCCCACTTCCAACATAGTTTATGTATTACAAAATACGAGTTACAAAGTAGTAAAATTCATTTTCTACTTTAGTAGAAAATGTTTTGTGTATTGAGGAAATAAAGAAAACAAAGTACATTTTATTCATAGGTGATTGAGAACTGAGAGTGGCTGAATACAGTTTCTGAACTAGTTTCCATATATTTACCTCAACTTGTAAATGTGAAAAGTAAAGTTGTTTGGCTAAACTTAACTATTTCTCCTGGCAGTGAGACCCATTGTCAAAGTAAGATACAAAACTCACAATATTCACAAGAGATATATACTAAGGCATTTGTGAATTCCCAAATCAATAATGCAATTTTAAGATACTTTCCCATAATAGCAAATGAAATAAAATTAATAATTTTAAGTAACATGTTCTGCCTTCAATAATTTCTCTGAGTTGAATTAAATGTATTTATAACATAATCAAAATAATTTTACCAAAGTTTCACGCCAATTGTTTTCTTCATTATTAACATTCACTTAGAAGTTAGCTGAATCTGTTCATTTAAAGTGGCAATGATGACAAATGCTGCTGTACCTTTTGGGCAATAAGATGCACTTTATGTAGACAATGATAAGGACGTGTTCTCTTTCATCTGTTGTAAACAAACGAAATCTGTTTACAACAGTCTGGAAAGTGTCTCCTGCTATTGGGCCCTTAAAGCTTCACAAAATTCAGATGGTGGATTCATTTGTAAATAACAGACTTTCTCTTAAACAAGAGCATTAATTCAATTCTTGCAGGACCATGTGTAATTCTACTTTTTCTGCTTCCTTCTTCCCCCTAACCTGCTGGATACTCATTTTTATTTCCCTCAGTGTCTCTTCTAGTAACATACTCATGGACATATTGATCATCTTTGTATCACTGTAACAAATTTCCTGAGAGAAAGAATTTACAGGTTTAAAGGCTTATTTTGGTTCAGGTTCAAAGGTACCAGTCCATGGTCAGGTGACTTCATTTCTTTTAGGACTGTGATGGAGCAGAATCTCTTGGTGGCAGGATTGTGTGACAGAAGAGGCTGCTGATTTGATGGAGGTCAGAAAGCCAAAGGAGAGAATGACAGAGATAGAGAATGGAACATGTAGCCCCTAGGAAATCCCCTCACACAGACTCACTCCTTCAAGTAAGTCCTGCCTTATTAGTTCCCATCACCTAAATATCACCTAATTATAAAATCCATTGGTGAGATCAGAAGCCTCATGATCCAATCACTTCCCAAAAGCCCAACTTCGAACATTGCTGCATTGGGGCCCAAACCTGTAACACATGAGCCTTTGAGAAACATTTCAGGTCTAAATCATAACAATGGACTTACTGATACCTTCTCCATCTTTGTGTTGAATTCTGCCCATGTATACACCACAGATCAAATATTGCTTTTGATCAAAAAACTAATATCTAAAAATCAGTTAATTTTGTTTGTTTATGATAAAATACAAACACTTTAAATGTATAATTTAATGAATTTTAACAAATGCATGTCTTTGAAACCATGACTAAACAGTTCTGTCATCCTCAAAAGAGTCCACATACCCTTTCCCAAACCTCATCCTACATTTCTGGTACCAGGCAAAAGTTTCCTTGCTTTATAATGATACATTAGATTTCCCCAGTATAGACATTCATATAAATGAAATAAAATGGCATTTAATCTTTTCCTTCTTGCTCTTTCATGTAACATTATGCTTTTTCTGGGACATAACCATGTCATTAAAAGTGTCAGTAGTTCATTACATTGCTAAATAGGATTCTATTTTGTGTATAATCGCTTATGTTTTTCTAGATTTAGGAATTTATGGATAAAACTGCAGTGAATTTTCTTGTGCATTTTGGTACATTTTATAGGTGTCATTTTATTTCTCTTGAACATTGCATAGACGTTTTTTAAAGTGGTGATACTACATTCATGCTCCACTATCTAAGGAATGCACAGTTCAGTTTTTGCAAATCCTTATAAACATTTGTTTTTGTTAATATGTTTATTACAGACTGGTGAACTGACTTATACAGATACATAGCACTGCTTATGTTCATCTTAGCCATTCCAATTTACTGATAGAGGTCCTTTGACGTATTTTTTTCCAGTACATGAATTTTCTTCTCATTTTACTAAAGCTATCGTTCAGAGAACAAACATTTAAAATTTTTGCTAAGCAATAGTTTTAGCAAATTTTATACCTTGTGCTTTGTGATTAAGAAATTTTTCCCTGTTCCAAAGATACAAAGATCTGTTAAGTTTTCTTGTAGAACTTTTACAATTATTGCCTTTACATTTGAATCTGTTACCACTTTCAGTTAATTTTTGTTTATTTATGATGAGAATTCAATTTTATTTCTATTTTACATGAATATCTAATTGTTCTAGAATCTTTCATTGGAAATACTACCCTTCCAATTTACATGAGTACTGTCACCTATCAAATAACCTTGGTACCTGTCAAAATTAATTGACTATATGGACATGAGGTTACTTTTAAATTCTCTGTGAGATTTTTAGTTTATCTATGTTTTTATAAAATCAAAGCTACTGTATTTTTACTCTTGTATCTTCATAGTAAATTTCAAAAAACAAGTATGGTTCTTTTTTAAAAAAAATGTTTTAGCCATTTTTGATTCTTTGCATGTCCACACACATTTTAAAATCAAGTTATCAATTTCTTCAAAATAATCTAATATGATTTTGATTGGAACTTTTTGCAAAATAATTTCAAAGAAACATATTTGAGCTAAAGTGTTCACAGCCCAATTTGGTCTTACCATACACCCAGCAGGCAGAAGCAACAGGAATGAAAGGATGGTTAAATGGTTTCTGCATATTAGGTTATGATAAAGTTGTGTGATGAAAGATCCTTAATAGTTTATGTGGCACTATTAATTTTTACTATATGTCCTTAACAAATACATGATGGTTTTTATCCTGTGGCCTGACATATCCCAGAAATGGGTGGATGTGAAAGTGGCTTGCATAACTGGTGTTTCTTGTGTATGTATCTTTGAATTTCGTTGGTTGGACATCATAATTCCAAGTCACCTACTTTTACTAAGGGACATAACTATCACCAAATTGCATTGGGAATTGAAGCTTACTTCTGACCTTATTAAGCGCCTTCTGGTCCTCAACCAACAGGCAAAGAGGGGACTGCTATGCTGCCCAAAATGATGATCTCAAATATTAAGGAGAATTAAAGTGTCTGCTACTCACAGGGACAAGGAAAAGTGTATGAAGAACTGAAGGTTTTTTTTTTTCCTGACACCCATTATTGTTTGCATTTCCAGTGGTAAATATCACTGGAGGACTAGAACTATCTCCTACAGAGAGGAACACAGCATCTCAGACTATCATGGATGAAATCTTATAACCTAATGGGTGAAGAACCACTTATAGTTGAGTTCTTATGGAAGGAAAGGAACACAGAACAAATAGTGGCAAAAGGAAAATATCTGAGGCATTTGTGGCACTGGGTATTTGCCAAAACAAGAACTTGCTATCTATTATTCATTCATCTACCTACATAGCTACATGCATACACACACATACTCATACATGGCTTCCCTCCCCTCCCTTTAGCAGATTCTACAGGATGTTATATTGGTCTTCAAATAATATAATATCAATGGGTTATAGTCACCAATCAAGTAAAGAAATATGCATCACGCTAAAATGGGTAGTTATTTAAGAAATGTTTTCCCTTTTCCTTTTGGTGGATTTCTTGGGGTTTTTTGTTGTTTTTGTGGGAGGTAGTTGCACCTGTTGCATTTGGTAATTTAGATAGGCACAGAAATATATGTACAGAAGTAGCTAAAAAGGTGAATGAGACAAGACGAGACCAGGTATAATCTTTAGATTCTCATTAGCATGCCTACATTTGTAAGCTCATCTGAATATTTCACTTCTGAATATTTCATATATAAGCCTGGCTGTTACATTTATAAGGTTCTCTTGGGGAAAAAAATGCTCCCTTGGTAAAAAGCTAGTGGCATAATATTTGGAGAGCAGCAAAGAAGACATTACTAATGTCAATTATGGTGAGGGGCTTGCACAAAGTCATATGATAAGCCAGTTTTCTTTCTGAGACACCCAATTTAGTTCTGTAGGAAGCTGAAATCATTTTGGTAGCTCCTTTTTGATTTGTATATAGTTAGACCCCCTAAAGACTAGTAGTGGCCTCAGCAAGGTTTGTTCTTCAAATTTTCCAACACTTCTACAAGTCTTTTACAGGTGGGCAAATGTCAGAAATGGGGTATGATATCTACTTTTGATGTACATATAGTATTCATTTAAAAATAATCTGATTGCTCTGATATAAGTGCTGCACATTAAGAAAATAACCCATTGAACTGTATGATTAAAATATGTACATTGTATGGATTTATTATACTTTCATTAAAAATTAGCACAATTGGGCCGAAGATGTGGCTTAAATGATAGAGCACCTGTTTAGCAAGTGTGGATTCAAACCTTAGTACCATCAAAAAAATTCAACACAATTTCTGTTCAAAAGACATAAAATATCTTCCATTGTTCTGTTAATCCCTTAATGATACAGAAATATAAATCAATAAATGGGAACTATATTATTGCTACCAACCAGTTCAATCAATCTTTTCACAAAATTTAGTCACGTATTATTTATAAAACATGAGAAGCTTCGCATTTTATGTGGAAGTAAGTCTCCTGAAGATGTGTACTTCTTCCTTTAGCAATCCTTTTTCTTGGGGGGGTAGGACTGGGGTTTGAACTCAGGGCTTCACATATCCCAAGCAGGGGCTCTACCTGCTTGAGCCACATGTCCTCCTTTATCATTCTTGTGGAAGTATTCCCTCTTTCTGCTCTTGCTTATTCTTACATATATTCATTACACAGTCATCAAAGGCTTATTCTCTCCAGTATGACCTGACATAGATATTGGAATACTTAATTTTTCTGGTGAAGGTAAATATATACATATATATATATATATTATAATGCATGATATATATATGTATTATAATGCATGATATATATATATATCATGCATTATAAAACAGTTCACAATATCATCATTGAAAAGATAAAGACTAAAATAAAAGCAGAGGAAGATAATACAATTTGAAAATTCAACTGCATAAAACGTAGATTTTATGCAAGTGTTAACATGTTCTTCACAATTTTTTGTTTTTGAGATAGGCCTTCACTATATTACCCTGTCTGGATTTGAATTTATAATCTTCCTGCCTCAGCATCTCACATAGCTGAGTTGCTGGGATTATCACCACACCCCACTGTGCCCTGCTTGATATCCTGCAGACATATCCTGCTGGAAGATTTAAGTTTCTGGGGACATTTTTTCACTATTGGTACAGAGGTTCTACATCTCAATAAAGATTTTTAGCTTGCTCTAACCTTTTTTATGGGGTAGATAACACATAAGTCAAAAGTTCTTATCCTCGCCTCTTCCTGGTCTAGGGTTTATAAAACAGTAGAGCCAGCCTGGGTTTAACATTAATTGAGCAGCTTTGCCACGAAGTAAAAATGTCAATCTGTTCTTATTCATCTTTGATGTCTTATTCTATTTGGAAATGCATTTTTATGAAAGCATTTTCTTCCACCATAATATCCTTTTCATCTGTATTATATACGTTGTATAGTTTATAAATGTTCTCCTCCAAAGTGGTGGTCAGCCTCAGAGGAGACATTTCTACAGTAACATGGTCAGTAGAAGGGACCAATCAAAGAAACTCCTTTTCAAAATTTTCATACTAAACTTTCCCTGCCATAAAGGCAATAATTCATTTAAAATAACTACTGCTTTCTCTGTTTCTTTTTTTCTTTTTTCTTTTCACAGTACTGGGGTTTGAACTCAGGGCCTTCACCTTGAGCCACTCCACCAGCCCTATTTTTGTGATGGATTTTTTCGAGATAGGGTCTTACGAACTATCTGCATGGGCAAATAATTGTCTTCCAACTGCGATCCTCCTGATCTCTGCCTCCTGCGTAGCTAGGATTACAGGCATGAGCCACCGGCGCCCAGCTTCTCTGTTTCTTTGTGAAACATTTTATATGAATCAATGTTCAGCTAAATAACTTTTTCTTCATTCTAGTTACAAAGAGAGTTATGTTTCTGTTTTCACTACCCTTTTAGCTCTCTATATCTGGAACTACTGCTACAACATTTTCATCTCTCACTTCTTTCCATTTGTCCTATAGGAGAGAATAAATGGTTAAAGTCACACTGCTGAGATTTGCAGTCTGGCTTTGCCATTTATTAGCTATGTGACTTTGAGAAAGTTGCTTAATCACACAACTCATTTTTCCTATCTGTAAAATGATTATGATAATAGGACTTACTTCTTGATATTAAAGAAAGGTTAAATGAGATATAATATTCATCAAATGACAGAAAGTGCATACCACATGTTAAGGATTACACCAATGGTTTATATAGTTGTTGAAACAAGTCAAGAAACATCTACAAACATACATATGGAGCAGTTTAAGACATATGATGCATTATTAGATTCTGTGTAGCATATGGTCTGCATAAATGTCTGTTTTGGTCATCATCAAATCTCCTTTTACTTGAGCAGTGCCAAGCATGGAGGAGATGTTTTAAAAATATCAATTAAATTCATTGAATATGTTTAAGCTATATGTTCAATATTGTGTTCTTAACTTTCTCTTAATTTTCCATCTTCTGGTTAGAAATAATCATTGCATTTTCTTTCTCTTTATTTCTACAAATAGCACCACTCATCACTCTTGTCACATCACTTTCTCTCAAGGACCATTTCTTATAATATCACTTTAAAGGAGTTCATTGAAGGTATAACATCAAATTGAGAGCAAGAATGTCATCATGAAGTACACTGGCTACATGATTACCTGGTCTCAGTTACCAACTAGGAGACATATCCTGCTCATGGCCTCAGAGTGTCAGCAATTGATACTCATTATTCAAAAAACTAACGTAATCACATATGTCACATTCAGAACCACGACTTAGTTGTCTTGACCATAGATGTTAAATTGATTTTACAGAATCTCCTTTAACTCTATATTTTAAAGTAGCTTTCACTTTTAGTTCTTTAAAAAAGGATTACACATTCACAGATATTCATGCAGTTTTTCAAACATTATAGAAAGCTAAACAAGGAAGCGTAAAAGTGACAAACTCTTCCATAAATTTTCTGGACATAGCATTTTAATATGTATGTATGTATATGTAAAGATACATGACTGAATATATTTACACACATGTAATGCAAGTATGAGGAAATAGGAAAAGGGGAATTTTTCATGAAATGATAGATTATTGAGAAAATGCATAGATATTAAGGAAAATTATAAGTACACATGTGGGTAGCCCTGGAAAGAAATAATTTATTGAAATAGACTTGAAATGTGTTGTATACAGTTAAGGAAGTATTTACTATAAGTGAGATTTTTACCACTAAAGCTATCTCTCCTTTGGTCTTCATGTGCAAGTTTCTGGAAAAGTGAGTCACCTTGCTCCTCGGTATGCCAGATGACTGGCAGCATACATTCAAATTAAAATATAACATTTCCTTCTTTGAAATCAATTGAAAAGGAAGAAAGGATTCAGTAATTTTGAAGCAAGATGGATGATTTTGTCCGGTTTTGTGGTTTGCTGACTCAAATCTGTATAATATTTCCCATTCCAGATACAAACTGTATTGTCAATTTCAAAGATAAAAGTTATATTTTGAAGGGGGAAAAAGCCAATTGGGTACTGTTAATGCACAGCCTACTTTTCAAACTCCATGTATTTGCTACATTAAATTTTTATTAATTCTTGTTATAAAGTTCAAGTGAAATGTGGTTTTTCACATTTTGTTCCTCGTATGAACACTAGGCTTCTGTATAAGGGCTCTAGTTGGCATCAGGATTTTCTGATTGGGCCAGTGAAAGAGAATATTTTTAAAATGAAGGAATAATCAACTCTCTCATATGGCACTGCCACACTTTTTAGAATTGGAAAGTCTGAATAGAATGCTTATTAGCCTTTAAAAACTCCAAGATATACAGAAAAATGTATAAAGTGCTTTCTTTAGATTGTTTACATAATGAAGAATACAGAAAAGATTATGAAAAATTGTTGGTGAAGATTACTAATATGACACAATATACTCAAAATATTTCTACTCAAAAGAAGACTCAAATTGAGTAGAAATTCCTGTATCTGGATAGCAAACAAAGACAAGTGTAAGATATTTAATAAGCCCAAAACTTAAAAAGCTGGTAGCTATGTCAGTCATATTTCAATCAGGACTATGAGTCCAAAGTAGTAAGCTAGGAATGGCTGTCACTTGGAATTTGGTTAATGACAACGAGCAGAGAGAGGCACAGGGAAGTGAATGTATGCAACGTATTTAAAAACAGAGCTCACTCCTTTTGGATGATGACTAGCTATAACTGCCAAATAGATTATGAAAAACAGCACTCACATAAATAAAATTTATTATTATAGTTCAATACAATAATCTCTTTTGTAACTACTAAAGTATATTTGTTTATTTCATCTGTTTATTCACTTACCTGTCCATTTACTAATTTTGGTAATAAATATTGAATTCCCTGTTTTCTGCGCATGAATCCTGGAAATACTGAGGAAAAAATTCCAAATAAATATGCAAGGACACCATTAGAAGTGCACAAATAATTGCCAATTATTGTATGTAATATGAAAGAAAATAACTGTGCTGTGAAGTACTATAATAGGTCATAGGAATATTGAGTAAGGTATCAAAGAGGGCTTATTTGAGGAATGATCATTGAAATGGACATCGAGAAATTGAATTATCCAGGCAGTGGGTGAGGAAAAGAGCTTTAGAGGTAAGGAGAATAATGGGCTCAAAGTCCCTGAACCAGAAAAAGGCTTCAAAGGTTTTCAAAAATGAGAAAAGTCCAGTGAAGCATCAATATTCTGAGTAAGAGAGTAGCACAGGTGACGATAGTGAGGTAGGTCAGCCATGAAGGACCTTGTAGACCATGCTTAAAATGTTACATTTTATCCAGTGTGTAAGCAAAAATCATGTGGAGTTTTAAGAGTAAAAGAACTGTGATCTGATTTATATTTATTGATATCCCCTGGCTGCTGTAAGGGGAATAGATGGAAGGGATATTAAAGGTCATGAGTGGAAATGCAATAGAAGTTGTTTAAAGTGAGGCTGAAGGTGGCAAAGCTGAGGGCAGTAGTGATGGAAAATGAAGGCAAACAGACCAATTCTGTAGCCTGTTGGTGTGCAAACAGGAAAATAAGATGGGCTTGCCTAGCAGGATGGACAGCCACAGTTTTGGTTACTGGCTAGAAGACATGTACAATCAATTTTATATGATGCCAAGGCCTAAGAAATAATGGGAATTTATTGGTCCTCTACATTACCAACACTCACCAATGTGAAGGAACAGATGGATTCTGTCCATGCCTTAATTCTATGAATTATAACCATAGCAAAAAGTTTAAGTCATACTATTGATATCTATTGGTATCTAGTTTAGTTAAATCATTGAATAGCTGATAAATTAGAGTTCTGTTGGCTTGTCTGGGAACTGATCAGCACTAAGAAAAAATTTTTTTAGGGGACAAAATAGTGCACATTGGTGTAAACAGAGCTCATAGTCAAGGAGAACCCATTCTACAATTGGATAAATAGAAGATCCAAGTATAGCTGTTCTTTCAAGGATTTGAGTGAACTACAAATATATGACTTGTAAATTCAGTAAAAATTTTAAAAATTATTTAAGTAAAATTTTATTTCTGTTTTTTAAGACAATGAAGAAATTTACAAAAATGGACCTTGGTACAAAAATTCTGACAAAACTAAAATTTAAGGTCAAAACCAGAATCAGAGTTAAGGTGAGATTCAGGGTTAGAGGAAGAGATTGCCTCAAACCAACACTCTTTTGAAAAATCTAAATTATTCTTGTAAGACTCAAGAGCAGCCATACCCAAATCTAACAAAGCAGACTTAAAACCTAAATTAGTAAGAAAAGACAAAGAAGGGCACTTCATATTGATTAAGGGAAAAATCCAGCAAAAGGCTATGTAGAAATAGGAAGCATACATTTGCCAAATACTGCTGGATATAAAAGCACAGATAGATCCCAACAGAATAAATGGGTGACTTCAAAGCTCCACTCTCATGACATTACTAGAACTTGTGTTAGTTCTATAGTCCATACATGAGAGAAGACACGCGGCCTTTGGCCTTCTAACTTGGCTAACTTCACTTAAGATGGTGTTCATGCTAAGGGGAGGTTACATACAAGAAAGGGAAGGTTAAAGAAGGAAGTTAAGAAAGTGACTATGGTTGATGTACTTCCCATAAAAGAACGAAGAATTTTTAAACTTGCTGAAATCAGTATATGAAGGGGATTAAGGCAGAAAGAAGAAAAATAGAGATGAACCAATTCAGTATAATACATATATACACAGAAATGTCACAAGGAAACTCCTTGTACGGCTGTCTTAAACAAACAAAAATGTGATTTCCTTTTTCTTTTACAAAAGGAGTGCAGAACAGGTCTTGTCCTGGGGGCTGATACCAGTGGTGGGGGGAGGATGTGAGGAAAAAGTGTAGGAGGTAGCAGGGTGAGTAAGATACAAATGCTGTGTACATATGTATGAAATGGAAAAAATGAGACCTGTTGAAACTATTCCAGGAATGGGGGTACAAGGGGAAAAAGGGGAATGATGGAGGGGGTGAATTCAAGTATGATATATTTGATATAGTGTAAGAACATTTGTAAATGCTACAAGGTACCCCAGCACAACAATTAAAAAAAAAAAAGCCCTCACTAATATGTCATCCAGACAAAAAGTCAGCAAAGAACTTCAGAATTAAATGGAGGGGGAGGGAAACTGAGGAGTAGGATGATGTATGAGAAAGCGTGATAGAGGGCATGAGTATGATCGAAGTATATCGTGCATGTATGGAAATGTCAAGGTGAAACTCGTTATGTACAACTTCATAGAATAAAAGGAGAAATTAAAAAATTAAACAAAATCAGGACTATACAATGATGCAAATTATTTCACAAAAATTAATCCAGCATTGTTCTAAAATATTAACTAGCCCAGTATAGAAGAGGAAATGGCATAAATATACATAGGTAGATACGCTATTACTTTTATATATTGCATAATTATACAGATTGTATAATTGTAGCAAAAGAGTAATCACTTAAAAGATTGTGAAAATAACAGGGAATGTGGTAAAGTGACTGGTTAAAATTAATGTATTTAAAATATATATTAATATGAATAATAAAAGAAAAATAATAAATAAATAAATAAAAAATATATTAAAGCTTAAATATACTGCTTATTCCTTACATCACACATTCAAAATATCAAAGTAGCTTAAAATTATTTTATATACCCACATATAATATCCATAGAAAATTACAAACTGAAAATTCTTGTATAGAGTATTATTTTATTTTTGAAATAAAAGGCATATTAAAGATGTATTATACAGATCTTTAAAATGCCTGATACAATTCACATTAAAATTTTTAATATTTGCTTTTTCTAAAGAGTGTAATGGAGTATTGTGTGAAGAATTGTATATTATGCTATAAAATTATCTATTGTTTTATAATAATTGTTCATTTCTTATATAAGAAAAAATACTTTATTTTTCTCGAAGTATAATTTTTATAAAAGAATCCTATGAATTTTAACTATATTTTAAAACAGTTTCACATTTTCTAATTTAATGCAAATAAAAACACCTGACTCTATAAAAAGGGAAACATGAGTATTGCTTCTTTAATTTGCAATAAAAATTCCAATCCAAAATATTTTCCCAAAATTCTTGGGAAAAATGATTTTAGTACAATTATTGATATTATCTTTATAGGCCTTTCCAAATCAATGTTTTAAACATTAAAAATATGTTAATAAGAAGTGTTCAGCTATATTTGGGAAAATATAAATAATATAAAAAACAGAAAAAGCTATTAGAATCTCCATAGTTCTCTACATTTCATTTTCATAGCAGATTTGATAAGATGCTAATTATCCAAGTAAAATTAAGTTAGATAATAAAAATATTGTGTTTGTGATTAAAAATTAGAATTGCTTCAAATAAATAAGTCAATATTACAAACACTACAAGATTTAGAACCTATCTACCAGATTCACAACTATTAAAATGCTACAAGGTCCACAGGATTTTGATTTATAGATGTATAAAATCTCTCAACTAAATTACCTTACTTAACTGTAGGGAACATAATATAATGATTTCCATTGTATCTCTTTTTGCCTTTTATTTTATTGCCAAATCATGTCCATTATTCTGGCTCCAGAAACAGCTAAAGAATCAAAACCATGTGTTTCTAAGAGTAGAGAATGTAAATTTCACCTCAGAACCTATTATTTCTTTTTTTAAATTCATTTATTCACATGTGCATACATTGTTTGGGTTATTTCTCCCCCCTTCCCCCGCCCCCACCCTCTCCCCCTCTCTCCCGTCCCTTCCAGGCAGAACCTGTTCTGCACTTTTCTCCAATTCCATTGAAGAATAGAAATAAGCAATAATAAGAAAAACATAGCATTTTTGCTAGTTGAACTAAGGACAGCTATACAGAGAGATTCCTAGCATTGCTTTTATGTACAAATGTGTTACAACCCAAGTTGATACATCTCTGACTGATCTTTACACTGGTTACTGATCCCTTTCTCGTGTTGACCTCTGTCGCTTAAGGTTTCTGTATTAGTTCTTCTGGAGTGGGGACATCAAATGCTTTCATGTTTTGGGTTTTCTATGTAACCCCGTACCTCTCATATATGTTCCCCCCTTGTCATGTAACCCAAGTCCTACAACGTTGCTGTATTTGCCTTAGATCAAAAGACCACATATGAGGGAGAACATACGATTTTTGGTCTTCTGAGTCTGGCTAACCTCGCTCAGAATGATGTTCTCCAGTTCCATACATTTACTTGAGAATGATAAGATTTCATTCTTCTTCATGGCTGAGTAAAATTCCGTTGTGTATAAATACCAAATTTTCTTGATCCATTCGTCAGTAGTGAGGCATCTTTGTTGTTTCCATAACTTGGCTATTGTGAATACTGCTGGAAAAAACATGGGTGTGCAGGTGTCTTTGGAGTAACCTGTGTTGCATTCCTTTGGTTATATACCCAGGAGTGGGAATGCTGGATCATATGGCAGGTCTATGTTTAGATTTTTAAGAAGTCTCCAAATGCACTAGCTTGCATTCCCACCAGCAGTGTACGAGGGTTCCTTTTTTCCCCACATGCTCATCAACACCTGTTGTTAGTGGTGTTTTTGATGATGGCTAGTCTAACAGGGGTGAGGTGGAATCTTAGTGTGGTTTTGATTTGCATTTCCTTTATGGCCAGTGATGGTGAGCATTTTTTCATGTGTTTTTTGGCCATTTGAATTTCTTCTTTTGAGAAAGTTCTGTTTAGTTCACTTGCCCATTTCTTAATTGGTTCATTGATTTTGGGAGAGTTTAGTTTTTTAAGTTCCCTGTATATTCTGGTTATCAGTCCTTTGATGTATAGCTGGCAAATATTTTCTCCCACTCTTCAGTGGGTGGTCTCTTCAGTTTAGAAACCATTTCTTTTGTTGAGCACAAACTTTTTAGTTTTATGAAGTCCCATTTATCTATCCTTTCTCTTAGTTGCTGAGCTACTGGGGTTCTGTTGAGGAAGTCCTTGCCTATACCTATTACTTTCAGAGTGTTTCCTGCTCCTTCCTGTACCACCTTCAGAGTTTTGGGTCTGAGATTAAGGTCCTTGATCCATTTTGAGTTGATATTAGTACAGGGTAATAAACATGGATCTAGTTTCAGTTTTTTGCAGATGGATAACCAGTTTTCCCAACAGTTTTTGTTGAAGAGTCTGTCTTTTCTCCACTATATATTTTTAGCGCCTTTGTCAAAAATAAGGTGGGCATAGCTGTATGGATTCATATCCGGGTCCTCTATTCTGTTCCACTAGTCTTCCTCATTGCTCTTTTTGCTGAGTATTGCCTTGTCTATTTGTGGTCTTCTGTGTTTCCAAATGAATTTTAGGATAGATTTATCAATCTCTGTGATGAATGTCATTGGAATTTTGATGGGAATTGCATTAAACATGTAGCTTTCAGTAGTTATAGCCATTTTTACTACATTGATTCTACCAATCCATGAGCACAGGAGCTCTTTCCATCTTCTGTAGTCTTCTTTAATCTCTTTCTTCAGGGGTTTATAATTCTCCTCATAGATTTCATTCACATCCTTTGTTAAGTTTATTCCTAGGTATTTGATTTTTGCTGAGGCTATTGTAAATGGAATTATTTCCATATATTCTTTCTCAGTTTGTTCATTGTTGGTGTATAGAAAAGCTAATGATTTCTGTAAGTTGATTTTGTATCCTGCCACCTTGCTGTAGCTGTTTATGTTGTGTTATTTGAAACTTCAGAGTTTCAGGTCTAACATTAAGGTCCTTGATCCATTTTGAGTTGATACTAGTACAGGGTGGTAGACATGGATCTGTGTTTCCAAATGAACGTTAGGGTAGATTTTTCAATCTCTGTGATGAAAGTCATTGGGATTTTGATGGTAATTGCATTAAACATGTAGACCATAGCCTATTATTTCAATGGATAAAATCTTTTAAAAATAATTTGAGTTATTGTTACTGGGTAAAAATTAACTGAGTTGTTTTGTTTTATTGTTGTTTATTTTTTATTTGTTTGAGACAGAATCTTGCTATGCAGACGTTGCTGTCCTGGAATTCACTCTGTCATCCAGGCTGGCTTGGAAATTTTATTACTCCTGCCTGAGCCCCCCAAGTGCTGGTATTACAGGCATGTGATACAGCTCCAGTATGTCTTTTTAATCAGTAGATGGCAAGAATTCTTCATAATATTGGCTTTTATTGTAGATTGTACAGAGAAAGGAGTTTCACTGTGACACTTCCATATATGCATATAATACACTTTGATCAGGCTCACCCCCTTTAGTCTTTCTCACCACTCCTCTCACTTTCCCTGTTCTATTCCTTTCCACCTCTCTAATAGTCTCCTTTTTACTTTCATGACCTTGTTTATTTTATTTTTTCCCTATTTACCACAAATAAGAGAAAATGTGATATTTGTCTTTGTGGGACTGGCTTGTGTCACTCAACAGGATAATCTGATGTTCCATTCTGTTTCTATCAAATGACATAATTTCATTTTTTTTTACTTAATTTTTTTTTGTTGTGCTGAGTGGGGGTACATTGTGGCATTTACAAAAGTTTTTTACAATACATCAACTATATCATACTTGAGTGCCTCCCTCCACCATTTTCTGTCATCACCTCCCATTCCTGGAATAGTTTCACCAGATATCATTTTTTCTCATTTATGTACATGTGTACACAGTATTTTCACCATAGTCACCCTCTTCACCATTTCTCCAAACCTTCCTGGGCCCCACTGGTACCAATTCCCCCTAGGCAGGACCTGTCCTGCCTTCCTGTTCTCTGATTTTGTATAAGAAAAGAAGAAGAAAAAAATGACATTTTTGGTTGATTAAAATAGCTACATAGAGAGTTTCCTTGTGACACTTCCATGTTTATATGTATTCTAGCCCAATTTGGTACGTCTCTAATTTTCTTCTTTCTACCTTACTCCCTTTCTTAAGATGGTTTCAACCTGCTTAAAAATTCTACATTCATTCTTGCATAGAGAGTACATCTACCATATTCACCTTCTTAACTTCCTTCTTTTACTTCCCTGCCCCTGTACATGACCTCCCCTTAGCATGACCTGTTTTGCATAGAATTGTTGTATTTGTATTAGGTCTGTATTCCACACATGAGAGAAAACATGCAACTTTTGCCCTTCTGTACCTGGCTAACTTCACTTAAGATGTTCTGCAGTTCCATCCATTTCCCTGGAAATGACAAAATTTCAATCTTCTTTGTGACTGAATAAAATTCCATTGTCTATGAATACCACATTTTCCTAATTCATTCATAAGTAGTGGGGCATCTTGGCTGTTTCCATAGCTTAGCTACTGTGAATAATGCTGCAATAAACATGGCTGTGCAGGTGCCTTTGTTGTAACCTGACTTACATCCCTTTGGGTATATCCCTAGGAGTGGAATTGCTGGATTATATGGCAGTTCTATTTTTAGTTTATTTTTTGAGGAGTCTCCACACTGTTTTCCACAGTGATTGCACTAATTTACATTTCCACCAGCAGTGTATGAATGTTCCTTTTTCCCCCACATCCTTGATGATATTTGTTGTTGGTGGTGGTGTTCTTGATGGTAGTCATTATAACAGAAGTGAGGTGGAATCTTAGCATTGTTTAGATTTCCATTTCCTTATGGCCAGGGATATTGAGCATTTCTTCATGTGTTTTTTAGCCATTTGGATTTCTTCCTTTGAAAAAACTCTGTTCAGTTATTTTGCCCATTTCTTCACTGGTTTATTGATTTTTAAGGAGTTTAGCTTTTGAGCTCCCTATACATTCTGGTTACCAATCCCTTGTCAGATGTATAGGTGGCAAAGATTTTCTCCCACTCTGTGAGAAGCCCCTTCAATTTAGAGATCATTTCTTTTGTTGTGCAGAAGCTTTTTAATTTCATGTAGTCTCATTTGTCAATCCTTTTTCTTAGTTGCTGAGCCATTGGAGTTCTATTTAGGAAGTCACTGCCTATGCCTATTAGTTTCAATGAATTCCCTGCTTTTTCTTATACTAGCTTCAAAGTTTCAGTTCTTGTATCGAGGTCCTTGATCCATTTTGAGTTGATACTTGTACAGGGTGACAGATATAGATCTACTTTCAGTTTTCTGCATGCAGATATCCAGTTTTTCCAGCAACATTGTTGAAGAGGCTATCTTTTCTCCATCACATGTGTTAGCACCTTTGTCAAAAAATATGTTGTTGTACAAGGGGATTGGACTATGAGCACATGATAAAAGCGAGAGCACACAAGGAAGGGGTGAGGATAGGTAAGACACCTAAAAAACTAGCTAGCATTTGTTGCCCTTAATGCAGAGAAACTAAAGCAGATACCTTAAAGCAACTGAGGCCAATAGGAAAAGGGGAACAGGTACTAGAGAAAAGGTTAGATCAAAAAGAATTAACCTAGAAGGTAACACCCACGCACAGGAAATCAATGTGAGTCAATGCCCTGTATAGCTATCCTTATCTCAACCAGTAAAAACCCTGTTCCTTCCTATTATTGCTTATACTCTCTCTACAACAAAATTAGAAATAAGGGCAGAATAGTTTCTGCTGGGTATTGGGGGGGAGTGGGTGGTAAGGGAGGGGGTGGGGGCAGGGGGGAGAAATGAACCAAGCCTTGTATGCACATATGAATAATAAAAGAAAAATGAAAAAAAATATGTTGGTGTAGCTGTGTGGATTCATATCTGAGTCTTCTGTTCACTGGTCTTATTTTTGTGCCAGTACTATTCTGTTTTTATTGCTATGGCCTTTAGTATAGTTTGAAGTCAGGTATTGTGATACCTCTAGCTTTGCTTTTTTTGCTGGGCATTGCTTTGGCTACTCATGGTCTTTTGTACTTCCAAATGAACTTTAGGGTTGATTTTTTTCAATCTCTGTGATGAATTTCATTGGAATTTTGATGGGGATTGCATTAAATATGCAGATTGCTTTTGGTAATTTAGCCATTTTCACTATGTTGATTCTACTAATCCATGAGCATGCGAGATCTTTCCATCTTCTGTAGTCTTCAATTTCTTTCTTCAGTGGTTTATAGTTTCCATTGTAGAGGTCTTCCTCATCCTTTGTTATGTTTATTCCTAGGTATTTTTTGAAGCTATTGTAAATGGAATTATTTTCCTATATTCTTTCTCAATCTTTTCATTGTTCATGTATAGAAAGGTTACTGATTTTTATAAATTGATTTTGTATCCTGCTACTTTGCTGAAGCTGTTTAATGGCTGTTAAAATTCCGTTGGTAACTACACCACACTTTCATTATCTTCTCATTTAGTTGTTGAGAAAGGTGCAATAAACATGGGCATACAGGTATCTCTATAGTAAGTGAACTTTGATTGTTTTGGGGGTTTTCCCAGATTGCTGTGAATGGATCATATGGAAGTTCTATTTTTAGTTTTTTTTTTTTTCTTTTTGAAATTTCATACTGATTTCCATAATGACTGGACTACATTGTCTTCTGAGACAGGGTCTCACTATGTAGCCCAAGGTGGCCTGGAACTTACTATTGTAGCCCAAGCTAACCTTGAGCTCAAGATCCTCCTTACTTTACCTCCCCTGTATTGAGATTTCAAGTATGTACCACCATGATTGGCTTATAGTATTGGTTCTTAAATAAGAGAAGTCCCTTTGAATATCTTAATGCATGCATTTTATAAACCATTAAATCCAGATAACTTTGTGACTAGTAAAAGAGAAAAATAAAAATACTATTACCTGCTCTGTATAGAGAAAGAGCAAAATTGGAAAGATTTTATAATAGTCATACTCTTCAAATCTAGCAATTTATATTGTTAACATTCATCTTGATCCATAAAAAATAAATGTTTTAATTTGGGTTAATATTTAGTAATCACCATATAATAGGAGTCTTATGCTACAGAATTCTGAAGTAACATTGAGTGAAAAAAATTTCTCTTTCTCAATTTCAGCTTCCTTATTTGCAACATTGCAGATAATGACATTTCGGTTATCAGATGTGTGATGGTGATTAACATGATCAAGCAAGTGAAAGCTTTTATCTAAGCTCCTGTGAGACAGAAGATAGGGGGAGTAATAAATAGTAGTTTCCTTACTTACAGGGATATTGGGTGAATGAGGACATAATGCAATTTTGCATTCCCTAAAGTAATTTATACCTCATAAAGAAAAATGAGAATAAATATATTTCTAGGGTGATGGAGGGAGTTTAGGGAATAGTTTAGAACTTCAGGTTCAGGCAAACTATCTCCTTTAAAAAATCCTCATACCTTATTTCTAGGAGCCGACAATTATTAGAATGATTGTTTGGCAGGTCCTAGATTTTAAGACAAGTTTACAAAAAAAAGGAGAATAAGCTTTTTCACAAGTCACTTAAGTCAAATTTCATTTGGCTTTTCTAATTTCACCTAAAACAAAAAGACATTGACTACTGAAAAATTCAGTATTTTCATGTCCTTTCAATGTTTTTATGCTTGAGTGCATATTTTGAAGGTGAATTACTCCTATTGCCAAATTTGAAATTCTATATATTTTTAAGGTGGAAAGATCAACAGATTAAAATTTAAAACTGTATTTTGGTATGGTCATAACCACGGGATAAATTTATCACCCCTGATAGATGAAAGGAAGAATCCAGTCAGTAGTGTTACTAAAAGCATAGTTTTTCTTGAGAAGCATAAGGGAGAAGAGGTAAAGCAAGCTCTAAAGTTGAGGCAGCCAAAAAAGAATGAAAGAAGAAACATGGGGAAGGGAGTAAGTAAGGACAATGAAGCAAGAAAGAAATCCAGAAACACAAAGGTCTGTTTGGCATGCTCTGCGGCAGCCTGAACAGAGCAGAGGGATAATGAAGGTCTGGGAAAAGCAGAAAGCTAGAACAAAGCATCAGGTAACTTAGAATTATCCTGGCCCAGGGAAACCTGACCCAGCAAGAGAGCAGGTATATTCAAGGTAGTGCAGGGAGCTTAAAAAAAAAAGAGGAATGTGATATCAGAAACATTTTGTGATGCTGTAATGAGATCTCTGTGTTGGTGAATCCATGCCCTAAGGAATACAAGGCAAGTCCTCTTATCTGAAACACACTGAATTGGAGAGGGAACTGTATCTGAAGAGACTGGAAAGAAGTATTCTAACATGAGCACATCAATTATATTACTGTTAAAGTTTTCCAAATTCTGTGTTTTGCTTTATGATTCATTAACCTATTAAACACAGGTACCTGAAATTACTCAATGGAAGACAAGGAATTATTTTTCTTGGATAGAATTGTTTTGTCTTATTTATTTTTATTTTTAAATTTTTTTTCTGGGTTGTTTTATTTTTAAGAACTGACGGCACCACATTTCTTTCCTTTATCTAAATTCAACTAGCTATGGATTCAGAAGTTTCTCAGGTAACTGAAACATCCAACTGAGGAACTTACCTAATGTATATAAAGCAGGAAGGTATTTGGCAGCTTTGCATTGTACCATTTAAGAGAATGGAGTAAAACCAGGAAATAGATACTGTTGGCTGCTTCCCATAGTTGATGTGATTTTTTGCACCTCTCTGCATGGCATGCTGTTACTTTATGTTAGTTGTTGTATTAAATCAGGGCATATTTGTCACTCACCGTGATGACAAATTTCATCATCCTAGGAATGCAGATTTGTGGAGGTTTTATTAGCAAAAAGAAACAATGTTTACAAAGAGTCTAATGCCTTTCAAGAGAGGAAATAAATAGAACAAAGCATTTAAAAAGCACTCAAGTTTTTTAGCAAACTGAAACTATATTTTATTTTGATGAGTGATGCTAATGACCCTTGGAGACTTTTACAGGTGTGCAATTCACTATGCTTTATTTCCATATTTTCTATTGTGGTACCCATGTGCCTTTAAACACAGTCTATTAGGCAGCTTGCTTTTCCCTCATCATTGTTTTGGACACAATATACCTAGAAATTGAATAATCAAAGATAAATCTACCTCAAATTCTGTTTGCTCCTGCAGTGCTTTTCATCCTCAGTTTTAACTGTGAATGATCATTCAGTGAAGCAGAGCACTTTGTTCTTTCCCTAAATAGCTAAAACTACCAAGGGCAAAAGAAGTCCTTTTAGTATGAGTCCATGTTTTTGGGTTAGGTCAGATATACTGACTTAATGGGAAAAAAGGAAGATTTGAAATAAAATTATAGGTAGGCATAGACTACCAGTGCTGTTTGGTCACAAGAAATATGGTTTCTTCAAACTGCACAATTTGCCAGGTTGTGGAAAAACATTTCATGATGTCCTAATAGTGAATCGATCTACAGAAGTATAATATGTAACATCTGGAAGTTTTGACAACATGGTCTTGAGCTACCTTTAGCACAAACAGCTTCCTTAAATGTCTGCCTCATCTCAAGAATCTAGAATAACCATTGGATGGGTAGAGGCCAGATTTAACCAGCACTCTCTATACAGTTGTTGTTCCAGAAGGTAGCCAAGAACATGAACAGGAAGTGATGGTGGGTCTCCCTTTTCTTTTGTATTTGTAACTCCTAGTCAGATGGAGGATATGACCACAAAAATCACAAGTTGTGGCCACACCCAAGGGCCACAACTGAACCCTTGAATATGCATTCTTATTTGTTGGTGTGGGACTCTGGAAATATTGCCTGCTAATTAAAAAAAAATCTAATTATTAGATATGAGAAAAGAGTTAAAATTAACCATATCTCCTTTCTTACCTTCTCTCATCAAATGAAATTGTATTATTTCCTTTCAGAAATGTTTTAGGGCATACATACATACATCAGCATTCTATTATAAATAGTATCATTATGTCTATCTTTTAATCCATATTTAGGATTATACTCTACTCAGCTTTCCTTGACTTTCCAACATATTTCATTTAGCCTGTCAAATTTTCTCATTCAAAATAGAAGAGGATTCTCTCAATTAATATTCTAAAACTGAATAGTACTTGTCATTTTTCAGCTATATTTTGACTTAGATTATGTGCATTCTTGGGGGTGAGTTTAAAAAAAAGTTGCTATTAAATCTTATCCCTGTTTTATTATATAAACCATGGTTTATTTGGCATATAAGTGTAATATTAGAGACAATTTCTCAATACCAAATGATAGTTTATATTTGATCTTGTAGCAGTATTTCACTGAGTCACAGAACAATAAAAACTTCAGCAATTATGCAATACAACCTCTTCCTTTTACATATATGAATCTGGAAATTCAGAGAAGTAAACAAACTTGACAAAACTTACACAAATCAGGGTAGCTGATCTGAAATGAGCACACTTATTCTAGGTTCTGTCCAATTCAAGGCTGTTGTCTGAGATGAGGTGATAGCTTTCAAAACCAAACTTCTGGGTCATAGTTCCTGTATTCTATTTTAAAAACTGCTTTCTAATTTTTTTCTTCCTAAAAGAAAACTCCCAGTATTTACTTTGCTTCTATAGCACTTCTCAAAACCATGTGTACACATGTTCTTCCCACACTAGATCTTTGGTTGCTATTGACAAATCCTGAAAAACCGCATCTTTTCCATGCTTATTCATGGCTGGCACACTGGTATGGATGCCACACTTGTTTCCTATTATTCCAGGAATTCACCTTTGAACTGTTGTCGAAATGTCCCATAAGAATAGCTTACAGATTATATAAACTTCTTTGCAAATTTAACTTGCTTCAAAACTTTTATGATCTAATATTTGCCAAGTATCAAAACTATGTTATTTTAGGAAATGTGATCTATAGTTTTCCTAAAGTCTCCATGTGATTCTGACTTCAAACACTTTATGAACTTACATTCTTTATTTAAACATACTTTAGCACTTACATAGCAATGCTTTGTGTCTGTCTACTCAGAGGTCACAAGAAAAAAATTTATAAGACCACAGGAAAGGTTCCAGAATATCACGAGAGGATTTAGAATTATTAAAGTTTTTCCCATCAGCTGCAGGACCTGTGGGACATTGCTGGGGCAGAGGTCACTTTGAATAGACACTCCAGGAATAAGCTTGGTAAACTATTATTTTACAGGAAATATCACGGTATTTTTTTTCTCAGAATGATAAAAGATCTACTCTAAAAAGGCTGGAGAGTAATGACACTGATATTTATTTTCAGTAACAGAACTTTTTTTCTAGGTCTGACTATATTTTTTTACCCTTAACTAACAATTGATTCAGGCCCACAGAAAAATGGAGAATTAGAGATGGAATTCCATGAATATTTTATCTTTTAACCTTAGAACGAATGTTTTATCCATATGTCATATCACAAATGAGATGCTCAAGGCAATTTTAGACATTAAAAACCTTTGCAGGCAACTGTGCCTAATAACTTGACCAGAGTTGTTTATATTCTATTTCCTCTTGACTTTAATTTCTCAGTTTTGTATCCTTATTCTCTGTAGCTGCTTTTGGCATTATAAATTTTGACAGCAAGCTTGTATTCTTTTTTAAATTAATAAAAATTCTTTATCATTCCACTGTTCTTTTGCATATTCTTCTGATTTTGAACCTTCAAAACTTGGATAAGAAATTCCTCTTTTCAACACAAATTCAAACTAACACAATTGATTGTTTTAATCCTTTCTAGAAGAAGGAATTTAGAGTTCTCAGTTTTTCTCAGAAACTACTCATTTTCATCTTTGTTCCAGGGCTAACTATCTCCAACAAATTCAGGGTACTCATAATAAGACCTGAAAGTCCTATAAGGTAAGAAACAGAGACCTCAACCATTTATCAGAAATCATGATTGAGAAATCTTTGGTACTATTTTTCAGTTTAATATACATTCAAGTCCATTGTACAAATAATACAGAGTTAAAATATTTACTGGTGGCTGGGTGTGTTGCTCATGCCTGTAATCCCCAGCTACTCAGGAGGCAGATGTCTAGAGGATGGCTGTTCCAGGCCAGTCCAGGCAAAAATTTTATGAGACCACATCTCACCCAATAAAAACTGGATTAAGTGGCATTCACCTTCATCTTAGTTACATGGGAAGCATAAACAGGAAGATCATAGTCCAGACAAGCCTGGGCAAAAATGCAAGACCCTATTCAAGAAATATCTTAGGCTATAAAGGGATAGAGACAAAGGTTAAGTAATATAGCCCCTGCCAAATAAATGAGAATCCCTGAGTTTGGACCCCAGTACTGGCAAAAAAGAGAAAAGAAAGGAAGAAAGAAAAGAAAGAAGAAGGAAGGAGGGAGGGAGGAAGGAAGGAAGAAAGGAAGAAAGGAAGGAAGGAAGGAAGGGAGTCAACCTCAATCCATTGGGATTCTTCAAACTATAAATACATTACTAGAATCTGTGATGAGATGTGATGAGTCTGCTCTGAGATGTGAGGAAAGATGAAAGGAGAAAGCTCTGGAGAGCACATATACACAAAATGAATATGGCTCCAGAAAGGTAGAGACAGAGTAGGAGAGTGAACCCGAGAGAGGGAGAGCATCATGTTACTATTTACTTCATGAGCTCAGCTCCTCTAAAACACCATAAAGACTGAGGTATGAGAGATACAGGATATGTTTCTTTTTTCTTTTCTCTTTTTTTTCTGTCCTTCTTTTCTTGTTCAAATAGGTTACAGATTTTTTTTCTAGGTAATTTCTCCCACAATTTGTTTGGAATAAGCGTGAGAATTTGAGGATATAAAACTAGGAGGGATGGAATAGGTACTTATCTCTGATGGCTTGGGATGAAACCAGGAATCACAAAGAAAGTGGAAAAATTATACAGTTCATGACTATATCCATTCAAAAACTATTTTGAGATCCTGCTTATTGCAAACAGTGTTCAGTGTCTTGTGCACTCTAAGGTAAATAGTACATTGTTCCTTTCCCTAAGGAAGAAAGATTCAGATAACCAAGGTCTATAAGAAGACATTTACTGATTCTGGTGACAGTAAGGAGAGATAAAGTTTCCTTGAATAGATCAAAGATATTCTTTTTAAAAAATGTCATGGCAAACATTGCATGAAAGTATGGAGGTAGAGATAAGGAAAAAAGATACTAGAAAACTTCTTTTTGCAGGAATACTGGAAAAAATAGCAAACTGATAAGCTATTCATAAAATCCTGAGTATTCTGATATTTCCAGAAGAAGGAATATGAGGGGTATAAAATGAGATAAGGGAGAAATGGTAGCCAAGAAGCAGATATTTTAAAAATGCTTATTGTATCAATAGTTTTATATTTACCTTGTGAATAATGGAAATAATTTATAATCCTAGCATTAAGGCTACAATTATGTCTTAGAAAAATCTCTTAGGCTACATTGTTGGATAAAGATTGGCACATATAAAATTAGGTCTTATTGGTAGCTATGATATCGCTTGAATTATTATAACAATTTCAAATTACGAGGACATGGTGATTTCAAACAGTATAATGCCATGATTTGGTGGCAAATGGACAGAACAAATGCCTTTAGGAACCAGTACTGAGAGGAGTTGAATAGTCAAAAACGGAAAATCAAATGTCACAATGATGGCAGAGTAGGGGCTACCCGTTACCATGCCCCCACAAAACAAAATGAAACTAAGGTAGATATAAACAGTTATCTACAAACCAAAATAGCCCAAGGAGGGCTTAAGGGACAATTAAAATATCAGCAGCAATACAGTGGAGCAAAATAATGGCTATCTACATAGAAAGTATTGATGGGGAGATTGGCATACCAGAGATCCCAGAAGATGACTACAAACAAAGAAGAAGGAGGCTACAGGTGTCAGATACATGGTGTTGATAATTGTGGCTTCCTGAGGCAACAAACAGCTATTTCCGCCAGGGAGCCCTAGGGATGAAAACGTGACTGCACACTACTCTCCCATCCAGAAAGTAGCATACATTGAGCCATTTCAGGAAAAGTCATGATGCCTTGTTGGGAACCAACAGGTGTATAGAATAAGCTGCATGTTTGAGTTTGGCACAGCCCTAAATCGCAGAAGGGACCAAGTTAGTTATACCCAGTAATTGCATGCTTGGTTGGCACAGCCTCAGCTGCAGAAGTGGGCAAGATGCAGTACAGCTGTTTTTTCTAAGATGTTCGTGGTTAGAGAGAAGTTGTCACAGGTTCCCCTTGGTCCGAGGATTACAACGTCTCGCCTCCTCCCCCGAGAAATGCCTCTGTGCCTGTGTTGCTACTGTGTATAATAAACGCACTGGAGGTGGGGGTGCTGGTGTGTCTCCATCCGAGCACACAGCCTATCTGGCCCCAGCTTTATGCATGTTTTGTCTGCTGTCTGTTGTCCTTTCTGCATCTCCCCTGGCCTTCAGTTAGATTTCTAGGACAAGCTCCTGGGACCGCGAAAATTCTTCTCCAAACTCTGGAAACACACTCCCACTGTGTATGTCTCCAGGCAGCAATAGAGAGCTAAAACCCACCGACGCCCTGAAACCACTGTAACACCACCTACACCTACATTTCCGTCCTTGGCTTTCTGGTATCTCATGGGCAACTGTATCTTGAATGTTGTTATCATTGTGGCAGTGGGGTTACCTTACCCTGGCTACAAATGGCATTACTGCCATACATTCCAGGTACTTTCATCCTTCCACACATTCCATTTCAGAAACAGCTTCCTCTAAAGCCTTAAGTAACCTTCAATGCCAGTGTGGACATGACAATATAGGCTACTAATGACTCTCCAATCTTTGTCAATATTGAGTTCATCTGATAGAAGTGCATAGAGAGCACACTGCTCTGTATAGTAGCAATGTTCACTCTCACTATTATCAGACCACTTCTCTCCACCCAACACACCAGTCACCCCTCAATAAGAGAAGGTCTTTCTACAGCAAAAGCAGATCATGTAGTCTGGATGAGTTGACTGCTCCATCAAATCTGTAAGTATCCATATAAGGCAACAAGAAATATGAAAAACTAAGACAACATCACCGAATGAATCCAATAGCTTCATAATAGTTGGCCCTAAGGAAATGGAGATCTATGAACACCACAATAAAGCATTCAAAATAATGGTTGAATCCTTTCATGAACCTCAAGAAATTATAGGGAAACAATTCAGCGAAATCAGAAAAATAATAAGTGTTCAAGATAAGAGATTCAGATAGAAAAACTGAAATTATTTAAAAAAATTAAAACAGAAATTCCATAACAGAAAAATAAAATAAAATACATGACAAAATGCAATAAAGAGAATCATCATCAGACTTGAAGCAGAAGAAATAATCTACAAGCTAAAGTAGGAGAATTGTGAGTTCAAGATCAGCTCAGGCTACCTAGCTAGGCTCTGTCTCAACAACAACAAAAAGAATCTATGAAATTGAGCATAGGTCTTATTTATAAACATACAATCATAGGAGAAAAGATAAATAAGAATAAGGAGGAGACCAAAGTTTTTAAGATTTACACAGCAACAAAAATTAAACAAATATTCAAATATAGAATTTCTAAAACATTAAGAGACAAAAGAAAAGTAAGCTTATTGAAAGAATTAACAGGAGAAGGTGTCACAAAGCAGGGGAAAATATAAAATGTGCAGGTAAAGGAAGGTAAAAAGTCCCTAATCAGATTCAATTTATAAAAGACTACCCAACACATGCTATAACCAAACTCAAAGTTCAAAGACAAAACAAAAATCCTGAAAGCAGCTAAAGAAAAGAAGCATCAGGAAGTGTACAGCATAATTTTCAATTAGTCTAGCAATGAACTTCTCAGCAAAAGCCTTACAGGTCAGGTAGTGAGAGCAAGGAAAGGGTCACAGAATCAATCAAAAGAGAAATTAAAACATATCATCAGATGAACAGAAATAGAAGTTACTAAAATGTATTGGGTACAAGAAAAGCACTTCTAAAAGGGAAGTGCATAGAAATAAATACTTTTAAAAAAAAGAAATTTCCCATATGAACAGCCTAAATTTATGCTCATAAGGAATTATAAAAGGAAAGAAATTAGCCCTATGCTAGTAGAAGGAATGGAATAACAAAGATCAGAATAGGAGTAAATTAAGTAGGTTTACCCCCATGATCCTTCCCATTGTACAAAGTTTTCATTAACTCTTTAATTTATTACTAAATATTATATTTAAGAAATATTAAAGAAAAGAAATGAAATTTAAGTTTTGGTTTGTCTTGAGATGATAAACAAAATCAACAAATATTTACATGGAAAATAATAAGAAAGAGACAAATACCAAATAAAATCAGAAACAAACCAGCAGACATTATAATTGAAGAATCATGAGACAACTGTGAAAACTTATCCACCAACAAATGGAATAACCTAAAAGAAATGGATGAATCCTAAAACATAAAGTCAAATAACTGAAAAACAAGTCATGAAGAAAAAGAAAATCTGGACATACCAATAATGAGTACAGAAATGAATCAGTAATAAAATAGCTCTCATCAAAGAAGGCCAGGACAATATGACTTGCTGATGAAGTCTACCAAAAACTTAAAGAAGTAAAAACACTACTTATCAAATACTTCTAAAAAATTAAAGAGGAGGCAGTACTTCAAAAGTTGTTTCATAGGCCACAAGACCTTGATGCCAAAGCCAGACAAGGAAATTATAAGAAAATAAAATTACAGGTCAATATCCATGATGAGCATGGATATGAAAATTGTCAGCACTTTGGTTAGGTTTTTGGCTAGGTATTTTATGTTATTTTTTTACTGAGAGTATTGTGAAATGGAATTGTTTTTCTAATTCCTTTTTCAGTGAGTTTTTGTTGATATAGAAAAGCTACTAGATTTTGTATGTTGATTTTGTATTCTGATAGCTTTTAAAACTGTTTATCAGATCTAAGAGAGCCTTTATTCAATGCTGGTAGGAATTTAAATTAGTCCAGCCACTATGGAAATCAGTATGGAGATTTCTCAAAAAAATTCAAAATAGACCAGGCATAGTGAGTCATTACTATAATCCCAGCTACTTTCGAAGCAGAGATGCGAGAATTGCAGTTCTAGGCCAGCTCAGGAAAACCATTAGGGAGGCCCCATCTCAATCAATTAGCTGGGCCAAGTGAATTGAACCTATGATCCCAGCTATGCAGGAGACCATAGGTAGGAGGTCTACAGTCTAAGACCAGTTCTGGGCAAAAACATGACAACCTACCTGAAAAATAATTAAAAGAAAATTGTGGTACATATACACAATGGAGTTGTACTCAGCCATAAAGAGGAATAAAATTAGTCCAGTTACTACATAAATCAGTATGGAAATTCCACAAATATTAAAAATTGGCCCAGTGCAGTGGCTCAAGCCAGAAATTCTAGCTACTTGTCAATGGAGATCAATCTGGTCATGATTTGAGGTCAAAAGTTTATGAGACCCCATCTCAACCAATGACTGGGTCCAGTGGCACTAACCTGTCACCCCAGCTATGTGAGAAAGCACAAATGGAAGGATCATAGTCCAGACCCACCAGGGCATAAAGTGAGACTGTATCTCAAGAAAAACCACACAAAAAATGGCTGGTGGCATGTCTCAAGTGTGAGGCCCTTCTTCAACCCCCAGTCTCAGAAAAGAAAATTACATGGTTTTCTGGAAAATAGATGGAACTAGAGATCCTTTAGTTAATGTAATAAGCCAGTTCTACAAATACAAGTATCATGGTTTTCTCACGTGTGGAATCATGAGAAAGAAAAACAAAACAAAAGGCAGAAAGGCAAACAATATGATAAAAGTAAAAGGAGAGTACTAGAGAGGAGAAGGTGGAAAAGGAAGGAGGAGGGGACTAAGAATGAGCAATAGAGGGGACCAGTATTACCAACTCACATTATATGCATGTCAGGAAATGTCATAATGAAACCCTTCACCTTTGTACAATTAATATACGCTTTTTAAAAAGCCAACAAAATACTAGCAAAATGAATTCAATAGCAATTTTAAAGGATCATTCACCATGACCAAGGCCATATATGACAGACCCAAAGTAACATTCTCAAAGGCAAAAAGTTGAAAGTTGTCCCTCTATGGTCAGGAACAAAGCAAGGATTTCTACTCTTAGCAAGAGAGAGAAATAAACATCAGGAAGGCAGGGAAGGAAAAAAGGATAAACTGAAATTGATTTTGTTTCAAGATGAAATTATCTTATACAATGAAAACAGTAAACATTGCTTTGAAAACTATTAGAACGAATAAAATGACTATAGTTGTTTCAGGATATAAAATCAATATATAAAAATCAGTAGCATTCTGACATACTAACAACCATCTCCAAAGGAAATCAATAAAACAATTAGCTACAAAAGAAATAAAATAAAACTTGGGAAGAAATTTAACCAAAGAGGAAGTGAAAGATCTGTGTAGGCAAAAGTATTGATGAAAGATTGTAGAAATAGAAAGATACTCCACATTTATGGATCGGAAGAATTGATATTGTTAAAATGGCCATATTACCCAAGCTATCTACAGGTTCAACACAAGTTTTATAAAAATTTTGATGGCATTTTTCACATAAATAGAAAAAAGCAATCATAATATTCCAACAGAACCATAAAAAAATCCTGAATTTCCAAAGCAATCCTGAACAAAAAGAACAAAGCTGTAGGAATCACATCACCTGATTTCAAAATATACTACAAAGTTACAGTAATCAAAATAGTATGGTACTGTCACAAACACAGATACATAGACCAATGGAACAGAATAAATAACCTAGACATAAATATATGCATTTGATTTTTAATAAAGATGTCAAAGATAAAAGTGTGAAAAGGACAGTCTCTTCAATAAATGCTGACACAACTGCATCAAGCATGCATGAAAGTGAAGTTAGACTTCATTTCACATCACATACAAAATAAACTCAAAATATTAAAGCCTTAACATAAAACTCCCAAATTTGAAATAACTACAAGAAAACAAACAAAAAACATGCTCATATACATTGGTCTGGACAATGTGTTTTTTAATTTTTTATACTTTATTTTTGTTATTGTTGTACTGGGGGTACATTGTGACATTTACAAGATTTCTTAGAATTTATCATAATTGAATTTACCCCCCTCTAACATTCTCATTTATTCCCCCTACCCCCATTCCTGGAATAGTTTCAATGGGTCTCATTTTTCCATTTTCATAAATTGTACAGAATACTTCTACCATATTCACCTTCTGAACCCTTTTCCTTATATTCTCCCCCTCCCACTGGTACCCACTTCCCCAGACAGAATCTGTTTTGCCTTCCTGTTCTCTGAATGGCATTTTTGTTTGTTTAAGATAGCTATCAGAGTGTTTCATTGTGACATTTCCAATTTTATAAGTATTATATACCAACTGGTTCATCACCTCTATTTTTTCTCCTTTCTACCTTAGTCCCCTTATGATTTCAACAGGTTTAAAAATTCTACATTCATTTTTTTATAGCAAGCACATCAACCATATTCACCTTCTTAACTTTGTTCTTTTACTCTCCCTCTCTCATATGTGGCCTCCTTTTAGTGTAAACTGGTTTTCATAGTATTGCTTATATTTGTATTGGGTGTATATTCCACATATGAGAGAAAACATGTGGCCTTTGGCCTTCTGAATCTGCCATCTTCACTTAAGATGATGTTCTTCAGTTCCATTCATTTACCTGCAAACAATAAAATTTCATTCTTCTTTATGCAGAATAAAATTCCACTGTATATACATGCACACATTTTCTTAATCCATTCGTCAGTAGTGGGGCATCTTGGCTGGTTCCATAGCTTTGCTATTCTGAATAGTGATGCAATAAACATGGGTGTGCAGGTGCCTTTATTATAACCTAACTTACATTCCTTCAGGTGTATCCCTAAGAAAAGTATTGCTAGAGCACATGGTAGTTCTATTTTTAATTTTTTGAGGAGCCTCCATATTGTATTCCATAAGTAATCCAAAGTGGTAGTACTAGCTTACATTCCCACCAGCAGTATATGAGGGTTCCTTTTTCCCCACATTCTTTGTTGATGTTTGTGTTCTTGATAGCAATTCTAACAAGAGTGAGGTAGAATCTTAACTGTTTTTTTCTTTATTCATTTATTCATATGTGCATACATTGTTTGGGCCATTTCTTCCCCCTGGTTAACATGGTTTTAATTTATCACCAGCAATGATTTTTTAAATGAAACTCTAAAAGCACAAGCAACAAAAACAAAAATATACAAATGGAATTGAAACAAAAATGCTTCTTCTAAGGAAACAACAAAATGAGTACAACTCAAGTACTGGAGGAATATATTTACAAATCATATATGGATAAGGGTTAACATTCAAAATATTTTTTAAAATCTCAAATACCTCAACACTAAGAAAGTACCTAATCTGATTAAAAATTAGCTAATGAACTCATTAGTTATTTTTCAAAAGAAGACACATAGATAGCCAGCAAGGGCATGGAAAAGTTTTCAACATCACTAATTATCAGGGAAATACTAATTAAAACCACAATGAGCTATTATCTCACATCTGTTAATTTGACTCTCATTAAAGACATAAAATTAATGAGTGTTACGATGTTGAGAAAAAGGGAACCCATGTACATTATTTGTGGAAATGTAACTTACTATGACCGTTATAGAAAAAAAGTATGACGTTTCTTAAAAAAAAATAGAACTATCACACAATCTAGCAATCCTACTAGTGGGTATATTTCAAAAGAATATGAAATCAATATGCTAAAAAGGTCTCTCCCATGTTCATTGCAGTATTATTCACAATGACCAAGATAATTGAATCAACCTATGTTTATTAACAGATAGATGTATAAAGAAAACATAGTGTACATGTGCATAGTAGAATACTCTCTAGCCTTAACAAAAATTTTCACTTGCAACACCATGGATTAATCTAAAGGACATTAGGTTAAGAAGGATTAGTCAGGTGTGCAAAGAAAGGCCTCTCCTGATCTCACTCACACGTGGAGTCATAAAAAGTTGAACTCATTAAAACAGAAGTAAAATAATATAGTTATCAGAAGTTGGAAGCTGGGAAGATTGAGAGGATTTTGGTAAAAGGATAAGGAATTCACTTGGGAGGAATGTTTAAGATAGCTATTGCAGACATGGTGATGATTATGGTTTATAGCAATATACAATATATTTGAAAATTGTTGAGTAATTTGAATTGTCCTCACTACAAAAAAGATAAGTATGTGAGAAAATCCATTTAGCTTGATTTACCCTCTGTACAATGTATATGTATGTCAAACATCATAAAAGCCACAAAGAAGTGGAAGACAAAGAAAGTAAGGAATCAAACATAATTTACAAAATTTTTTTCTTGAAAAATTGGGTAGCTGATGGTTCAATGCTTGAAATGGATTATAATGGTAAAAGGATCAGGTTTAGCAAAGAGTAAGTCTTTAGTTTGAGATCTGTGATTGAAGTAACTGTGAGATAAATAAAGATAAGTAACCATACCTTGTAGGTAGGTAGTACTCAAAAGAAACATCCAGGTTGGAGGTAAATATTGGGTAGTCACCAGCATTTGGGTAGCTCCAAATTTATGAAGTTAATGTGATTGTCAAGGAAGACAATGCAGAATAAGAAAAGAACTCTGCAAATAAGATCAACTATGGAAAAGCAAAAGACGGGCCAGCAGAAAGACATAGAAGTAATAATAATGTAAATCTGGTAGGTCCCATTACACTTGATTTTATAGACTTCCTAACCACCTTTCAGATAATTAAAAACAGGTCATGTAATTTTCATTCTTGTCTATTCAGTAGAAGGAATCTAGGACAGAAATCAGCCTGGATTACTTTGCTCTTGACATAATGTTATTGGTGCAGGACTAAGTATTCCTCCTTGAACGTAAAAGAAAACTTTGGTTACTTGGAGATTGAGCTTCTAAATTATTTTTTATCTCACTTTTTTCTACCTTTTGCTTTAAAAATTAATGTGGGTATTAAAAAATTACAGACAGTTGATTTTAGGAAAGCAAGGTTTAAAAAGAAAAAGCTTCACTGTTTTCAAGTTGCTCTTCATAACTTTGTTAAGAGATTAAATTATATAAATGAGTTCAAAATTCTGAAAGAGAAATAGATCCATAGGAAGAACAGAAGAGTAGAATCTAGATAGAGGACTGTATATAAGGATCTCGTCTGGATTATAAATAGTACTCACATCAGGATTCAGATATTACTATAGTTACTCTGAGATTACTAGGGGTCTATTTTGTTTGGGACTGGGAAATGGTATGCGAAAGGAAAATGCTTCCATGTGCAGAAAAAAATCACACATATATCTTTGGTGAAGTCTTAGTACTTACCTCAAGGAGAATCTCTAAATATGAAGCATATCACTCTTGATCCATCCACTCATCAAGATTGGACTGTCTCTAATAAGGGAAGAAAATTAAAGAAAAAAAATCTGTAATGAAGTAGAAACACAGCAAGCATGGCTTTAGCACGCATGTAAAAACAATCCAAAAATTGAGAGGTATTCTTACTCACCAATAACATAGTAGTGCAATGATTTTGTAGAGCCAGACCTTGGTGGATGTCACAAGGCACTGTAGCATGGCACACACTGCGATCAGCCAGCCCCTCCTTTATATGTATTGGAAAATTTTCTGTTTGTTTATTTTATTTTTTGAGATGGGGTCTTGCTTGCTGTGTTGCTGAACCTGGCCTCAAACTTCTGGGATTAAGCTATCCTCCCTCTCAGGTTCCCTGGGAGCTGGAGCTACAGGTGTGCAATACCACCATACTCAGCTTGCTTATATACTTTTCATGGGAACCATATCCTTTCTGGAAGATAAACTGTGATTGGCCTAAGTCAGTATGAATCTTTTGCCAGCAAGAAGGCTAATGTGGCTATGTAATACAGTTCTAGTCAATCAAATGTAAAGAGAGCTCTGCTTATGATTTTGTGAAATGGTCCAAACAGTGTATGCACATATAAATAAATGAATAAAGAAAAGAAAGACTTCTCTAAATAAAACAGGGGATAAGTCCTCTGTGTCCAAATGCCTTCTTACTTTTGTTATCACTTAGGCTGTTGTAATATGAGGTACTCTAGCAACCATTCTGTGACCAAAAGAAACAACATTTTCAATGATCTGAGTTTAATAGAATAGATTTAAAAATAAATAAACTGGACTGGGCCCTTGATAATAGCGTTGAGCTTCTACATCATCTGAAATCACTCACTTTTAGACTTGTTTCTAAATTATGTAGTCCAATGTCTTTATTGTTTCAGCCACTGTGAACAAAGTATTTGTTACTTTCAGTCAAAGCATTACTAACTGGCACACAGTAGGAACAATAAGGCACCTTCAAATGGCTGCACAGCTGTCAATAGCCTGCACAACAGAAGTTTCAGGAACCAAAGTCAGGGGTAGAAGGAGGCATAATGGTAAATGTTACACAATCAAGTAGAAGATTCTATAAAATAATCAAAACACTCCTGAATTTTTGTTTTGCTATATGGATTATCAAAAGAGAGATTTGGAAGTCTACCTAATAATCTGAGCATAATTTACCCAAGCAAATTCTTTTGGCTATTATCATGATGCTGTGATATATTCCCTAACTGTTGAAACCTAGCAAGACAAAAGTTACAGATTGAATGAATGAAATCATAGTTAGCTGCAGATGTAATTAGATTATAATTAGACTGTCAGGAGAAAATAATATACTAATGAAACCAGTTGTGTCTGCTACATAACAACTGCTCATGTAATTTCTGTAAATTTAACTGAGGTTTCAGAGCCATGTTTTTTGGAGAACGTATTCCTAATAAATGACTCCTACCACCATTCAGAACAAAACAAAACAAATCACATTGCTCAGCTAAGCATGGTGTGAGCAAGTTTATAATAATCTCTCAGCACTTGGAAGGTGGACAGAGGAGGACTGGGAATTTAAGACCAGCCTTGGATAAATAGTGAGACTGTGTCATGAAAAAAAAGAAGAGAAAAAAAGATTGCCGAAAATTCTGCCTTAGATGTTAGTAACATTGTCATTTCTTTCTAATGTATTACCCAACTTCTGTCCTATGGACAGGATTGGAGACATGGATTCCAGTGAACAATGATTTGTTTGGGGAAATCCAGTGACTCTGGCAAGGAGAACAGAAGGGGTCCTAGGAAAGGAAGGCAGACAAGAAAAGGCACCCTATGCAGGCACTATCATAGCAGGCTGCAAGTAGAAAAGCTCTTGAGAAAATTCTGGGATCATTGAAAAACACTTATTTCAAGTTTCAACCAGTCCAAGTAACCAGAGAGTCATTGGTGGGGAGTGCTAAGAAAGAGGAAGAGGACAGTTAATTTCTTGACCCACGCAGTCTCAGGGGAAAAAAAAAAAAAGAGTGCAGATAAAGGTCCTGACAATTGTCAGTCAGCTAGAAAGATGTATGAGGCATGGGCAAGGCATGGTCAGCATTTACTACCAATATCTTTTAGTTTTATCTTGCTATGTCAACTCCTACTGCTTTATCCAAAATTTTCTGGAAATATGTGATGCAGTTGGATGAAGACAGTGTTGGAGCACAAAGAGGTGAATGATAACGAGCAGATCATTGGAGTGATTTTGACAAAAGTAGTCTTTTGTTTTGCTTCTTGGCAGATTAAAACTGAATCTTTCTTATGCCTAGGACAGGTCCTACTCAAGCCTCTGTCAGACACAACCTATGGTCTCCTGCCTTCTCACTTTCCCTTTGGCTTTTTCCTTCCACCACTGGAGGCCCTATTTGCCTGGACCCTGGGTATCTAATGTACTGTCCTCTGACAGCCATAAGATGTTTTTCACAGACTTGACCATCTCAAGCTTTCTCCACATTTAAAAATTATGTTGCTTCATGGATTCCTCCTTCCTATTCCACTCCTTACTCTCTCAATGCCTCAGCTAAAGGAACAAAAAATGCAGCAAACAGAATTATATTGAAAGTGCCCAGAGAAAAAGCACATCTGCTAACATCAAACATCTACAGATTAACTCAAGGCAACTGAACACTTGACTGTGTGAGAACAGTGTGACAAGCCAGGGGAGGTGACACTTGATCGGATAGAAATTATCTCAGCACCTCTCAAAACACCCCAGGAAGCTATCAATCATTCATTCAAATCTGATTCTCTCTATCCTGATCTATGAAAACTGCCTAGGCTAGATTTTCAGGGTGTAAAATGCAGACTCTGATATTCCCCCATCTAAAAGAATCTGTTAAAAATCATTTGGCTAGTTTATTTCTTTGAGAAATATTATTTTCCAACAGTGCACCCTGGTGAAACTAGGCTTTTAAAATGTTAATTGTTCTTTTAAAAGTGGTTCCTGTGTTCTAATTGGACTGATGGTGTATTTCCAAGGAGGAGTAACAAATACTGAGCTTGTGTCAGCGTAGTCCTTACAATGCTTGGTAATTTAACCTTCCACTTTCCACTCTCTTCAGCAAAAGGACATTACTAACTTCACAGTTTTCAATTCTGTGAGGACAGCCACAAAGACTCATTTTCCAAACTTCTGCCATCTTCCTGCTCATTTCTTCTTTCTACTCCGGACAGAGAACATCATAGTTTTCCTTCCCTAATGTTTGTCTACCAATTTTCATTGTAAGAATTCATTTGCAAGGCTGAATAGGAAGAGCTCAGAGGATTGTTAGAGCAGTAAGGCTTGTTCTGCCTGACACTGCTATAGCAGATATATGCCGTTATGCATTGATGAAAACCCCCAGAATGTACAAGAGTGAATGCTAATGTAAGCTGTGGACTTTAGTCAATAATAATGCACTGTATTGACTTATCAATTGTGACCAACACACCACACTAATGCAAGAGGTTGAAAATAGAGGAAATTGGGAGAGGAGAAGGCAGCTGAAAAGACTTATAGGAACTCTCTAGACATTTCACTAATTTTTTATAAACCTAAAACTGCTAAAATAAAGTACATATTGCTTTTTTTTAAATGTTAAGTATATACCTCTATGACCTAGCTATTTCACATTTAGATATTCATCCAAGATAAAAACATAAAGTCTACACAAATATGTAGAAACAAATATTCATAGCTGTTTCATTTCTAATAACTCAAACTGAATACAAACACAATGTGCATCCATAACTAAGTACAAAGACAAATTTATGAAAGACATATAATGGAATACTACTAATGAATGAAAAAGGGATCTGTAATAAGATAAATCTCAAAATAATAGGGGGAGAAATATGATCAAGTATATTACAGGTATATATTACAATGACACAATAAAAACCATTATATTTTATTATTGTTGTGCTAAGAGTACATTGTGACATTTACAAAAGTTCTTATAATATATCAAATATATAATAGGTGAATTCACCCCCTCTATCATTTTCCTCTATTTTCCCTTCCTCCCATTCCTGGACTCATTTTTCTATTTATATACATGTATACACAAAATATGCACCATATTCATCCTCATACACCCTTTTCCCACATCTTCCCCCCTCTCACTGGTACCACCCCCCAGACAGGACCTATTCTGCCCTCCTGTTCTCTGATTTTGTAAAAAAAAAAAAACCCACATTTTGGTTTGTTTAAGACAGCTACACAGGGAGTTTCCCTGTGACATTACCATCTGTATTATAACCTGAATTAGTTCTTCTCTATTTTTCTCCTTTCTACCTTAGACCCCTTCTTATGGCGATTTTAACAGGAAAATCCATTACTCAGAACAATTAATGGATGCTAATAAAATTATTTAGTAAGAATCTTTCCAAAAATAAGAAAAATAATAAAAAATAATTATACTGAGTGATAGCAGACAAAATAGAGGGAGGAATTACACTGGAGATGAAAAAAATCTTTTGATGTGATAAATTTATTCATTATCTTTATTGTCATCGTGGTTTCATGTGCATGTACGTATACATGTTAAAATTTATCAAATTGTGTATTTTTCACACATATAGTTTACTGTGGCAGTTATATCTCAATACAGAAATGAAACAATTGAAGAAACATTACACCTTCTTTCCCCTTTGTTTGTCCCTGTAGTCACTTCTCTTCCCAGATCATACACCACTCCATGAGATATTTATGGTGCAAAAAAATGTTTTCTGTCCATGTTTCCCAGGTTCTGGGAAGTTACAGGTCACAGTGCAGAGAAGCACCCATCATTGTTTCTCAAAAAAAGGGAGTTGTTGCCCTCTCTCCCTCCACTTTGAATGTTGCTGGTGTATGTTCTTCCACCACATAATTATCCCTTTAAGTAAGAAAAAGTGTCGCCTGCAGCCCACTGCTCTACCGACGTCTCTTCACTGCATTGCTGATAAACTTAGTGTTCTATGGAAAAAAAAATCTACTATTAAAGCAAAAATTCAAATAAAATAGACCTAATAACATGCAGAGTTTTTGATAGCATCATTTCTCAGTGTAAAATTTATCATATATCAGTAAAATGTCAAGATTATAATCTGAGGTCAAGCAAATGGAAAGATGGTCTGGGTTATCCAGTGAAGCAATTCTCATTGCTTTTGTGTAAAGAATCTAAATAAATGTGTCCAGTGTCTTTCTGTAAAGTGAGGGGGAATTTTTTAAATCTCCTTACTTCATTTTTTAAATTTTCATATTCTGAATAAATAGTTGAAGAATCTAGCTCACTATTCATATTCACTTTATTTAATGATGGTATAGTATAGCACCTAGGAGCCCCACCTTAGACAGGCTGCCTGGATTTATAAAACAGTTGACTATTAACTATCCTATTAATATCCTGTGTAAAAGTAAGTGTCTTTACCTGCAAAACAGAAGAATTAACACAGTATATAATTATATTACTATATTTGTGGTGAGACAAGTTGAGCACAGTTACAGATGCACCATAGACAAATATAATCTTTACCCAATGTAATTATTATATTATCATAATGTCATAGCATTTGGCAACTCATGCTTGAAAAACATAAAGATACTCTTTCCTATAACAATGTGCTAATTAAAGACATTCATCTCTGTCTTGCAAATGTTAAGCAGTAAATAACAATTATTATTTCTCAAGAAATTCAGATGGAATGTTAGTGAAAACTAAATAGTGCAATCATAAACTAAGGATTAATTGTGATTACCACATGCTATTTTAGGCAAACCAATCATGTAATCATGACCTAGCATTAATTTCCAAGTTGTGAAAATCATGATATAGCTTGAGAAATCACCCCACCTACTAAGACTGGCTGCAGGATCATTCAATTATTTCTTTAACAAATATATTGAACACTTACTGTATATTAAGCACCATGTTGAAAGCTGGAATGTTGGAACAGCAAGATGTAATTAAGATCCAAATTAATTGTCTTTAAAAGAGATATTATCCTTAGTGAACCAGTGAGCCTTTAAAAGGGGCAGGCTCATGCTGAGGAGAGGGATTTGAAGGATGAGAGTGATATGACAAGAGGGAGACAATCCACTGCTGGCTTTGAAGATGGAGGAAGCCGCAGGGCATCCTCTTGTAGTGGCTCACACCAGTGACTCAAGTGATTTTGGAAGGCAGGGTCTTCCCTCGTGGCTCTAGGCAAGGCCAACACCTTAATTTCAACCTTAAAATACACTGGAAAACACCCTCTGGGTAAGAGTTGACAGAGGGGCAAAGAGTGTTAAAGCAGGTACAAACTTTCCTCAAGTACATAAAATTGATTTCAGTACTAACAGGGAAGGAATATAGGAATGCTCATTCCTAGCCCTGGGTTGGGTCCACTACTTTAGACTATTGCTCAGAGGAAAGGTATGACATTTACCTGAAAACCAATCCAAAGTATATACTCTACTTGGAGTGGTTCCTGCACTGAGGGAAGTGAAGATTGTGTTCACATTGGGCCCAGCCTTCCTTCTCCCTCATTTTGTTGTCAAATCCAAAGTCATAGATAAGACTGGACTCCAGAGTGGGGAGAGGAGGGGCCCCTTTCTTCACTCATGAGATTCTCATGATGTTTTTCTCTTTGCTTCTTGCCTAAGGCAGGGGAAAAAATACACTGGGCAAACCAAATCCAGCTATGCCTTAGACTTCTAGCATATATGTATATATATATATATACACACACATATATATATACACATATATACATATACACACACATATATATACATATATAACTCACATAAATTACTGAGGTTGTTGTAGAATGTACACAGCAATAAGAAACAAATTCAATATATAAAAACAAGTTGGTATACTGTATCCTAGAAATGAATATTTGGAGAGTGACGAATGAAGAAAAATCAGTTTATAATAGCATCAACAAATAAATAGTTAGAAATAAAGTTAGCAAAAAAGGTAGAAGACTTCTAAAATTCATAACTAGTAACAGCCCAGTATTGCTGAGAAAAAACTAGAAGTTAAGTAAACAGAACTCTCTCTCTCTCTCTGTCACTGAGGATATATATTATGAATTATAGAATTATATTAAAATATAGTCTCCCCCCCAAATTTTTATAGTTTCAGATGACTTTAATGAAAATCACAAAAGAATTTTTGTGAAATTTAATATTTATTTAAAAAGTTGCATTCATAATGAAAAGGACAGAGAATATCCAAACCAATAATGAAGAAAATGTTGGAAGATTCATAGTACTTGATTTCAAACTTAGTATAAAGCTACTATTTAAATAATATGGTGTGGACATAAGTATGAAGAAATAGCTCAGTGGAAGGAAGCGAAAGTCCAGAAAAGGATGTAGAAATAGATTATTTTCAACAAGATTCCAAAACAACTAAATAGAAAATAATTGTCTGAATAAACTGGCCTACATCTCTACTCTTAATTCACAGAAACTAATTTGACATGGATTATAGATGTGGAGGTGAAAGCCCAAACTATTATCAGATAAATATCTCTGTGACCTCAAATACACAAAAATGTTTTCATGGATACTAAAATCACCAAACATAAAATAAAATTATAAGAAAAACTTCATCAAAATTATCTGTCCAGAGTATCAAAGTACTTCATTAAGAGAATGAGAGCAATGCAAACTGGGCAACCACATTCTTAGTGCATGTATTTGACAAAGGACATACTCAGGATATAAAAAGAATTCCACTAATTAACGTTTAAATAGGCAAAGTCAATTTTAACAATGGGCAAATGAACAAACTTCACAAAATAAGACATATAAATGCTTAATAAACATAAAATTGTATTCAATAATATCTCTCATTAATGAACATAAAATTAAAACCAAATGAGATTCCATACTACTGCCACTAAAATACCTAAAATGACATTGACTTGATGAAGATATGAGCACTCTTTCATTACTGATGCACATGTGCAATGGTACAAATACTTTGAAAACATTTTGGCAATTTCTTATAGAATCAAATATTCACTTATCCTTTGGCTTAGAAATATCACTTATGGGTATTTATTAAGAAATGATATACATGTTCCTTAAAAGGTAGTGTTTTTCTAATTCTCCCCATGATGGAAATACCACAAATGTACAATTAGCATGAAAATGAGTAAACAAATCGATGCATTTAGTGCCCACAATAATATTCAGAATTGAATAAAAATGAATAAACAATGAGTATATGAAACTGCATTGATAAATCACCAAAAAATTTTAAGTAGTCAGATACACAAAAAGTACATATTTTATTATTCTATTTTTATTAATTTCAAATAATATAAAATCATCTATTACAACAAAAATAATTACAACAGTCACGTACAGGGAATACTAGCTGGGAAAGGACAATGGGGAACTTTCTGGAGTGATTGAAATGTATTTAGATAAAATGTTTACATGGTTATATTCATTTCTAAATCTCATCAAAGTAACACTTTAGTTTGTGCAATTTACAGCATGTGGATCATATTTTAATTAAGATATGTTGCCATTTGGGATTTTATAGGAGTGTTGAATCATGTACATCATTTAAATTACTTTTTGTTATTTATAAAACAATTCTTAAAAACTTACCTTAAAATTATACAATGAAAAAATCTTTATCAGCATATGTTAATCCATGTCTTAAAAGTGAGCTTTAGGGCTACTAGCCATCTCTTCACAAGTTATACACAATTAAGAAACTAGAAGAGCTTTAAATGGTCCCCTACCAACCTGTCCAGACAAATTAGCTGAGAGTCATCTGAATCTAGCAGAATCATTTCATTTATTGTCTTATTACAATTAATTAAGACATTTGGGCCAATACAAATGAGGCTAGCTCACAAGTCTATTGCCATTTACTTACTAAATCTCAATTTTATTTCTAGGAGAAATTGTTAATACCAATACCTTAACATAGTGGTCAGCTACATATGAAGACCTTTCACACCTGTTATTTTACTAAGTGCTCACAGCTCCGCCGGTTAGGGATTTTGACCTCTATTGAGTTGATTGGAAAAGGGATGATCACTGAAGTTATAAGACTTTTCTAAGAGAATTTCAAGTATCAGAGACAAAACTCAAATACAGATCTGCTGTTTGTGTGCCTACGGCTCCATCTAACACACCAGATCTGACTATTGGATTAAGCAAAGTTTATTTGTTGACAAATTCATAAATCTACAAGAGAAGCAAGAGAATATCTGTGCTATGATTAGCTTTAAATAATTGTTATGTGTTATATTATTAAACTAACAAAACACTTGAGGAAGCTTTTAAATAATTGTAATAGAAAAAATTGATACAAAATAAAATTGCTTAAATGCAAGCTCTATAATGGTCACAATTAGAAAGCAGGCAGTTATATTTGAGAATGTTTCCAGTTTACTACAGTTTTCATCTGAGGAGCCATAGGCAGTCTTCATTTTACCACATTTACAATCCCTGCATCACAAACATATTTTGTAGATAGATTTGAAAAGGAGATTAGTGAAAGTGAGGAATATTTCAGTATGCCCTAAAATTTGATTCACAGAAACCAGCAAATATGCCAAGTTGACAATAGGACAGAAAATGTAGAATAATGATTAAAGTAGTTGTGAAAATGGATCATTGAACCTGTTCAGAAGAAATGACTAAAAATTCACTAAAATACAAATCTAGTTTCTTTGGAGGAAATATAGGCAGAAAGGACTTGGAAATTACTTGACTAGAGGAAAATAAAAATTTAAATCTAACATTTTCATCTCAGTTTGAATCCTTGAGCGCTCCACTGACATGGATACTTCTCTGCTTCCTGCAGGGTTAGATCATTTGCATCCTTCTTCTCAATATCTTCTGCCAACTAACCATTTCAAAATTACAGCTCAATTAAAGCACTGCCTATTATTTGCTGTATACTGGAACTCAGATCTTCCCTTGGAGAGCTCTGAGCTCATTCAATGAAGCATAGCATTTAATTTCATTTGTACAGTTTCTGCTATCCAACTTTCCACAAATTAAATGAGATCATTCATTGCTTCCCCTTGGGCTAATGGAGCTTACATTGTTTGCCTACATTTAATGTCCTAATGTCTTGGCTTCATAGTCTAATGTTAAGCAACAAATCAGTGATGGAATTGAATATACTGTAAAAAATAAATCCTTTACTCCATTCTTCCATTGCTCTATGGAACCTCAGACTTCTCCCTCAGAGATGTGCAAACCTGGATGCCTATAGGACCAGGAAGGCTATAAATACATGAACTGAACTTGATACACAAGAATAGAGCAGACTGAGTCTTATGATGACAATGAAAACAAAGTTCTTATGTCAGATGATTGAGCTAATTAAGGCAGAAGTGTTAACTAAAAAACCCAAAAACTAGTGGGAATGTAAAATAAACTGATAATTATGATTTTTTTCCCTCTTGGTTTTAAGCCTAAGATTGAGACAAGGCATTTTCAAATAACCAAACTGCAACGTAAGTTGGCAAATAGAGAATGTATTTGCAAATTACATATGGCCTTGGGAGTTAATTGGATTGAAATGTTTCTTTATGAATCAGGATTTGGAAAAGAATTACATGATACTTGAATAAATTATTAAGAATAGAACAGTGAAAATTCTTTAGAAACACGGGGGAAAGACATAATTTATATCAATTTTCTATTTCTGAGGAAGAAGGAGAGATGGTCAACACAAACGTGCTATCTCATGTGTAAAAGATTAGAAAAAAATGAGTTCTGGGAATAAAATTCTTTTGCTTACAGAATGATTTTATGTATGTTAACGCTTCTGATTTGAAATTAGACCAATTCCTCCTATTTAATAAAAAGGAAAAATACTTCTAAGTCACTTCATATAGTATTATTTTTCAGTTCTGGATTTCATGAACAGCTAAGAAAACTCTTATTAGACTCATACAGTCCTTTTTGCTCCTTAAGAAATATGGAGTGCTGTTCTTTTCTACTATTGTATTGCTTTAGTAACTAAAAAATTATAAAACACTTTGGATAGGTGATATTTAGCTGGAGATTTCACATTTGTAATTTTCAATTCTAGGAGATGCTCTGAATAATATGTTTATAAAGTCATTTCATTGAAAGAAAAAGGGAATAGGAAAAATTCTTTCAGAGATGACATTGCTTTCTGGGGACATGTTTATCATTTGAATGAAGAGACCTATTAAAACTGGAAATTCTTGGGAGTGTTTTAGTATAAAATTTAAAATAATAAATGAGGAATTGGGCCTTTATATAGCAAGGTAAATGGGGGTGGTTTAGGTGATTTGCCTAATTAAGGAAGAAATGTTTCACATGAAGTTAACAGTTAAGATCAAAGGAATTAGGTGGATCTGAAATCATAAGTCATATTGTATTGACAATTGATCTCCTGAAGGTGGATCAGAGAAGAGAAGAAGCATGCAAATGGTGTGCCATGGAACTGACTGAAAATTCATAGATTTTAAGAGTCTTTCCAAGCACTTGACACTATGAATAATGTGGAACATAATTTTAATGTATTTAGGTATCTACATTTTAATATATAAATATAAACTGAAAACAAACTAAACGGAAGTTCTGAGAGTGACTTCAAGCAATGAAAAACTGGGGAAAAAATATGGCATTTAGAGAAATTCTGATGCCAAATGCTCCTTTTTGAACTTAGATAATTACTGATGATTTTGGATTCTTATATTACTTGTATGCCAAAGATGGTTTTCTAGGGCAACTCTATTCTGTTAAATCTTGTCTGTGTTCTGAGGAGGGAAAGGGGTGATAAAGGAGAATGATAGAGTGAATCTAATTAAGATACATTGTAAACACCTATGTAAATATCACAGTGAGGTCCCCTGTACAATTAAAATATACTAATAAAAATAAAATAATAATAATAAATAAATATGTATTTTAACCCCCCCAAAAATAAATCTTTTCTGTTATTTACTTAATCCATTAATCCAAATTCTCTCTCTTATTTGATGAAATAGCACAATGCAAACTGTCTTACCTGTCTTTTATACTTTCAGAGTACTTTTCTATACATCCTCTCTACACATTTACCTTGGTGATAATGTAGAAAGTAGCGAAGTTCTAAATTATGAAATTAGTATCAATACCTTTAAATTTACTACAAAATATTTGTATTTTCAACTGTCATATTTAATTCAAATGACTTCTAATTGTTAACATAAATGCAAAACACAAACACATTTTTAGGGGCTAGGGAAGATTTAATTGCTCTGGAACCTATACTTCATCATAAAAATGCCAGAAAAAATAGTCAATGACATGGCATAGTCATTTAGGCTGGCTATTTCTTTATATTGTTTCATATAGATTGTTTTGCATTTGTATTTTAATGTATTATAAAGGTTTGTATAAGTTTATACTAAATTGAAAATTCTTTGAAGTCAGTTTTCTCTTCCAACTTCCCATGGTGGTCCTGTTCTAACACAGTATCTAATAGCTAGACTGTATCCATTAATATTTCCTTTAAGATGAAGTAAGTATGATTATAGAAGAAATGAATTTCAGGTTGATACATGTATGATTTCCTAAATCACCAATTACAAGTTTTATTTTAATTAGACACTAAAATATAAAGAAATGTTATACATCATAACTAAGCAAACTTCCTAGGTCAATCTTTAAAGTTTCAATATAGCTTAAATGACAATAGCACAATAGTTTTGATATAGAAAAATCACCTTAATTTTTGTATGACCACCAAAGAAAGCATGATCTAAAAGTAAATAATATTAAACTTTTCAATGCCCCCCATAATAATCTGATCCATCATGCTCATAATCCAATCACAAAAACTGTTTGAATGATATCTAATAATAATAATATTGCTTACTTTATGTGCTGAAAGATGTGATTTCTTCCATGTTTTATAGGCCACATTTTTCTTCAGGAATGTAATATCCAAAAAAAGTCATCAATAGTCTACAATTATTAATGACTTTAGGTGCTCAGGGGGCTACAAAAAGAACAGCAAGACTCTTCCTTTAGGATTTTATAGTATAGTGAGAAACTCAAGATACATATGTATATATATATATACACATATATACATAATAAAATTATTATATATCTATGTATCTCTCTCTCTCTCCATTAGATCTATCTCTTCCAGATAGATATCCATTAGATATATCTATGTCTACTGGAATATACATGAAGCAATAACAAAGACCCATAAAAAAGGAATTCATATATAGAAAATACAGTTCCTTAATCTTGATGGCTTTTCTGTTTTTACATTCAGGGAGAAACAACTCATCCCATAGTACTAGGATAGAATCTAAGATTTGTTTCTTGATTTTTCAATAAACATCAATCTTAAATATATTTTGGACAGGAAAAATTGGTTGCAGACAATAAAAGCATTCTCAATTTAGTCCAAAGTAACGGAATTTATTGTAGAAAAAAAAGTAATTTTTAAGTTTAGAGAAAAACAGAACATCTGATTTTTAGTAAGTGTGGAAAATAAGAGAGCTCTGAAGAGTTCAGCTGTAGGAATTCATGGGCCTTTACTCTGATGATCTGCCATTACCTCAGCTAGCAACTTATTAGGTTTCTGTTTATCTTAGTTCAAATTCTCAAAAGGGATCTGATTAATTCAGATTAGATTATGGATTTGTTCCTCTGGGGTTGGATAGCTACTCTTGTCTCAATCAGTTGTGTCAGGGGACTGGCTTTGCTAATTAAGGACAAGCAAGAATAGACAAGACATTTCTCTAGTAAAGAGGTTTATGGTGCTGGCACATATTTATATGTAAATGTATAATAGAAAACAGACTACATTGATATTAATGAAGTATTATTACATTATCCTGGGAATTTATATTTAAGTACTAATTGCTGTCCTTATGCCTGTATGTTCAACATCAATGAATAGCACACAAACCACAAAATTGCTTAAATCAAACCATGATATCCTTCTTGACTGGCTTCCTTAACTTATCCCGACACATCTAATCAATTGTCAAATTCTAACCTTTCTACCTTTCTTTTTTGTGGGACTAGGATTTGAACTCAGGGCTTTGTGGCTACAAAGCAGACACTCTAACTGCTTAAGCCACACTTTCAGTCCATTTTGTTCTGGTTAATTTGAAGATAGAGTCTTGCAAACTATTTGCCTAGGCTGACCTTGAACTATGATCCTCCTGATTTCAGCCTCCCACTAAATAATATATTACACTGACATCACACACCTACTAGTGAAACTTCTCCTATATCATGAGATCCATGGAGAAATAGATTGCATCTGGCTTCTTCATCTCTCATATTTATCACAAGCATGGCACCATTAGCCCTGGCTGATCAATTGTCACTTGTGAGACCCTAGAGCTGAGGGCTTAGTTGAATCATGACCACAGAAGCTATGATATAATGCCTATGTTATTTTAAATTTCTAAGTTTCTGGTAATATTGGCATGTAGCCACAGGTATTTAATACAGTCATTTTTTCTTTCTGCATAAAAATGTTTAAACAAATTAATGATGGAGTATTATTTTAAGTTTTGAATTTTTGGTTTTACTTTCTGCCACAATTTAGCACTGACCTAATGTAGAACCCCAATATAGAAGAAGGAATCTGCAAGATGAAGACCCAATATAGATAAATCATTGAAACTTTTCATTTAGTTCTTCCTCCTTCCCTCTTTTCTACCCTCTGGGACCAACATTGGAGGCTATGGCCCCAAACTATTTAAGTTCAAAAGCTTTTCAGTTATGAATTATAACTGAATCTTTTCTGAGCTCTTTAACACAGTTCTACACCTTTTTATCTTTTATCTTTCATGATGAATATACCATGTACCCTTTTTGTGTCTCAAGTCCAGATTAGTCTACTATTGGTGCTTTCCTATTCTAGGAATAAAAGAAGCATTGGATTCCTATTTATGAAATGGTGGGTAGTTATGGTCCCCAGTCTCTACAATTTTATATTGGCATAACAGAGATGGTCAAAAATTATAGTTTTCTCTTTATGTCCCACATCTAAGAATCCTGAGACCTGGAATAAACTCACTATGTCAGTTCAGTTTTCCCAAAAACTGAAGATTTTAACCAAAACACTCAAAATAAATTATAACACCCTGCAAAAGATACTGAAATAAAAATGGAGAAGTAGCACTTTTATGGACAAATAAAAAACCCTCCTGATTTGTCATTAAGCATTGAAATATCTGAGTATGAATTTCTTTAACTATGAGTTGTCACCTCTGCTCTTAAGGAGACAGAAATTTCTCAGGTGGCTGAGTTCGTCCTCTTCCTGTTCCTGGAGTTACCTAAGTTCACATATGTAGCAAGTCTCCATATGCTTCTAGGATTCCTTCTTCCAGAAGTGCCAGAACTCCCAGACCATTGCTTTAAAACAAGACTGAATATCTCAGGCACTTATGCCTGAGGCCTCAAGTTTTGTGACAGGCTGCCTTTAAGACTCAGAACCTAAGGACACCACTGAGCTGCTAAAAGACCTTGCAGTAAATGGAAGCTGATCAAAATGGAGTCTTTCTGTACTCAGAGTAAGCCTACACTGCATAAGACTAAAAGGTAGAGGCAAATCCTTTAATTTCAAAACCTTAGTCTAACAGGAGATATTGAGTAGCCATTGAGATTTCGGTATGTATGTGTTAGTACATGTGATATCAACTTTGTTTTGAAGATAAAAGATCAGTTCCTTTAAAAAAAGAAGTGTAGAGTTCAGAAAAATACATTATAAAGATGTATTGAATCTTGAAGTGTGTTTGGATCTTAGGATGATTATGTGGTTTGAAAACTGTAAACAAAAACTATAAAATACTTTATTGCAGAGACAATTATTTTATTATAGTAAAAAATCTTACATCTGAATAATTTTCTGACATTTGGTTTATACTAAAAAGAGTGACTCTTAGATTTTTAAGTAAATAACCCCACAAATTATCTACTTTAAAACCAATAATTATGATTATCTTTTTAAAATTCAACTTCTGTACTCACCAGGGAACATAAGGCAGAAAAAAACTGCCTGAACAAGATGTCTATAAAAAATTTTCAAGAATTTTAATGTTTGTCTATTTTTCCTAAAAATGTGGTGCTTTACAAAATACTTGAAGAAAATTTGCAGAAAGTTTTCAAAAGAAGTAAACTAATGCATATAATGAAAGTAAAAAAAATATTTAAACTTAATTTAAAATAACTTTTGCTTTTATTTTGTATTAATAAATGCAGTTACTATATATAAAATTGTCAATTAGTGCCATAACATTCTTTTTCTACAAATTTTATTTATTCATTGAAATTAATACTTAAGCTTCTATATGAATATAAAAAAGAGTGACAATTATAAAATTTAGCATTTAGCATTTTGATAAATAAATTTTAACAAACCAAATAATATAAACTTTTCTGATTCTACAGAAAAAATGAATTTGAAACATATAGAAATATTTTAAGGTACATGTCTTACACATTTTTGCAACACTGCTTAGTAACTTTGTTACTATGCTTTTGATGCAGTTTATGGTTATTTAATATTTTAATTGAGTTTAAGAAACTAAGAACATGTAGTATTTTAGTAATAGATTTATTGGAAATCTTCATTATACTGTAATTCAAAAGGATTTTAGTGATATATTCAGAATTGTGAGATGAAAAAGAGGATGTCAGGTTAATTTAAAAAAAAAAAACACCTCTTTTTCATTTATACTGATTTAGCAAAAATAGGATATTCCAAGATATTATATGTCTCCTTTAAGGTCCTGCTGGAAAAAATAAAGAATTAAATAATAAATTATAATACTAACTGGAAGTTAGGTATATACATTTGCAAACACTAGCTTAACAGTACCTGACAAGGTATATTGAGGTTATAAGTGAATAGTATGTTTTTTTTTAAAGTGAGCTTTAAGCTTATTAAAGTGAAGAAGATGTATAAAATAATATATCTGAACAGAATTTGCAAAGTTAAAATTTAATTGAATATGTGAAAATATATAGATTTTAATACTGCTTGAAGCTAAATTTAGAAAACAGAATTGTTTTGTCCAGTCTGAAGCCATACATATGAATCTGTGTGAATAACCATGCACTTAACCAGAGCAGATAGACCAGATGGAGGTTAAATGAGACACTTATCCTGGGCTTTGGAGATTAAATGGCTGATATTTTTCTTTTTACGTCTCATAAAGTAGACTGATAGAGTTGCTTTCTACCACTTGCCACCAGAATTTAAATATTAGCACCTAAAATGGCACTTTCTAAGAATATAGACCTGTCATCTGTTGAAATAATAACATCCTGAATTTGAAATGTACTGCAACAAACTACATATTACATAAATACTTCTACAGCCATGTAAGATGAGTTATGCATCTGAAGTTGACTACATTGTATGTACATATCTTTTAAACTGAATGTATCTTCCTATATAGAAAGACAAATTTAGAAAAACTTAAACTTATTTCAATAATTTATTTTTGATATTAACATGTTTTATTATCAATTTTGGATTTTTATATAAAAATTATGAGTTTTTATTTTGTTGTAAATAAATATTTTCACTTTAAAGAAAAACAGTACAATTACTGAATGACTTAAAGAAAATTAAACAAAAATGTCACAGTATTAGAAGTAAATGGAAACATCAATACAGAACACACATTTCAAGGAAAACTGAGTGTTCACTTTGTACTTCTGTACACTAAAGTGACCTAGAAGCCCTGATACCACAGAAAATATGAACCTAATATACATCCCCAGCTCCCAGGTTACAATTTCGAACATCATTCTCAAAGGATCCAAGGTGCAATTACGCAGTGAAAATCCATGACTCAATCAGTAAAGATACATGTAGGTCTAAGATATCTTACTGGACCCAAAGAAAAGTACAGTTTCAAAGCTGACGAGCATCATTTCAAGAAGACAAAAGAAACCTATTAAAGAGATATTCCTATCAGCCAATATTTGAAAAGTATGAACATCCAAATGAAAAGATCTATGGCAGATGGACATTTAATGAATGAGTTCATAAAAGGCAAATGTATTTGAAAAACGTAAATTGTATTTCTCTTCAGTATTATCACTTACTTGTCTTGATATTATTGAGTAGTTTTTGCATTTTATCTTATCTTTCATTCTGAATCAAAAGCTCCCAGAAAGCCTGAAATGCCCCAAAAATTTCTATTTCTGAAAATCAGCACAAGTAAAAGCATACACTTTCTTGAGAAAATCTCCTGAAAACTTGGGCTCATGGGATCACTACATTAAGGAAAAAATGACGCACTCACAAATGCAAGTCACTCATTAGATCAAGGGCAAACACAAGGGGATTGGACTTTGATCACATGATAAAGCGAGAGCATACAAAGAAGGTATGAGGATAGGTAAAACACCTAAAAAACTAGATAGCATTTGTTGCCCTCAAAGCAGGGAAACTTAAACAGATACTTTAAAGCAACTGAGGCTAATAGGAGAAGGGGACCAGGAGGAGCTAGAGAAAAGGTTAGTTCAAAAGGAATTAACTTAGATGGTAACACACACATACAGGAAATCAATGTGAGTCAACTCCCTGTATAGCTATCTCAACTAGCAAAAACCCTTGGTCCTTCCTATTATTGCTGATACTCTCTCTTCAACCAAATTAGAGATAAGGTCAAAATAGTTTCTGCCGGGTAGCGAGGGGTAAGGGAATTAAGGGAGGGAGCAGTGGGGGGGAAGGGAGGAAGTGGGGAGAATGGGGGAGAAATAACCCAATCATTGTATGCACATATGAATAAAATAAAAATTAAAAAGAAAACAAATGCAAGTCACTGGAAACATCAAAGGGCAATGTGAGCTATTGTCAGCAAAAATAAGAAATAACCATTTATATATGGAGAATGTTTGAAGAATTAAAACATGCAATTGCAAATGTGAATATATAAAGAGCTACTAAGTTGAACAGATGCATTCTTATAAAATTAAATGGTTAGAACTAAAACTTATCCAGATATGAAGTTAAAGATACTCAGTAAAATTTTAGAGTTAATCACTGTCTTCAAATTAAAAAATGCATAAACCTTTGTATGAGAGATAACAAATGGAATGGTAAAGTAAAACAGAAAAATGATGAAGTAAGAGGAAAGGGAAGAAATAGGAAAAGCATTACAGGAATAAATGACATGTGAGGTAATAGATATAAAACCCAAATTATTAGCAATTTCATTAAATGTAAATGGTGAGAAATCATAAGTTAAAGGTGAAGGATATCAATGGAATTTTTAAAAACTGACTATGTATAGTCACAGTGGATGCAATAATAACCTCCCAAAGATGGTCACAGAGGATCTTATAAGAGTCAGAAGGCCACATGACAATGGAAGCAGAAGTAAGAATCAGACATAGAATTGCTAGAGCTGAAGAGTCTGAAATTTACAGGGCAGATCAGCAGGCTTCACACACAGAAAGGAGTTTATGATGCAGCTTGGTTCTACAGGCAGACTAGAAGCAGAATTCTTATTCTGGGGACCTAAGACTTTTCTTTTAAGGTCTTGAACTGATTGGCTATAATGCAACCACATTAAGGATAGTAATTTGCTCTACTCAAAGTCTATTCACTCAAATGTTAGTCATATCTTCAAAATACATGAATAGCAATTCCTTGTCTGGAATTTGACCAAAAACTGGGCACTAGGGCCTGACCAAATTGACACAAAATTAAATTACCACAGTCTCTATTGTTTTGCATTATGAAACAGTAAACTATTCTAATTTTCCTGTGTTCTCAGTTCCCATTTGGATGCTTTGCTAAGTATTTTTCTTTGCTCTAAATAGATTTCTAATTTTTTGTTTTTTTATTTATTCCTTCTAATGTGAAAAGTAATAAGGCAGACTCAATATTTAAAATAAAATTATATGATTACCAAAAACAATCTGCTAGACAGTATGCTTTATATACATGTAAATATATGTCTACATATATGTTACATGTATATACGTACAAACATACCTATTATATGCAAGTCTACACCTCTGTTAGTCCTGTTTCTTTGAACAGCTCTCACTAACACAGAAACCTTTCAGACATAGATATAGCATTTTTGAATGCTGTTGAAAAAAGTCAAGTAAAATAAAAACACAAAAGTGACCACAAATGTCATTGTACTTCTTGGAAAAAAGAGACATTGTTGGAGTTTTGGGGACAAAGCCTAATTAGAGAAAGTTGAAAAAGAAATGAAGGAAAGTGAGAATGTAACTATAAACAAATTTTTCCCATTTTTGGTATTAATTCAATGCACATTACTTTTCTTCAGTAGATCTTTGGGGAAAGTAGAGTTACATCTTTACAACTCACAGATACTAATGCTGTGATTTGAAAAGTATAGCAGGTATTACTAAAACATTATGTGATTTTCATAATCACAATAATAATGGCAATGAATCATATTGCCAATTGGTTAAAAAAAAAGGAATTCCAAAGTTTGAGTAAGAGATGACAAAAGAAAAAAATTACAACTTTAAACACGTGATTTGTTAGCCTTAGACTGTTTCAGGATATTTTTTGTTGTTGTTATTGTTGTTGTTGTACAGTTAAAACAGGGGAGAGTTCCTTATCATGCTGTCTGAATCATCTACTTGGTGAATCATCTACATGTGACTCTATTTTGGTTTTATCTGACCTGCTGAAACCTGGTGCTGGAAACTAGTCCAAGTAATATATTCATAATTTTAACAGAGTAGAGGAAAGGAACCTAATCAGATATAAAATTTGATTTAAGAACTGTGTGGATATTATTTTCTTCTGTGGTAGGTTAGAACCTGTGAATGTTGCCTTCTGTGAGACTTTTCAGATGGGATTAAGAATCTTGAGGTGGGAACAAAAAAACTCTTAGAAATTATAAATGCTTTTGGCAAAGTAGCAGGATACAAAATTAATTCATAGCTTTTCTATATACCAACAATGAATAGACTGACAAAGAAATCAGGAAAACAATCCCATTTACAATAGCCTCAAAAAGTACCTAAGAATAAATTTAGTGAAGGAAATCAAAGACCTTTTCCATGAAAACAGCAAATCACTGAAGAAAGAATTTGAAGAAAACATCAGATGATGGAAGATGTCTATGCTTGTGGATCCCAGAATCAATATTGTGAAAATGCAATCTATCTGTTCAATGTAATCCCTATCAAATTCCAATGCTATTCATTGCACAGACAGAAAAACCAATCCTAAACTTCATATTGAAACACAAAAGATCTCTAACAACCAAAGTAATTCTGAGCAAATGTCCAAAGCTAGAGGTACCACAATACCCAAATTCAAACTATATTATAGAGCCATAACAATTAAAGCAGCCTGGTATTGACACCTATATAGACAGGAAGATCAAGGGAACAGAATAGAAGACAAATCCAGGCAGGTACAGTCAACTGATTTTTGAAAAAGGAACCCAAAACACACAGAGAAAAGATAGCCTCTTTAACAAGTGCTGCTGAGAAAAGCGGACATCCACATGTAGAAGTCTGTCTTTCACCCTGAACCAAAATCAACTCAAAGTGGATCAAAGACTTTAATATAAGACCTGAAACTTTGAAACAGTACAGGAAGTAGTAGGAAATACACTAGAACATGTAGGTATAGATAATGACTGCCTAAATGAACTCCAATGGCTCAGCAGTTAAGAGAAAGGATGAACAAATAGGACTTCATCGATCTAAAAATCTTCTGCATAAGAAAAGAAAGTCACTAGACTTAACAGACTGCCTACAGAATGGGGAAAAAAAATCTTTGCCACCTATTCATCCAAGGGATTAACAACCAGAATCTACAGGGAGTTCAAAAAACTCAACCCTTAAAAAATCAAGAACCTAATGAAGAAATGAGTATATGAGTTGAGTAGGCAATTTTCAAAGGAATAGGTACAAATGGCTAAGAAATATAAGAAGTGCTCAACTTCCCTGAGCATAAAAGAAATACAACTCAAAACTACGCTAAGATTTCATCTCACCCCAGTTAGAATGGCTATCTTCAAAAACAAAAATTACAACAAATGTTGGCAAGGATGCAGGAAACAGGAACACTTATATGCTATTGGTGGGGAATATAAATTAGTAACAATCATTATGGAAAACAGTATGGAGATTCCTTAAATCTAAATATAGAACTGCCATACTGTCCAGACATACACAAAGGAAGGTAAGTCAGGATAAAATAGAGAAACTTGCATATCAAGGTTTATTGAAGCACTATTCACAATAGCCAAGCTACAGAAACAACCCAGATGCCCTACAACAGATGAATGAATTGTGAAAATGTGATAAGCAATGGAGTTTTATTCAGCCATAAGAAAGAATAAAATTATGTTGTTTGTGGGTAAATGGATGGAATTGGAAGACATCATGTTAACTGAAATAAGTCAGGTTCAGAAAGACAAAGGTCTCATGTTTTCCTGTCATATGTGGAAGATAGACACAAAAGATAAATGTGTACACAAAAACAAACATGATCATATATATATTTATATGCAGAATATGTTTGTAATAGTGGAACCTGGGGAAGAAGGAAAGAAAAAGAGAATGAAAGAGAGTCAACAATATTGAAATTCATTACATCTGTGAGGTCGAGGACATAATAATATGTATTGAAAGCTGTGGAATAATGGGGGGTAGGAAGGAAAATTACAGGAGAGTAACAGAGGTTGTTGAACTAACCAAAGTAAGGTATATTCACAGTTCGAATACATCAAGAAACCCCTTTGAGCACTGACTTTGGAATTAAAAATGTAAGACAGGACTGTAAAATATGCATAGTGTGGATGGGTAATTGTGGGAGGAGGAGGGTGAATGGAGGAGATGAAGGTGAAGGAATATGGTTGACGGGTTTCATAGACATATATGAATTAGAATGATGGAATCCTCTTGCAATTTCTTTAAGTGGAATAGGGAAGGGAACGAAGCCGGGGAGATGATGAGGACAATCTAACCAATGTACCATGTAAGACTATTCTGAATTGTCACTATGAATTCCCCCTATACAATGAGTATATACTAATAAAAATGGGCAACAGAAGAATATTGAGGTAGGGAGACTTCCTTGGATTATCTGGGTCAGCACTGAGTGTAATTGCAAGTATCTGATAAGGAAATTGCACAGGAGAGTTTGCCAGAAAGAAAAAGCAAAGAGAAAATGGAGAATAAAAGAAAATGTTATGTTGCTGGCCTTCAAGATAGAGCAAGATGCCACAAGCCAATGAATGCAAGGAATGCAACTGTAGGAACTGGGAGAGGCAAGAACCCATAATCTCCCTAAGAGCCTTCAGAAAAGGAGCAGTCCTGATGACACTGCTTTTAGTTCCCTAAGATGCATTGTGTACTTCTGGCCTCTACACTGTAAAATAACAAATTTCAGATTTTTAAGGTCAGAACAACTTGTTCCACCAAGAATACTAATTGTTTCAGCAATTGCAGGACAATTAGTCATTACTTCTCCTACAATAATATAAAAATGGCCACCTTCCCTGGTATAGAGGCTTCACACTCTGGAAGCCACAGAACAAGATTTGATTGACTGTGTAGAATGGTAAGAGCTCATTTGAGTAACAGTTATCTAGAGCTTTTATAGCGTAAGGAGTCTGGGTTTTATATTATGAGTCATAAGGGAGAACTAAGGGCTTTTACAAGGGGAATTGACTAGCTAAAGAGTGTTCTGGGACTTCTATTTTCTGATAGCAGAAAGAAAAAAAAATGAGCACAGCAGTGTTGATGACATGATAAAGATTTGGATAATAGAAAAAACGTGAGAGAAAAGTAGCTGTTAAATGAAAATCTCTAATGTAGGAATTATCATGATGATAATTCCCACTTGTGTGCTGAAAGTTCAACATTGTTGAAAATGGGAGACTAGAAGAATGGTGCCCTTGGCAGAAGTGATAGCTACCAGGGAAAAAGTACGAAAGATATTATATTAGGGAAGACCAAATGACCTATTTGTTTATTTTGGAAGTCCACATAGATAGGTCCAATATAAACTTATAAATCTGAAATTCTTTTGTTGAATAAGTCAAGGCAACAGATAAATATGTTTGTATGTTTGAAGCCCAAACAACAGATGAATTGTCTGAGAAAGAAAGAATAAAGGGACAAACAGTTTTAAAAGTTGATGCAAAGGATGAGAGGGGGGATTAAAGATATCAAACAGCTTGGTGAATGTCATTTAGAGTGGAAAGGCTTTGGCTGACCGTGTAGATATACACAGGATTTCTTATGGTAAGGAAAAGGAAGGTAAGAAAAAAGAAATGGGGTGGATTGGGGAAATGGGGATTTTTAGAATTCCTCCATTTAGGTCACAAAACTCAGATTTCTTAATTGTAGGAAATGCGCACTTGATGGTCGGAAGTTTTATCATCTTCCGGCAGGGTCTCTGATAGACTACCCTTTATTTTTGTTGGTAATGAACTTCAGTCAGTCAATATTGTGATCTAAACTTATGTTCTTGTTGATCCTCATTTTATCACCTGTGCTTTCCAAACCTAAAGAATTTATGCATTTTGCCTAGTTCCCTACATGCAAACCTATTGGCAGAGATTCCTGTTAATTCCAACTGTTTTTTATCCCAGTATCTTTGTGTTTTGTTTGGATAAAGAATCTGTTGAACTTAATTTCTACCTCCACTTTCAAATTCAACCAAACCATTAGAAAATATTATTTCTTCCATGTCTTTATTTTTCCTTTCTCCTCTCTTTTTTATTTTTTTCCTATTCTTATTTTTGTTTCCACTTGAAGAAAAAATGGTAGGATCACAAACTTCCTTAATCAACATTCCATGGTTGGGTAAGTCAGGCAGCTCTACTGATGCTGATTTTAGATCTTCTGGCTTCAATGAAGACAGAGCAATGCTCCATTGACCATCATCCCATCAACCAAAATAACAATTTCATTTTAATTGTGAAAGTGCCAGTCTTGAGTAAGGTGCAAAATAAATCACCATGTGGTTTATTTAATGCATTTTTTGCATTCTTCTGCTAGAGCAAAAACTAGAACAACAGATGGGTATAAATTCAGTGAAGCTTAATGAGTTGGCAAGTTACAACATAAAGTAAGTTACAAGGAAGTAACTTACATGTCTATTAAAAAAGGATGAAAATCTTCAAAAACAGTGCTTTGGAAAATAGAGCATGCTATGATTTATAACTTCTATTTTTAATCTTTATTTCCTCGATATGATTAATTTACAGAGATCTATTTTTGATGTACATAACTCCTTTTTAATTTTTTTTGAAAAACTCTTCAAAAGTGGTAATTTTTTGGACAAAAGTGTTAGTGTTTAGTGACCCCTAAACTTAAGAAAAATCCCTCAACTGTCTAATTTCAGTAGGCACAATGCCATGGTCCTTGGAGCCAAGCACCATAGAAAGTTCAAGCTTCTAAAATAAACCTAAAACCAACAAGGAGAGTCTTTTGGGCAGGAAATATGCTCCTTATAAAATAGAATTGAGTCATAGAAATTCCTATTGAAGCTTCCTTTATATCTAGAACAATTACAAAACATAAGGTTTTCGTATGTAAATGCAGATACATAAAGAGTAAGATGAAAGAATACTTGGGGATTTGAACAATTTGTGGATACTAGGTGCTGAGTCTCTATTGTTATGCTTTTTAAATTATATTTTCTCACATTATGCATATATTTATTGACAGAACTCGTCCAATACATACAGAAAATCATAGAATGTCTAAAGATTGCTCTAGAAAAATATTTTAAGCATGGTAGCATACTTACCTACACAACAAACAAAAACAATAGCAGGTTTTTCAGAGTAGGATATGCACAATGGATATCATTAAACAAGTAAATTGCCGAAGGCTATTGGGGAATTTTAATTTATTCAAAAAAAACTACTGCAAGTAGTTGCCATACATGTCAATGCTTCTTATGCAAAGAATTCATAAGGGAATCAGTATAGACCATCCTGTTCTTTCCATTGGGGCTCTATGTTAATGCATTTATTTTCAGCATATATACTTTGCATTGCTTAGTAATTACTGTGAGCTACTCAAATCCTTGGCAATTTACAAATCATTCTTCAAATGCTTTTCAAAATAAAAGCAATTAGTTTGTATCACAAAACAATTCACATGGTTCTAAGAGAGGAATGGAAGTAGAAAAATTTAAGGATTATGGCTGCAATAAGAAAAGGACTATAAAATGTTCATATATTTGCTATTGTATAATGCCAAGGTTATTCTGAATTTTTCAGAGCCAATTCAGTGATGTGGCAGGGCAGAAATCCAAATTATGGAGGGTTGTGTTAGTCAGCTTTCCATTACTGAAAAAAAATACTTGAAAGAGCCAACTTTACAGGATGAAATGTTTATTTTGGTTCACAGATTCAGAGGCTGGTCACTTAGCCCTGACACTTTTGGCCTGTGGCAGCACAGTAAATGACAGCAGAAGCGTGCAGCAGAGGAGGCTACATTCCTTATAATAGTCAGGAAGCAGAGAGGAGATGAAATGACTTAGGTCCAATTTAACTTTCAGGGGCACGCATCCAGTGCCTAATTTCCTCTCACTAAGCTCTACCTCCTAAAGTTCTCATCAACTCTTAATAGCACCACAGACTTTAGCACATGGGCTTTTAGGGGACACCTTTGGAAACCATAACAAAGGCTAAATAAAATGAAATCAAGACATTGTAGATAGTGAGATATAGTTTGTCCAGTAACCTTGGCTAGAAATGGCAAAACAAAGATGAACAGACATTTCTGGGATCACATCTTAGCTCTATCTTTCTACCTATCTATCTATAATTTATCTATTTATCTTCTGACTTTCATCTTCAACTGAAATTTTGGGAAAGATGTTGAAAACTTAGGAGACACACTAAAGAGAGTATTAACTTGGGTAAAACTTTTTTTATGAAAGGTTTTGTATTTATGAGATTCATTTAAAGATTCAGATATGGGATGGTGGAGTAGCTCAAGCAGTAAGAGCACTCACTTAACAAGCATGAGGCCCTGAGTTCAAAACCCCGTGCCCCACCAAAAAAATGATAAAATAAAAATTTCAGGTGCAAAACATGACCCTGCCAACAACCCATCTAAAATATATGTTTTTGAATTTAAGCATTTGTTGATCTCTTTAAAGCTAAGATATGATTTAAGAGTTCCTCACCAAACTTTTCCATGGCCCTATGGTCAGAGCCAACAGAACTATGTTCTATTCTTGTGTGTCCTGTATTATTTATGTCATAATTAGAAATCACCAATTCTCTCTGAAACTGTCGATGATCTCATTAGCAAAACGGCAAGATAATACATTTCCTTAAAAGGATTGTGAGGTTGTTTTAGCTGGTTTAGACTGACATAACAAAATTCCATAGAAAGGTAGCTTAAATAACAGAGATTTACTTTCTCACAGCGCTGGAGGCTGGAAGTTCAAGATGAAGATGTCAGGATGATTTGGTTTCTTTTTTTTTTTTTTTTCATTTTTCTTTTATTATTCATATGTGCATACAAGGCTTGGTTCATTTCTCCCCCCTGCCCCCACCCCCTCCCTTACCACCCACTCCGCCCCCTCCCTCTCCCCCCCAATACCCAGCAGAAACTATTTTGCCCTTATTTCTAATTTTGTTGTAGAGAGAGTATAAGCAATAATAGGAAGGAACAAGGGGTTTTGCTGGTTGAGATAAGGATAGCTATACAGGGCATTGACTCACATTGATTTCCTGTGCGTGGGTGTTACCTTCTAGGTTAATTCTTTTTGATCTAACCTTTTCTCTAGTACCTGTTCCCCTTTTCCTATTGGCCTCAGTTGCTTTAAGGTTTCTGCTTTAGTTTCTCTGCGTTAAGGGCAACAAATGCTAGCTTCTGATAAATGTTCTCTTCCTGACTTTCAGATGGCCACCCACTCATAGTGTCTTTACATGGGCTTTGCTCTCAGTGTGCATGAACTTCTGGTATCTCTTCTTCTTCATACTACCTTTTCTAGATAACAAAAAACACTAGGTTTATTCAATTAAGGGCCCACCGTTAACACCGCCTTTCATATTAATTGTCTCCTCAATCATCCTATTTCTAAGAACAGGTACATTGGCCTTTAGAACTTCAACTTATAGATTTTAGGAGGAAAGATTTTGGTCCATAGCAATTACTAAACCAGAATCTCTGCTAATGGAATTTGGTAGTCTACATCTTCAAGAATATCCTGATAAATTCTTAGGCATGTTGAAGTTTGAAATCAATACTATGTAACTTTCAAGGGAATCTTCAAGGAGTATGATTTGTATTACAGTAGACAAAGATAACAATGACCATCTTTCCTATTTTTTTTATTTCTTTCAAATTGCCATTTTACTTTAAATTCTGTTTTTCCTTCTTCACAATTATTTTTCTTTTACTTTTTTTTATTGTGGTATTGGGTGAGGGTAGATTGTGATTGCTAAAGTTCTTATGATCTATCAAATATAAGCTACTTGAATTCACCTCCTCCACCCTACTCCTTCATCCCCACTTCCCCATTCCTGGAATAGTTTCAATAGGTATCATTTTTCCATTTATATACATGTGCACACAGTATTTGCACCATATTCACCCTCCCTTTCCCTTTTCCACCTCCTCCCACCCTCACTGGTACCAAACCATCCAGGCAGGACCTGTTCTGCCCTCCAGTTCTCAGATTTTGTAAATGAAAAAAAAAATGACATTTTTGTTAGTTTATGATAGCTACACAGGGAGTTTCCTTGTGATATTTCCATGTATGTAAGTATTATAACCTGAATTGGTTCATCTCCACTATTTTTCTTCTTTCTATCTTAATTCCCTTCTTATTGTGGCTTCAACAGGTTTAAAAATTCTATATTCATTCTTGTATGGTGAGTAAATCAACCATATTCACCTTCTTAATTTCCTTCATTTATTCTCATCTTTTATGTGACCTTCCCTTAGTGTGACTTGTTTTTCATAATATTGCTGTATTTGTATTAAGTCTATGAGAGAAAACATGCAGGTTTTGGCCCTCTGAACCTGGCTAACTTCACTTAAGATGATTTCTCCATTCCATCCATTTACATGCAAGCAGCAAAATTTCATTCATTTTTATATAAAATATAATTCCATTGTATATAAATACCACGTTTTCTTAATCTATTCATCAGTAGTGGGGCATCTTGGGTGTTTTCATAGCTTAACTATCGTGAATAGTGCTGCAATAAACATGGCTGTGTAGATGCCTTTATTGTAACCTGTCTTACATTTCTTCAGTATATCCCTAGGAGTGGTATTGCTGGATCATATGGCAATTCCATTTTTAGTTTTTTGAGCCTCCATACTGTTTTTCAAAGTGTTTGTACTAGTTTACATTCCTACCAGCAGTGTATTAGGGTTCCTTTTTCCCACATCTTTGCCAACATTTGTTGTTGTTTGTGCTCTTGATGATAGACATTCTAACAGGAGTGAGGAGGAATATTAATGTAGTTTTGATTTGCGTTTCCTTTATCACCAGGGATACTGAGCATTTCTTAATGTGTTTTTTAGCCATTTGGACTTCTTCCTTTGAAAAAGCCCTGTTCAATTCATTTGCGCATTTCTTCATTGGGTCATTGATTTTTATGTAGAAACTCCAGTTGCCAACTGAAAAGAGTATGGTGCCACAGAAAAAGGTCAGGATTTTGAAGATAGGGTTCTCCTAGAGAAAAATTTTCACTGGACAAGTTAAACAGGAAAGAAAGTTTTGAATATCACTTCTGTGTGTTTCCATGTACTTTTATAGTTAGTCAGAAAACAATTGAGTAAATGCATGGCATTAGGAAAAAAGGAATTCCTAATATTTCAGTATATCTTGTTTCCTTAAGTATCTATATTAGCCATTATAATTGCTACATACTATGAATTTTTCCGATATCATATACCTGTTTTGCAAATATCTAAAAACTTTTCTTCCATGTTCAGTTGAAATGTACTGACTTTAAATCTGTGAAAAATGTGCAGGGAGCTTCAAATGAATCAAAATACTTTCATTTAAGACTTCTCAGTCTACTAATGGGAGAGAAATGAGTGACTTATTTAAACTAGCTCTGATTTCAAAAGGTATTTCTTACATTAATCTCTAAATACCTCTGTATCTTTCCCCATTGATCCTGTTTTAAGCTTTGGGGAAAAATAGGACATATATAATCTTCTTGCACATGAAAATCATCCATATATTTGAAGAAAACTCTAATGGACCCCTTAACTTACTTTCATTCCAAGTACACCATTCCCAACTGCACTTTGCTATAGATACATCTTTTTCTTTTAATTCTTCTGTGGTGACTCTTTAACTGGACTTCTATAATTTAACAAAGGTCAGAGTGATGTCCAGAGGAGATGCATGATAGCTACAAATGTATGACTACTTGTAAAAGTAAGTGGTAAAATGTTGCTGATTATTACTGGTTTTTATATTATAATTTTTTCATAAATTAAAAATCTGAATCAGCCCTGTGATGACTTGGTCTTAGCTATTGCCATTGTTATAACTAACCAGTCACTGTACCTGTCCAATATTCTAATTGAGTATCATTTCCAGGTATTTTAAGCACAATCATTAATAAGAGCACTTAAAAAGATAAAATGTCATCTGGGCATCATGGCACACCCAAATAATCCAAGATACTTGGAAGCCAGAGGCAGGAGTAACACAAGTTTGAGTCCAGACTGACAAATTTAGTGAGACCCTATCGCAAAGTAAAAACCATCTTCAGCCATTAAAGAAATACAAATTAAAAGTACATTGAAATTCCATCCCATCTCCGTCAGAATGGCTATCATCAAGAAATTGAGTAACAAGCCAGGCATAGTAGTTCACACCTATAATCTTGGCTACTTGGGAAGCAGATATCCAGAGCATCACAGTTTGAGGTCAGTCCAGACAAAATAAGCAAGGTCGCATATCAACAACAGAAGCTGAGTATGGTGGTGCATTCTTATAATCCCATACAGGATCTCATAGTAATACCATTACTCTGTGGGAAGTATAAGTAAGAAGAACATGGTTCAAGTCAGCCCAGGGAAAAATATGATACCCAATTTCAAAAATAACCAAAGGGAAAAGGGCTAAAGGTGTGGCTCAAATGGTAGTGTGCCTGTTTAGCAAACATGAAGCCCCAAATTCAAATCCCAATACTGCTGGGGTGGGGAGAGAAAGAGAGAAAGAAAAATAAAGCAAATAACAACCCCATTTACCTTTATGCCATTGTTTTCTTAAGTCTAGATTCTGCACATGAGAGAAAACATTTGATATTTATCTTCTGGAGTTTGGCTTATTTCACTTAACGTGTTCCATTGGTAGGGTGAAAAGAGTGGGTGATGAGAGCAAAGTACATTATATGCATGTGTGAAAATAGGACAATGTAGTTCAATAAAATTGTTTTAAAAAAAGGAGGGGGGATAAAAAAGAGCACTGTTGGGATGCATATGATCAAAGTACATTATACGTATGTGTGGAAATATCACAAGGAAATCCCTTTGTACAGCTATATATGCCAATAAAAAGATTAAACATCTGATACAAATAAGTTACCTACCTGATCTCTCATTTTAAATAGTTAAAGATTCATTTCCTCCCCTAACTTTATAAGGGCTCCATCCATAGCTAAGGTGATTTTTGGAAACATATGTATGGGTCAATTGAAAATTCTCCAATTCTGTGAGACTTTATGATTCACAAAGAAAATACCTAATAAAGTTTAAGAATATCAAATAAAAAAGAAAACAACTAACAACAAATGCTAGTGAGGATGCACACAAAAAGAAACTCTTATTCATGCAGGTAAAAATGAAAATTAGTTCAGTCACTAAGGAAATCAGTAAGGAGGTTCCTCAAAAAATTAAAAATAGGACTACCACATAATCCTGTTATTCCACTTCTGGGTATACACTCACAGAATCAAAGTCAACTTACTATAGATGTACCAGTACACCCATGTTAAAATTGTGGAATCAGCATAGTTGCCTATCTGTGGATGAATGGCTAAAGAAAATGTGGTAGATCTACACCTTGGAGTTTTACTCAGCCATTAAGAATAAAATTATGTCATTTGCTGGAAAATAGATGGAACTATAGATCATAATATTAAGTGGAATAAGCTAACCTGAGAAAGACAAGTATTTCATGTCTTCTCTCATTCATGAAAGCTAAAGGAAAGCAAAACAAAACAAAAAAACAAGGTTAAGGAAGTAAAAGGGCAACCACTAGGGAAATTGAAAGGGATAAGAAGAGGAGAAGGGAGGAGAGATATAAAACAGTAATAGAGGGGATGAATAAGATCAAAGAACATTATATTCAGGTATGAAAATATCATGATGAAATTAGTGTGTACAATTTTATATGCCAATAAAAAGGCAAAAAAAGTCATAAATAAGTAAGTAAACAAACAAACAAAAAGGTGCTGGCATGTATCTCAATGGTAGAGTGTTTTCGAAGCCCCAGTTTCAATCACTTTTACCAGAAAGAATAAACAAAAACATACAAACTGCATTTTCTCTCTGTATTATGAGGAATTGCCTCTATGTGCTTACCAATGTCAGGATGCATTTTCTCTATCAAGTTCTCTGTGTCTACTGTTGTCATTATGTCATAGTAGGAAATTAAGTTGATTTAACAGGATATCCTTTTTCAATGTCAAGCAAATTTTATCCAGTACCTCATTATTTTCTAGGTACTTGAAAATTGACTTTTTGTTGATTTTTTGGTAATTCAAGTAGACAGAGATGATAACAGGTCTATAATTTCTAGGAGTGTCATTTTCTTCATTGTTTCATATGTAAAAAAGAAATATATTAATTGCTGCACTTAATCTTTCTAATATAGAGGAATGCCTAAGCCTTTTTAAAATCAAAATTTATTGAATTAATTGTTCTTCATTGACTTTAGAAAACTCTGGAAAAATGTTTTATAAGTCACCAGAGTTTGTGGTTTTGAATGTGATCAGGTTATAATATCAGCCTTACTGTAGAATCTTTGTATCATACGCTATATCTTTTTCAAACAGCATAACAAAGTTGGCATATAATTTAAAGCTCTCAAATACAGTCTCAGAAACCTATAGTTTGAAGACTGTCTAAACCTGAAAGCTATTTACATGATTTATAGTTATTATATATGAAAATTCATTGATTAAATATGTAAGATTTAAGGTACCATGTAAATGTATTTATGACACTGGATTTATTTTTGCAAAAAAGAGGCAACATCATATTGAATTGTATATCATTGAAACAATTACATATGAAAACCCCTAGACTAGTATAAATAACTATTAGAAGACCAAATAGTTTGGGGTGGGGTGTGGCTCAGTGACAGTCCATTTGCTTACCATGTATAAAGCTCTGGATTAGAGTCCTTGCACTACAAAAAAAAAAAACAATTGGATCATTAATTAGGTTTTGTGATTGTAGTCACATAGTTTTAATAAACTCATTTAAAATAACATAATTCAAAATGCTAAAAAATCAGTTTTTTCTTACAAATTATGGTCTTCTGTAGTGTGTAGAAGATTACTGATATTTCTAAGCATATTTTGGGTGCCAATCACTATACCTAATTGCTTCTAATAAAAGCTAACATCCACAAAATTTTTATTCCATACCAGGCACTGTTAAATTCTGTATAAAAATGATTTCATTTACATTTTTTCATCACACCAGAGTTCTGTTGAGAGATACTAATATTGTTCCAATTTTTAAATGAGCAAGCTGACATTTAATTATAGTGCATCTGATATTATGTAAGCTCTGGTGTATGGGAGAAATTTCAAGCTAGTGGATTTGGATCTAGGCTTCATGTGCCTGGCCATCCATCATAACACCAAGAGGTCAAACTTCAAGTGACTTTGAGTTAGATGTAATTAATATGAAGTTCACTTATGGGGAGTTCAAATTCACATAGAGTGATAAAAATGAAACAGTGTCCTATTAGAAATTATCTAAAAAGAAGCATGTATCTGCAGATAACTGTGAAAGAGAATGTTTTTTCTTGAGAATATCTTTTTTTTCAAGATGCTCCATTTCTATGGAGCATTCTCCTTTTCCTGCCAAGAGGAGAGATACCAGAGTAATTAGAACATCTAGAAAAAGTATTATCTTCCTAAGAAAAATGATATCTCACAGTTTTCATATGGACACATGCTTCTCTTTAGATAGTTTCTGACAAGACAATATTTTCTTTATCTTTTCTTATTTACTTTATATATATCATGCATAAAATTAGCATAGAATCAGCATCATAAATAATATATTAGGGCTAGAACTTGAGGATAGGCACTGCTTCTAGACTACTTATTTTTCTTACTATTAGAGACATGATTTTATTTGGTGTGGCTGTGTGTCTAGGGGAGAAGGGGAGAAAATACTTGATCTCCCAGACCCCTTAGAATATAAAGTTAGCTGTGTGGCACATCTCTGGACATTGAGACAAATGTCAGGGATTTCTGAGACAAAAATCTAACAAAAACATTAATACTAATAGAATGAATGCCTTTCTACTTTCTTCCTTCTTGGAACATGAGTGTAATCCTTACTACTGTGGCACCCTTATGTGAACTTGATGATAAAAAGCCAAGAATGACAGAGAAACACTGATGGTATATTACCTGTCCTGTACTAACTCTCACTTTATTTGAATATGAACCTAGTATGGTAAGGGTTTCTGATGGTCACATGAAACATTAATTTATTCTTCAATGTTAAAAATGTATGATGATACCAAAATATTATCTATAAGTATTCTCATTTACAGACACCTTAAATAGAAAGTGATTAAAAGCATTGCATCTCAATTAAAGGGGATAGTGTTCAATGTAGACCTCCATTCTGGGTGACCCCAGATCTGTCCTTGTTTAAAAAAAAGGAAAGAAAGCCCAAACAAGAAACTTGAAACAAAACTTTTGTTTTCTTATATTTAAATTGAAAACGAGCTAGAGGCTGAAGACCAGAAGACCATAGTGCTCTTGACGTGTCAGTTTTTGGTTTTCTTTTAAGATGAAGTAAACCCCAAAACCTTGTGAAAATTGCCCCATGACCCTCTACAAAGAAAGGATTTGTTGAAGCTTAGTGGGATGAAGGCCAGAAGACAAGATCATTTACTTTCCTGTTCTAAATAAGCAAACTTCAAAGGCATGAAAGGAGTTTTGATAAGCTGTACTTGCAAAAGGTCTTTATTAATTTGGTGGGATTCTTTCCTAAGACTTCCTGTGTTAGTATGGAGAGGGAACTATTTTCACCACTGTCCTCTTGTAGAAGACACATGGAGCACCAGCTCTACACAGAGCACAGCTGGTAAATGACTGATACTGCTTCTTCTCTTGCTGAGTGAGTAGTGGCAAATCTTAGTAATGTCTTGTCATGGATGAAGGTTGTACTCCTTCGTCAAAAGAAGTCATCAAGTATATCACAGTACAAGCGAGGAGCTCATTAGTTACATGTCTCAGAAGGCAAAATCTGGCCATGTTTAAAGACGGTGTCTTTAGAATCTGAAATTCCAAGTGAGCACTCCTATTTTTGTTTTGTCGAAAAAAGACATCTGATATACCTGAACCCACGCCCATAGCCCTGCTTTGCCTTGGGAAGTGGCTTGGTCTGTAGAACACGGTTCTATTGAGAGTGATTCTTAGGATTGAGTTTCCTCAAAGTATTGCTGTAAATGAGCATGTGCCTGGACTTCATTTGAGGCCTGAATAAAGGATTCTGGCTGCTACTGAATTCTAGATCAAACCACTCTGGGCAGCTTTATTCAGAGGCAGGTAAGATGTATTTTTCTGTCTTCTGTATCTTTACCCCAGGAAGTTCCACTGTATCCTCATCCAGAACATTCTATAAACTTCCTCCAGGGACACCTGATTGCCAGCCCTCATAACCTGAGTCAGTGTTCAAAGTAGGAATTAGTGTTTAGAGCTACCTCTTAGACTGAGGGTCCTGAACAAGTAAAGGTGAAGAATTTGAAATCTTGGAAGAGGGAGTCAGATTGTTCTACACTTTCTGCAGTTAACCATTGCACTCTGAATATAGACTGGAATGTTTTCTTTAACCCCCCCCCCCAAACTGTAAAAGATCACCAATTTATGTAGGATCCAAGGCCCTCAGAGAACAGCTGATTGGATCTTAGCATCTTCAAGTGCACATTTGCAACTCTGGACAGTTGACCATCTTAACATTTCTGGGAATTTTCTAAGAGAATGATAAACCATCTTATTCCAATAATCCTTTGTTTTTGATGTTTTTTTCTGCAGGTCAAATCCATCTTTTACAGCTAATTGGTCTTCACTAAAAATTATAAATTAATTCAATCTGAAACACATTTTAGTAGACATAATAATTGTACCTATTTATAGGGTGCAGTGTGATATTTTAATACATGCATAAAATTTGTAATGATAAAATTATGGTAATTAGCATATACAGTACCTCAAACACATATCATTTCTTGGTGGTAAAATTAACTTAATTTTATAAATTCAAAATTAATTTACACCCTCTAAGGAAAACTTTAAATGTATTTTGATTGCTGTCAGGGCAGTGCTCAGTAAATATATTTCTGAAAAGAATTATTCTCCTTGAACACCATTTCTGGTACTACATAAAGAGATTGTTCTGCTATTGCAAAACCCTTTCACATTTCCACATATTCCCTCTAGTAAGTGATCTGAGCAGCACTGCCCGGCCAGAGAAGCATTGTGGGTCCCTTCCTCAAGGAAACTAGAACTGAAGGCCATGTGGTGGCTGAAGAGAAAATCTTTGGCAAATAGAAAATCTTTGGTGTGGTGAACCCCTATGCTGAACTCTTGGCTACCAATAATATAAGCAGCATGCCTATATCATCGTATCATCCTAGCTGCACCTCTCTTAATCACAGTCTCACTCATTTATTAAGTAAGAAAATAATTTTAATTTTTATTTGTTGTTCATCATTCAAGAAGAAAATCTTACATATACCTTTACCTCCTTAGTAACAGAATTTTAACAATATCTAATTCTGTCTACTATCATGCCTCAGGTGAGCTGATGTTTGTATTATCTGATGAATTAACAAGTTTCAATTTCCCCTTGATTTGTGCAGGTGGTGGAAGAGGAAAGAAGCATCAAGAATTGGATTCCTTTGCTTTCAACCCTATGTACAGAAATTTCCTTTGCTAGGAAGCCTACATTGTTCTATTACGACAGTCATTTAACAGAGTTACTTTCTACAATTTTGATCACTAATTCCATGATTTTCAATAATCTGATTTTGCTTGTTGTATTATTGTGCTAAAATATACATAAAATGAAATTTACTATTTTAATCATTTTAAGTAGACAGTTCAGCAGCGTTAAGTCAATTCACGTTATTGGAGAGTCAGCACAAAACCTATTTCGAAAATTTTTTCATTTTAACAATCTGAAACTCTGTACCCATTAAAAATAATTTCTGTGCCCCTTCTCCATTCAGCCCCTGGTAACTACTATTCAGTATTCTGTCTCTATGCGTTTAAATATTCAGGTACCTTATATAAGTGGAATTGACCAATATTTGTCTTTTTGTTTCTCGCTTACTTACACGAATATGCCTAGAAGTAGGATTGATGGATCTCATGGTGGTTTTGTGTTTGATTTTGGGGGGAATCTGCCCAGACTGTTTTCCAAAGAAGCTACAGAGTTTTTATATCTCATCCAGTAACACACAGGGTTCCTTCACATCCTTGCCAAATCTTGTTATTTTATGCTTTTATGTGTTGTTTCATAAATGTTTCATAAGTACTTAGCATATTACCTTCCCATAAGAAGTAATTAACAAACATTTGTTGAATTTATGAATGCTATTATATCTTCTCTAGTTCATGCAATTCTGTTCATGTAGCAGTTTTTTTGTTGGTTGGTTTGTGGGATTTTTTTTTTTAATTTTGGGGTTCATAGCCTTTAGGCATCAGAATTACCTCTGGTGCTGCTTGAGGAGACAGATTTCCAGGTCACAGTCTGAATCTCCCCATTTTGGGACTTGAGAATCTGTATTATTGTAGTATCTCAGGTGATGTTACTCAGTAAAAATGAGAACAGTGCATCAGACCAGCCTATAAACTTTTTAAATTGGGACTTTCTTTTCTAACCCTTTGGGAGGTCTCCTCAATAAACTCTAGAACTTTGTTTTTCTTTTCATCAGTCACATTGAGATTCACATTTGAAACCTCATGAAAGTAATTTTGTATTGTTGTTTTCTAACAGATATATGTGAATATGGTATAGGCTTCCTATATAACAGAGCATCAGCTTTGCCTTAAAGTGTAGGTATTGTCTGGTACCCACACTATTCTGGATAATCTATCTAATATTTAACAAATATCTTCTTTTGTTAAATGCGGATTATCCAAATCCTCCAGACAGTTTCCTAGGATGCCGTAAGATGGGTCCTTTCACTGAGCACTGGTTTTTGTTCCATAGAATTTGGAAACAGAAGCTGCTTCAATCAGCCTTTAACTGGTGAACTTGTAAGCTGAGTACCCAGCACAAGCAGGGGTTATGGTTGAGAGTGCACTTCTCTCTTCCATGACTTACTAAATAATGTAGCTCCTAGAGCTAGCTATGAGAGATTTGGTGTCTTGTGACTGCTATCTAGCGACGTATGTCCATCATTCTTGATGTTCATTAGTTAGATGAGATCAGTGAGTTAAAGAACTGTTAAATTTGTGTTTTCCTTTAATGGATACGTGACTGTGGTAGCTGAGTCACAGGACAGAAACTTGACAGAAAAGGACATGGCGGTAAGATAAGCTTATTGCAAATATGCAGCTTCATAAATTCTTTGAATAACTTGTCTTAGCAAGGTGCCTTAGCCAGTTCACTTAATAAATGTGAATAGGAGATAAAAGGAAGAAAAATAAACAAATGCATTAGTCCTATCTTTTTCTTCATTTATATGAATTATGCATTCATCTTATTAGTAAAAAATAAGTAATGTAGTGTTAGGTACATTTTTATCAGGAAAGTAATTAAAAATCTATTTTCATGAACCTACAACATCAAAAACATAGTGGAAGTTAAAACATTTAATTTTAAAGTTTTAGTGAGTTTTTTTTACTATTGAAAATGTCATTTCTTTAAAACTTTAACTCATTTCTCTCACATTCTTATCAGGGAGATATTTGGCAACTTTCTGACAAAATTAATTAAAATTTCCTTCCCCCAGAACATCATTTAATTCTTTTTGAACAAACACTTTTAGGTGTTGCCATTAGAATTTTTTCCTTTGAAAAATAATACTGTTGTCTGAAAATATTTCTCGATCATAACAAAAAATTTAATGCTTAATAACAGAAAATGCAAATGAAACAGAAAAATAAATTGCCTTTATATTAACATTGTAGATCAATGCTTTAAATTCTTAACCTTTTGGGTAGAGTCTAGTTTGATGTATTTCCCTAACCTTTACTTGCTTCCTACAGTTGCAAGACGAAGTTTCTCCTAGGCAGAGTCTGGCTTAGTGACAGCGTAAATTTGGCAGCTTCTCGGAAACCCTTTGTTTTGTAGTGTGAAACTGCAGATTGTTAATGCTGATATGCCTTACAATCTTCTTATGTCCTGTCATCTTCTTGGGACATTAGCTGCTGTTTTAAAGGAGACAGAGTTTTATTGCAAAATATTTTCCCCTTGCAGGCACATAGTTACCAAAGAGCCCAATAGAGAAATCTCTGTCCAACAATACCTTTTGATTTCTCCCCGACTTTTTAAATTCTTAAGTTGGCAGAGCCTTCATTTTGATAAAAATGTTTCCTGATTTAAGTGGGTATGAAAATTGCCAAATTAGGTATCTGAAAAATAATTATATTCATATTTAAAGGGCCTCAGGACATATGCTCTGATCTCTGTGGTAAAAGGGCAAGAGGATGGATGTGTTGGAAAACGAGAGAGCTGACAGAAGCAACAAGAATGAATAGAGGCATTTCTTGTTCTCTCATGAAAAAAGGAAATTGATTCATGACTGAAATTATTCTACAAAACAACTCTGGCATGTAATCCAGACACTGTAGCATGTTATGTTTTCAGAACTTCAAAGTCAACTTTAAATTATTACAGAGAGTAAAACAGAATTTAACAGTTTCCTAAAGAGCTCTACCTGTCTGCAATGAGAGAGGCTACCTGTAAATTGCAGCAAACGCCTATCCATCTGTGTCTCCAGTGCAGAGCAAATATTTTGAGGTGGCTTCTTAATTTCCTGAAGCTGAATTTTTAAATTTTTTCCCAATATAAAGTCTGACCAGTTACTTTAGCATACAGTGCTACACTATTAGACCAATGAAAATGAAACCACTTGCAGCCTCAAATAACATTTCGTAGAAGTAATAGAAACAAACAAATATACTTATTACAACCAGAGGGAAGGGGGAGGCTGTGCATGCTGATTGTGAAGAAGGTTCAAACCTTAGTGTTGTAATTTAAAACAGCAATGACTGCAGTAAACTGACTCTTGGGTTTGAATTACCTTCAATGACCATTCTCTGCTCAGTGAAAAGTGAGAATATTGGAATTTGACACGATACATATTAGAGTAATTGGTGGGAAGTTTTAAAGTATACCAGAAATCTCTATAATTATTTTTAAATGCTTTTCCCCCATGGATGGAAGTGAACAGTTTAAACCAATGATACCAAAGACAGTAAACCCCAAATCCTAATATGCCAACAGTTATTTTCCTTTCTTAAAAATACTTTCAAAATACATTCCTTTTTGAGCACGTCTTTTCCTAACGTTATTCCATACATTTAATTCAATATTTCTGTGCTATCTGTTTACCATTTCATGTGGCTACATAATTTAATTCTTTGGCTAGACCATAATTTCGTTTAAAATTCCCTTCATTTTGACCTTTACATTTTTTTTTTATTTTTTAACTTACTATAAATGGCTAAGGGCACAGCTGCATATAAAGAATTTCTTTCTATTAATCAATCACTTCTGATTAAGTACTCCTTTTTAGAAATATAGATCAAAAGGTGTCAGAGTTTTCACTACTCTTAATTTCACCACTCTTAATCACAGTTTAATTTTCACTCAGTATTATTTCACTCATTGTTACTTTGTAACAATCATATATTACTTAGATTTGCAAACGTGTTTTAAATTAATAAATACGTATGCTTTTAACTTGAAACACTCTTTGTAATAAAATGTACCAAAGCATGTCTTCAAATACAAAAAGCAAGAATAATGACTTAGAAGATGTCTTAGTAAATCAATTGTATTAGACTATTTACAAAGAATTTGACATTAGGGAACTTCAGTAGAATGGAAACCAGTTGTTAATTTTTCTTCTCTAAAAGACTTACTCAAAGAATTATTTTCTGAGTGAAAAGGTGTAATTGACAGGTAAAATCATTTTTATTATTCTTGTTTCATACAATAGGCTATGAATCTACTATCACTATTATTGTTAAGAATATGCTCAATGTTTCAATTGAGGCAGGAGATAATTCTTACAATTATAGAGATCATAAGATATAAGGTGCTTTCAGAAAAATCCAGTCTTTAACACACTGATAAGTTAATTTTCACCAAGGCTATCCATTCCTTACTTAAAAGTTCTCCCTTTTTGGACTGATAATCTTTCACACAGACAATGGACTACCTGGTAGCAATACAAAATATGTCTTTGGAATCCTAATGTGAATGCCAGCTCATGTGTATTTCCTTAACAGATTTTATCTATGCATCCATTACTCTCTTTATTAGTGTTTCTCATAATATGAATTTCCTAATACTTTTCTTCAAGTTACCTGAGCTGCTCATTAAAATGTATCTAATTGGTCACTCAGAAAAATCTACTGAATTTAAGTTAATTCCAAGAGAACTATTGCTCTGTACATTGCATCCAGTATAAAAACAATAAAAATATTTACATGCATCATTGGTGATTTATAGTAAATGCCTAAATTTATAGCATTGTGTCACTAGTTGCTGAATATTTATGGAGCCCCAACTTTCTGCCAGTCTTTGTGTTAGAGGACAAGGATAAACTGCTGAACAAAAACAGAAATGTAACCTGTTCTCATGAACTTTGCAACTTAGCAAACATATTAATAAAATAGTCACACAAACAGATGTCAGGCTGTAATTATGATAATCTAAACAATGAAGATCATACTGTAAGGGAGATTAAATGTGGAACTATTACATTGTTACTAAGTCAGAAATGCTTCTCTGAGATAGTCATGCCTTAAACAAGAACAAAAGCATAATTAGCAGATCCATGAGACCAGACAGGCTGAGAGGGAATGAAGGAAGGCAATTATAGTTGAAAACCCTTGAAATTACTCAAAACACTTCCTAACAAGAAAAATTCAGGAATCTAATATTGCCAAGTCTTAGGCACGCAGAAACATTCCATGTATTCTTTTATTAAACAAAAATTTAAAAAACTGCAGGGTTCATTTACTTAGGACCAAAACATATGACAATCCAAAACAGATATATTTCTATTGTATTATGCCTGATGTTTTTTTTCAAGTTACTGATTAATCTCATAGCTTCCACAGAAATGTCAAGTCTCATCCTTTGTTAGTCTACTTGGATACATTCTCAAGCTCAATGACTCAATGTATTAAAGCATAACTTAGTGAAGACAACCAAAAATTGAAGTTCAAAACTCCTGAACTCAAAATACTCTTGAACATTGCTCACCCAGGTGACTGGATAGAATGACAGACAGGCCTACAGATATCTTAACAGAAGACAGCTAACTTTTAATAGAAAAAAATACCAAAATATTAAATAAATAACTGTATAAGTGCTTTCTTAGAACTTGCCAAAATCACAACAAATTTGGAATAATTAACATATAATTGGTTGATTACATATATATACATACACTAAGAAAGAAACTGAAACTTGCCTTTTTAAAGTAGTGATTTTTGACTTATTCAACATTTATTAAAATGGCTTTAAGGAAGAGAATACCTGAGAAATTATTGGCAATTTATGATAAAGGATTCCCTTGCCAAATAAGTTTAGAACAACCTTGAATTATTTGGCCTTCTTTTTTACCACCTAAAAGTCTTTTTATTAATTTTCCAGAGTAGTATATATATCGTAACTCATTTTTCGTCTATCCTTTTTTATATTGTTTTCTGAAAAACACTGCACCGATCTAGTTTTCAATGTAACAAATTCTGTCTTCTACCATGTTGGTTACAATTTCTTGGTTGGCAAATATGGAAAGAGAATTTTCCTCAATTTCTCATCACACCCCAACGCAATTTATTATAAAAGTAGCATGAACAATACTGAAAACATATGTCAGCATGACTTATTGTTGGAATTAGAGAGTAAACATCTTTTAATGAAAAAGTATTATAGCAGCCTGGGTCTAATCAGAAAATAGAGTGCACAAGTAAGTTAAATAGGAGAGGTTAATATAAAGAATTAATAACTGATAAAAGAGTAGCTATGGTATACAAGGAAAACTGCATGGTATCCCAGGAGAACAATCAAGGAAAGACAAATTTTCAAAGGGTCTTAGAGAAGGTGTGGTTCAGCCCAGTGAAGAACACAGAAGCTATGCCAGGTTAGCCTTTGTTTGGAGTTTCTAGACAAGCAATAGATCTCCATTGAGAGTGAGATGAAGCAGATGTAATTGGTATCAAAGCCATGCAATGGGAGTCAAAGTGCCTGTGTATGCAGGAACCATCAGAGCACATGAGCTATGCAGGGCTTATAGAGGGAGCTGCAGATCTGTGCTTATCTTCTAGGCTACAGGCAGCTGCATGGAGGATGCTCAGTTGCTTATAGAATCTCATGTGACCTGTCAGACCAAAGGTAGCTACATAGTTTGTTTCTATGTTGAGAGGGCTATAGAGAGGTTATCCTTAGGCCAAGACTATTGAGGCACAGGGGATGGTGCTCAATTCCTACAGTAGGAAAGCTCCACTTCTTGTTCTCAGATTTGTCCAGACAAGAAAGTTTAGGAATTTTCTTCCTCCTGTAATGTTCCTCCAGTGTCCTCTACTAAGAAACCTCAATACTATACACACTGTATAGGAAAACCTTAAAGGGATTCAGTCATTTATCACAGAGCACTTATTTGAAGGTTGCACTTGGAACTGAGGCAGTAAATTGGTAACTGACGCAGGTGTGAAGCTTGTGTATGTGTGTGTGGAGGCACAAAAAGAGGGAAGTTGAAAATTTCCAGTCACCATTCAACCTTTGCTGAGGGGAGAAGATTTAGCTGTCATTCTTGCATGGTGCTTGTACACAGCATAGTAGTCAGCTGAAAGTTTTCTGTCTTCTTAGGTTGCACTTTTCTTGAATTATTTTTTGATAATAGAGAGCAGGATTTTCTTGGGGGACCTTTCCGTAGCAGACCCTATTTTTTCTGGGTTACTGGCTCCTCCAAAAATCAGTACAGGATATATGCATAAATAGAAGCAAATCCAGAGAATTTCCTGGATTTCAGGTTTCAAGGTCCCTAGGCAATTTGTCTTTTCTCTCTTTTTCACAGACTTCTTATAATTATTTTACATACACTTTCCAGGGTTTTTAGCTGTATTCAGTGGGAAGAATTGAGAGATGTGTGTTCTATATCAGTTTTAATTTTTGGGATCTCATTTTCCATGGGGAAAAAATTGTTTTCTTCCCTGGATTTTCAGTTTTCCATTTTCTCAGCTATCCCTCCCTAACTAATTAATATTGTTTCATAAAGAATGTTTTCATTAAATAACATCATGAGATCACTATTGTCAGTTATGACAGTGTCTTAAACATGCACATGTTATTCTGCAGTTCATTTTTTCCATGTGACACAAACACTAACAGCATATGTTAGCTAAATTTTCAACATATGTTGGTTAGTTTTCCAAACAGATATTCAGGGCCTGTTTGGCATCACTATTTTACTAATTTCTTTAGTAAGTGACTAATCCAAGGTTATTAATTAGCAATATTTTTGTGGTCAAATTTTCCAGTATGTTTAGTCTATGCATTTCTGGGTCTTTCAACCATCCTTTCCTTTCCCAGGCACCACAATCTAGGAAGTTCATTAACAACGTAAATATTTTAGTAATTAAAATAATGTTTAAACAAGAATTAGAGTTGGGAGTAGAATTAATGGACATTGATGGGTATAGCACACACAAATTATAAATATTTATGGGGTACAATGTGATACTTACATGTATACATTGTATGATGTTCAAATCAGGATAAGCCTATCTATTTCCTCAGAAGTTTCTCATTTCTATGAAAACACTCAAAATTATCTTTTATCAATTTTCAAATACACATTACATTATCATTATCTACAGTCACCTATCTGTGCAACGGACCACTGGAAAAACATAATCGCACTCATATGTGAAACCTAAAAAGTTTGCTCTAATAGAAGTTCAGTAGAATGATGGTTACCATAGGCTGGATGGAGTAGGCAGAAGGGAAGAATAGGGAAAATTTCGTCAATGAGTATCAAGTTATGCTAAAAGTTTCATATGCATTATCTCATTTATTCCTCAAAATAAGCCCACAATTTATATTTTATCAATGAAACTTTTTCAAGTTCACACAGTTAGTAAAACCCAACCTGGAGCTGAACTCTTTTAAGTATAGAAAAATTCAGCAGTTCCACAAGCCACTAATATACGATTAAATTAATTTAATGGATAGCAAACATTGTATTTTTAGTGAGGGAGATCAGAGTAGAAAATGTTACCCACATTTTGTATATTAAGAGAAGGTACTCTTTGACAAAAACAAAACTTCTTCTTTATGTGTACATAAAGACTTACTCTAAATAATATTGCTCACCATGTCATAGTGCTGATACTTTGCCAGGAAAATGCATGATCCCCAAGAGAAAAATTTATTTTTTAAGGCCTCAAATTTGCAGAGTCTCTGGATTAGACAAAGAAAGCAGTTGTTTATATGACAAAATTCGTGGTAGGATATGACTCTTGTTGCCCATGACTTTCTCTCTCTCTTTCTTAACTCTTATAAGGGTTTATTTTGGCATTTGATATTTTTCTACTCACCACAAAACTCTAAAATAAGGAAAGATTCCAATTAGTTTCACAATGAGATGTTACTGAAACATTAAACTCCAGGGTCAAGAGGTCAAATTTCTGGAGTTACACCAGTGTAAGGTAAATCCTGGCATTGTCACCAAGAACCCTTGGCAACTCAATTTCATTACCTGCAAAATAGTAATCATACTATTACGTGATAGTGTTGGAAATAAAATGGGGTAAAAATGTAACGTGATTATCCAAGTGTTTGCCTTACAACAAAAGCTTAATAACTTTTAAACTGTTAGACTATTAGTTCTAAAGTAAGACTTTATAGAAAGCAGTAATTCCAAAGGAAATCTTCAACTGCTACAGGCAGGAAATGACATCTTTCCTTAGCATATACTAAACAGTTAATTAACAGGTCTGATTTCATATAGAAGGAAAAAGAAGAAAATCATATTCCTACTTTTTGTCTCTTTGTATTCACATGGCTATGTCTAAAAACGACAATCCTCTCCGTAATCTGTCTAATTAGAGTTTAACTGATATAACATCATAGTGGCATGAGGTACAAATTATATATCAAGAGCTAGTGTTTTGAAAATGACTCAGACACCTGAGCATGGCTTTAATGAAAGGTCTCTTGACATTGCAGGACAATCTGGAGCCATCCATGTTCCCGATACAAAAGGGATCCCTGAACCTCCTGAGGCAGAAATGGGAATCCTGTGATTACCAGAAAAAGGAGTGTTGTCCTGGGGGCAGCCATTCCATGCTCTCCCAGCCTAGGGAAAGCAAATTGCTTGAGCCTGAAAGAGAAGTACTCTCCACCCTTGAATGTCCAGATCCCCCAAGTCTTCCCTGCAGCATAGGGGAAGAGATGCTGAGCACGGAGCCTGAAGAGAAGGGTCCTGAGGACAAGAGAGATCAATCCAGGGAATATAGCCAGCCTGAAGTGCTGAAGGAGGATTCCCTGACTGGTCGGCGCAGGATTGAATGCTTTTCCATTGCTCTTGATGAGCTAAGGAGTGTCTTTGAGGCTCCTAAGTATGGAAACAGACCACATGGACCACCTGAATATGGCCGAAAGGTAAGAGGCCATGGATTGGGAGCCTAAGTTTATAGTTGACAAGCTTGGCAGTTTGCTTAACCTTCCATTTATTTCTAAGTATGTAATGTTTGATTTTTTTCTCCCTCTCACCTGTACTCCAACAGATGTCTGGAAGCAGTCATGTAATGGACTGTGAAGTGTGGCACCCTCTATTATTGACTTCCTCTGAGGTCTATGTCAATGGGGAGGTGACCTCTTTCTATTCCCATAAAAACAATTCTGCGAGGCATTCTTATGTTGACATTTCTTTGTGTCTGTGCCTTGTTTCCATAACTAGGTTGTAAGAGCAACCTCTGAGGCAAGGACAACTTCTAACCACTCTATAGCTCCAACATCTAACAATGTTGACAAGCTCAGCAAGTACTGTGGGGATGTTTTAAAATTTTGTTTTTCTCTCTGAAGTTTTGATAATGTTAGTCTATAAATTGATAATAGATAGATTAGCAGAAAAGACCCCACAAAATTTATTCTGTGTCTAAGCCCAGAAGTCAGAAACACTCAAAAGAGGGTTAGATAATTAAGTTTCAGTAGCATTTTGATTACAGAAAGAAATAAGGGTGTGAGGCTGCTGGTGGATAGGTGGCAACAAATTATAAGAGGTTGAGGAAAGGGATGAAAAGAGAACAAATGTAACAATTCGCAGAGAAAATCTTTCTTGTCCCAGTCTTCAGAAGACCATCTGTGGTCATCTCTGCAAGAATCACACTCCCAATCTCTTTTTCCTGTAAAAAGATTTTTCCTAGGTAGATACGGGACTATCAGAAAAGCTTCTGACTGTCTACTGCTCACTAGTGTAGATAGATTTCAACTTTTTTTTTTTTAAGAGGACAACCTGTCTGAGCCATTCCAGGGTTTGTAGAGGTCTGTAGCTTCTCTGAAAACAACAACACAAAATATACCATCTTGGGCTAGTATAATCTCCCTCAGGATTTATTAGTAATGATGGTGAAATGGAAAAATAGCAAATAGGCTTGGAACCACAGAGACCTAGGTTTTAATCCTAACACCTGCCAGTGGTTTCTGTAGCTGAATGACACTTAACCTTGAAAATATGAATGTTTTAATTTACTACTTTACTTTTCTATTTTTGGGGATTATATGTAATATATTTAAGCTACTAAGCATAGTCAGAAAATTCTGTGATAGATGGTGATCATTCCTTAGTAATTATGATCCACTCTAATGACACATATAAAATAAGTCTATCAGCTAAAGGGGACATTTAATCAAATGCTGAAAATAGAATTAGGAACATTATTAACTAGAACCACATTTATACTTATGTTGTGAATTAAAAGCAACTACTTTTTCAACTGGGATTAATTGAATTTATTATAGTTGTTAAGGTCCCTACATAAGAGAGATTATAGTTGAATTTCAAGAAGAAAGAACTAATAAATGATCTCAGGTTTTCCACTGGGAAGCAAACTTCATGTTCTGTGTTTTAGTTTTTACCTAATGAGAGTCATCATGAAGATACACAGCCCCACTCTTGTTAATGGATAATTAGCCTTTGTAAAAGGCATTATAGAAATAAAAACCTTTTCAAAATAAATTGTTTGCTAATAATCAGTCCCAGTTTTTCAACTGGGACATACATAGTAGTCAGGCCTTCTTGAACATGAAATAAGCAATCAATTTAATGAGAAAGAAGACATGAAGTTGTATTTCTGAGGTTATGTTGAAAATAAAGAATCTCTCAAAAATGCAGCCACTTGCTGTTCCCTGATTAGTAGGCTTTTCTTTTTCCTCCTTTTTAGTTCTATTGTTATAATATTTTTTGTTTGTACATGTACAATGTTTTTTTAGCTGATGTCTAGGGATCGGGGTACTTGCAATATAGCTATTTACAATCCATTTTTATCTTTTAAATTTATTTTTATTTTAAAACATTTTTATTATTATATATTAGTTGTACAGTAGGAGTTCATCGTGACATTTCTGTATGTGGTTACAGTATACATGTGTTAGGCTCATGCCCACCATCTCTCTTCCTCATCTCCCTCCCCCTTACTTAAAACAGTTCCAACTGATTTCATTGCTCTAGTTCATACAAGAATATAAAGTACATGAACAATATTCACCCTCCTTCATCCTCTCCACTCACTCTCCCCCCTTCCACTAACACCCACCTTGAAGTAAGACCTGTTACAATACTTTATTCATTTTTAAGTCCATGTTCATTGTTCAGAGGGATTCATGATGGCTCTCACCTGTGAGTGTACTGTATTATAATCAGATTAACCCCCTTTACTGCTCTACCTTATACCCCCTCCATTATTCAACAGCTTTAAATGTGTTTTGTCATGCCATCTTCCTTCACAGATTCAATGTATTTTGAAATTGTTCACTCTCAATCGTTCTCTTTTCCTCTCCTCCCTGCAATCCCACCGTTGCAAACGTGTTATTACACACATACACACACACACACACACACATATATATATAATGCTTATTTTTGTGTATATATTTGTCTTTGGGATCTATCTTCCATACATGGGAGAAAACATGTGACCTTTGTTGTTCTAAACTTGTCTTACTTCACTTTACATGATGATTTCCAGTTTTATCCATTCACCTGCAAGCAACATAATTTCATTCTTCTTTTTGGCTGAATAATACTCCATTGTGTATGTATACTATATTTTCTTAATCTATTCAGGATTTTAGGGCATTTGGTCTGTTTTCAAGGCTTGGCTGTTGTGAATAGTGCTGTAAATAACATGGGTGTGCAAGTATCTCTATTGCATCCTGACTTACATTCTGTTGAGTATGTGTCCAGAAGTAGTGTCAGTGGGACATATGGTAGTTCAATTTTTAGTGTTTTAAGGAATGTAGGAATAGGAGGAATGTATACAACATAATAAAGTCTATATGACTAACCGATAGACTACATTATACTAAATGGGGAAAAACTAAAACCATTTTTGCTAAAATCAGGAATGAAACACGGGTGTCTACTTTCCCCACCCTAATTCAATATAGTTTTGGCATTCCTATCCCAAGCAATAAGACAGGAGTAAGAAATAAAAGTGATTCATATAGGGAAGGAAAATTTCAAATTATCCCTATCTGCAGATGATATCATCTTATACCTAAAAGATCCTAAAAACTCTACCAAAAAACTCTTAGAAATCCTGAACACTTTCAGTAAAGTAGCAGGATACAAAATCATTATACAAAAACCAGATGGATCAAAGACCTTAATGTAAGACCTGAAACTTTGGAACTACTACAGGAAAGAATAGGGGAAACCCTAGAACATACAGGCATAGGCAATGACTTCCTGAACAGAACTCCAATAGCAATTAAGAGAAAGGATTGACAAATGGGACTGCATCAAACTAAAAATCTTCTGCACACCAAACGAAAAAGTCACAAGACTTAAGATACAACACACAGAATGGAAGAAAATCTTTGCCAGGTAGCCATCTGGTAAGAGACTAGTAATCAGAATTTACAGGGAGCTCAAAAACCTAACCTCCCAAAGAATCAACAATCCAGAGAAGAAATGGGCACATGACCTTAACAGACAATTTTCAAAAGAGGTTGTATAAATGGTTAATAAATATATAAAGAAGTGTTCAACATCCCTGGCTGGAAAAGAAATGCAAATCAAAACTACATTAAGATATCGTCACACCCTAGTCAGAATCTTGGCTACCAGGAAGAACATAATCAGCAAAAAATGTTGGCGAGGATGCAGTAAAACAAGAACCTTTATAAACTACTAGTGAGAATGTAAATTAGTACACCCATTCTTTTGTCTTTATAAATTAAGTAGATCAACAGAAAGTGTTTCTACTCAGTTTCTGTTTATTTTAATGTAACAATTTTAGATATTTACCCAAAGATTATTGACAAAAAGTGGCAATATGTAGAAAGTCATCTATGTAAAATATTATAATCTATTCTCATCTGAATGATATAGAAATATCATTCTATATTAAGAAATAAAATATTAAGAAATGAGCATTAACAAGTTTATAAGTTAAAATGTGAAATCTTAAGTGAAGTTAGCCAGGCTCAGAAGGCCAAAAATCACATGTTTTCCCTCATATGTGGATTATAGACCTAAAACAAATGCAGTAATATTATTGGACATGGATCACACACTAAGGGGAGAACATGCATGGAAGAAATAGGAAAAGGGAAGGGAACCTAAAACTTGAATGTGGTTGAAGTGCTCACTGTAGATGAGTGAATGTAGTAACCCTATATTGGCAGAGGCCACTATGGGAAGGGAGTTGTGAAGAGGTCTGGTGGAGATGAACCAATGTGGGTTGTAATACACAAGTGCATGGAAGCATCACTATGAATCTCTCTGTATAGCTACCTTTATCTCAAACTAGAAAAAATGCTATGTCTTTTTTATTGCTTCTTATGTTTTCTCCTCAACAAAATCAGATAACAAGAGGGTGGAACAGGTTCTGTCTTGAAGCAGGGGTGGGGAGTGGAGGGGTGAGGGTGTGGAGCAGTTGGGGAATGGGGGAGTAAAAGGAGAAGGAGGGAGGACCAAATAATGTATATACATATTAGTAAATGTAAAAATGATAAAAGAAAAGAAAAATAAATAAAAATTTTAAAAAGAGATTAAAAAGGCTAAAAAAAAATGTGAAATCACTACTATTCACCACGGAATGTAGTGTACCATACAGTAGTATAAAATGTACTGTGTTTTAGTTATTCTAAGGCACTATGTCATAATATGTTACCTACCTGAATGTATGCAACATGTATTGTGCCTTTAAAATTGCTCTCCACAACAGACATACAGTTTTAGAATCAATTACATAAGTTACAGTTAAGAATGTTAACAAAATTCTCTTTCTTTATTGGTATTTTACTAGGCATGTGAACACAAATCCCATTCAACTAAATATGAGAGTATATATTATACCCATTGCATAGTAATTATATTAAACTTCACACTTAGTTTCTGTAGATCCTTTCTTCTTCCTCATATCAACACTCTATATTAGTAAAGTGTCATTATAAAGTAATGAGATAATGTTCATTTGCATAAATTATGAAAAAATTCTAGCTACTTTATGACACTTATATTTATGGTGACTATTTGAATATAGATGATATAGGGGAAAGTTATTCAATATTTATGACACTTAATGCAAGGGCAAAAATAAATTCAAATAAGAAAAATTGTTTATAATTAACAAATCATCTCAACAGTGAGAAACAATGAGCTACATTTTAATGTTGCTGCGGAAGAAAACTTCAGTTATAGGCACTTGATTTTAAAACAATATAGAATCATTGGGGTTATATTAAGAGTTTGTAGAGTTTTAAAATTTGTTGACTATTGTACTTAAACCTACAAGCATAAGGGAAATATATCTTATTAAAATATGTCCAATTAAGTACAATTCAGTTCTGAAAATTGTATTTTATTAGGAAGAAGAAACTAGACTAGAAGGCTCTTACTATTATTTTCTATAAAGATGTAAACTCACTTCAAAGAGATATCAATCACTAAAAATTTCAGTATATTTCAAAACCTTTGTTAAAACATTTTTCCTCACATAATTGCAACAGAAAAATCAAAGGGGTACTCTTAACATAATTTTATCTACTGATATTTTATAATTTCCTAAGAACTACATGCCTTTTCTTATTTATAAAACATTATGTTAAAGCACCTTAAAAGTTAATCTGAATATTTTTCATGTTTATGTGCCAGACTGCAATTCAAAGATATAAATTCACATAGATATCATCACAAATAAATGGCATGGAAAATGATTTTAAAAGTTTTTAAGAATTTTAAAGAAATGTTATAAAATGTGGGTTTCAATATACAAGTGCATGGAAGAAACTCTAGGAATCTCTTTGCATAACTATCTTTATCTCAAACTAGCAAAAACGCTGTCTTTCTTATTGTCTCCTATGTTTTCTTTCCAACAAAATCAGAGAAGAGGGCAGAACCACCCTACCCAGAAGGGGTAGGGGTGGGAAGAGGGGGAGGTGGCCCAAACAATATATACACATATAAGTAAATGTAAAATTGATAAAATAAAAGAAAGAAAAAAAAGAAATGTTATAAGATTTTAAATCTTTGAAAATGACACATCTACTTACAATAATAAGAAATAAATTACTGCAATATAATGAATTGGTTAGTGTTTGCTGTGGAATTAACCACCCTAAATTTAGTGGTTTTAGACAATAAACATTTTTTATTACTTAGAGTATCTGATGGACTTAGTGGTACATCTGGTTTGTTTGGTGTCATGGCCAGCTTACTATTCTAGATTTGCTGAAGAAGTGGAGTTACTCAGCTCTGTCCCAAGTAGGTGGTTTCTCCTTCTCAGCAGGTTTCTCAGATTTATGCACAGGTCATATGAGCTTCAAGAGAGAACTTACACAGCATTGCTCTTACATATTCTATTTGTCAAAATAGTCACAAAACAAGCCAACTTAAGTGTGCTTAAATAGATTCTACCTCTTCATAAGAGGAACTACAAACTCTCATTTGCAAAGGAAAGTAGACGAATCATTAGTGCCATATTGCAGTATACCACAGGCAAGTGTATTTAAATACATTCAAGAGCACTGGTCATACTAAGGGGAGATCAGATACTTGATGGGTAGGGTAAAAGAAAGAAACTACGAAGTTGAATATGGTTGATATACTCTCTATACAAGAATGCACATAGAAATCTTAAACCACTTGAAACCACCATAAGAAAGGGACTAAGAATGAAGAAAATTAGAGGAAATAAACCTCTCACTGTTGAGATGATTTAATTGTAAACAATTTTTCTTATTTGAATTTATTTTTGCCCTTGCATTAAGTGTCACAAATATTGAATAACTTTCCCCTATATCATCCATATTCAAATAGTCACCATAAATATAAGTGTCATAAAGTAGCTAGAATTTTTTCATAATTTATGCAAATGAACATTATCTCATTACTTTATAATGACACTTTACTAATATAGAGTGTCGATATGAGGAAGAAGAAAGGATCTACAGAAACTAAGTGTGAAGTTTAATGTAATTACTACGCAATGGGTAAAATATATACTTTCATATTTAGTTGAACCAGATTTGTGTTCACATGCCTAATAGCATACCAATATGCTTCACTGAGTGAATGCAAGTTAATTTCTAACTGACTTATCATTTTTTCTTTTCCTTTTCTCCATTTTCTTTTGGAAGTCATGTGGAATTTATAAAGAAAGAGAATTTTGTTAACATTCTTAACTGTAACTTATGTAATTGACTCTAAAACTATATGTCTGCTGTGGATGAGAGCAATTTTAAAGGCAAAATACATGTTGTATACATTCAGAGAAGTACCATATTAATCCTTAGTTTCATATCTATAAAAGAATAAACTAATATAGCATGGTATTTTTACAAAAAGAAAGCAATATAAAGTCTAAAGAAGAAATGGTTAAGAGGTAGCACATAAAGAAATTTAAGAAATAACACCAAAGTAGCACCAAAAGAGTACTTCTTATATTTTCTTGTACTTATTATTTTATGCAATTCATTCCATGTTCTTGGAGAAATTATTTACTCTCAATGGACTTCTGTTTTCTCAGCTGAAATGAAGAAGTATATGCTCTGTGGTTTCTAAAGTTGGGAAGATGCTTTGAGCAAAGAGGCTTAATATCATGTCTGACAGCATCTTGGCCTTCCACCTGAAAAGACCTGGTGTAAAAGACCTCCCCTGCAGTCAGTGGTGCAAATGCTAATGAAATTTACTAGAATGAGTTACAATTTCATTTTGAGATGATAAAACTATCATTTAGAGACTCAGATGGCATAAAAGTGTTTGTTATTTTTGTATTCACAGAGCAAATTAAACTTATACATCAAGTATTTACAAGAATGGGCTGTAACATTTTGCTTATTTTAATTAATTTTTTCTTTGTGTTATAATTATTGTTTCTTTCAATAATGTTAATGTTTTTGGTTATTTTTTAACCTATTCATATATTTGTTATTTTACTGCCTTCTGTGAAGTATGTATTTTAGTTGGAAAAAAATAGCTGGCAAAATTCCCAACAGAACATATTTTCATTGCTCTAAGACTTTCATAGGAAACTGCCATCTCATCTCATTTTTGTGTCACAGTGATATATGCAGTCGCAATATGACACTGCTAAAAATGTAGTGGTGGTAACCACAAAAAGATGTTAAGTAATATTGACGACTCACCTACAACTAGGAAAACTACTGTCGGTTCATGCATTGGCATTCTTTGACATTTTACTTGGTAGACTAGTGAGCATTTTCATTCACATGTTATAAAAATATTGATACCAGCTTTACTGCCTCTGTTTGGAGCCTGTTTCTCTTACCCATTCTATCTTCCTCATATGTTTATACACATCTACAAACTGATTGGGTTCATGTAATAACTCCCAAGTTTTCTCCCTTCCCTGTCCTTCCTCTTACTGATTTTCACATTCTATCAGGTTCTACTAGAGTATCTTCTCCCCATCAGAATAAACTAAAAAGAAAAATTACTTTGAAAATGGATGATTAAATATGGAGGATTTTTATAATTAATCAGGGCCTTTGACTACAAGGATAGTGGAGGTGACATTCCAAAGACAGGATCTAAAGTCAACCACAAAAGAGTTCATCAGCAAACCAGAGGTCATCCTAAAAGAAGTCAACACTGGAATTCCTTCCATGACATTGGCATGATCCTCTATTTATTGTAGAAAACTTGGAAGAAAGCACCTTAACTAAGTAAATAAACTTATATTACCAGTAATAAGACATACCAACAACAGCATCTTCCACCTCTTGTCGTGACATACAAAACATCATTCTTGTGGTATTCCTGACAAATACTATGCAATTAGGAAGAAGATATCAGTTGATTTCCATATAGCAAACACTCTGTAAAACAAGTGGCCATTGATCTTCCAAACTGTTAGGGCCATATCGGAAGGACTGAAAAACTAATATAAGTTGGAGGAAACCAAAATTCATAACAACCACATCACATGTGGGGTTTTCTACTAAATCCTGGACCAGAAAGGAGGACATTAGTGGAAAGATGTTGGAAGTTGAATAAAATTTGATTATTTATTGCTTTCAAAATTTGAACTATGGTTAAATAAGATGTTAAAATTAGAGAATATTTCTTCAATCTATTTGGGGTCAGATTCTCAGATGGCCAATCTCCTTAATTCCATAGTTTCACCTGTCTGGCCTCCTTCTTTCACTGCCAAATAAACTGCAAGCTTGATATAGTAAAAGTCTACTTTAAAAGAGTTGCTCATTTTGCTACTCAAACTCAGTCCTTTATCCGAGTTTAGAAGTCTGTAATCTTTTGTCAGGGTTGAAATTCAGGATGCTGAGCATGGAGTGCAGTGCAGGTATTGTTATTTCTTGATGGATGGAGCTATAAACCACAGGTATAGCATCCTGGTACCTCATCCTGAAAGTCAAGCAGTCTGCAGGAACCTAATGGTGCCCCTATTTTAACACCAGTTTAACACTCAGTATATTTTGTGTGGTAAGTGGATGGTTAACACATTTTCGTACTTGGAAAGCTATTCATTTATCTGTTTAATGTGTAGTGGTGAGTGAATGCAGTGAGTTCCAAACACCTGAAACAAATTCAAGCTCCATTAATGTTTCTCATCTGCACCAATTACCAAATATGATGATTTATGGTGCTTAATAGTGTACTAACTTGTTTTATGTCAGTGTAAGTCATTTATTGTATGTCATGAAACAAATTGCTCTGAAGCATGGTAACGCATCATAATGGGAGCAATGCTTGTTCTTACCCCCATTTGTGCAACCATGTCCAGAACACACATTTAGCTTATTCAGTATCTTCTGACTTAAACATTGACTAGATGTCAGAAATTTTTTGTGATTAAGTATAAAGGTGATACAAAAATTCCATTTCTAATTATAGTGATTTTTATGGTTTAAGGATTAGCCCTTTTCCATTTTGCCTTTATTTTGGGGGATTAGGAATATTTTTCCTTGTGTCTTGAAATATGTTATTTTGAAATTCTTATAAGAAATGAAAGTTTAAGCTATCAAAAATACCTGAAGTCTGTAAATAAATTTTCTCTCTCAGAAACATGCACACATTCACACATATGTTAGCAAGCAGCCTCTTAGAAAAACTTCATGTTAGCCTGGATAAAAGACCAAAAATCGTATGTTCTCCCTCATATGTGGACATTAGATCAAGGGCAAACACAACAAGGGGATTGGACTTTGATCACATGATAAAACAAGAGCATACCAGGGAGGTAAAAAATTAGCTAGCATTTGTTGCCCTTAACGCAGAGAAACTAAAGCAGATACTTTAAAGCAACAGAGGCCAATAGGAAAAGGGGACCAGGAACTAGAGAAAAGGTTAGTTCGAGAAGAATTAATTCAGAAGGTAACACACATGCACAAGAAAGCAATGCAAGTCAACTCCCTGTATAGCTATGCTTATCTCAACTAGCAAAAACCCTTGGTCCTTCCTATTATTGCTTATACTCTCTCTTCAACAAAATTAGAGATAAGGGCAGAATAGTTTCTGCCTAGTAGTGAGGGGGGGAGGGGGAGAGAGGTAAGGGGCGGGGGGGGAACTAAGGGAGGGGGTGTGGGGGAGGGGGCAGAAATGATCCAAACATTGTATGCACATATGAATAAAAGAAAAAATTTTTAAAAATTTTTAAAAAGACTAAAAGAGGAAAAAGTATATATATATATATATATATATATATATATATATATATATATATATAAAACTTCATGTTAAAAGTTAAAATTGAGAGGTTGCAAGCTTCTATACACATCTCTCTAAAATTGCTCATTTATCCAGAACTAATTCTGTTTCTACTGACATACCATTTAAGTCTGCTCATTTGGTGTATGGCTATTGTTCTGTTTACAGGGTCCATAAGTTTTTGACGTTATCCCTTAATCCCTTTCCTCATACTGACAAAAGCCTTACCCTTTTGACCACTAGAGAAAGAATCACTGTGATAATGCCATAGCTATCAAGTAATAATTATGGGGCACTAAGTATTTCCTAAGTTCTGTACTTAAGACTTCATAGGTATTTTTCCCATTTAATATTCACAGAATTTTAGCAGGCAAGAACAATCACTATTTGCATTTGGCAAAGAACTTTCCCAAGGGTGCACCATTGATAAGTGACCAGAAATTGAACTCAAGACTATCTCAATATGGAGCACAAAATATTTAATATTACTCTTTGTATGCTCTCAGAATTCTTGTTGTCCATTTCATACAGGACCTCACTGCTATATTTCTGGTATAAATGGATCCTAGACAGTCTCAGAAATTGGAGCAACTTTTAAACTTCCAGTAACACAAACACCATAATATCCTCTATATGAAGGCATGTATTTTTTTCCATATTAGCATGTTTAAAATTGTCATGTTTCTTATACTCAGTGGCATTTCATTTGTCAAGATTTTACCCCTTTCTTAGAGATACATAAAATGACATCATTTGACTATTCATAATATATAGAACATAAATAAATACCAAAAATAAATAAGAAAGGTTATTGAATACTCACAATGTTCCAGAAATTTACTAAGTAATTTACATGTATTTTCTTTTAATTTTCATATCTATCCTATGAGTTAAACTGGGTTGCCATACAAATATGAGTGAGAAAATGCAGCTGTTGTAAATGAAAAGGAATCTATTCCAGACAGAATGAGTCCAGAAACCATACTCTTAAATGCTGAGGAAGCTAGTTTTTGTATTTGCTTAATTTGCCAATAGAGTTTTGAATAGCTAAAATTTTCTAGTCTAATGAGCAGGTAACTTTATGCGAAATAATTTTCACACTAACAAGGAGCTTTAGTTAAAAAAAGTAAAGGCAGTCAATGGTGGCTGATTTAGAAAGGAGAAAAAGCATTCTTTTTCATTTCTTTCTTTCTTCTTTTAGGAATTGATCATGAGGTGAAGATGGATTTAGGGTACATTAAGCCCACAAAAAGATATTTAGAGATTTTTGAAGGAAAAGAAAAAGAAGGAATAAAAAAGAAAACTACTTTGAAATTTATTTTAATATTATTAGAAGTCAAAGTTAATTTCCTTACTGATAAAACCAAAATTTAGAGAAAAGTCTGTGAGAATATTTGAAACTAAAAAGCTCCTGGAAAAAGCAACCAGAGAGGAGAGAGGTAGCAGGTCAAGACTGAATTAAAGTTCTAAAAAGCAATCATTGGGGGCTGTAGTCTTTTTCTATTGCTAGCCCTTCTTCCCCCAAGTTTCTTATCATGCACAGCCATGCAGAGTCAATCTCCTCCATAATTCCAATTTTTTATTCTATGTAGATAACTCAACATATTTATCTAAAATTTTGCCATTTACTTTACTCCCATTCTGAAATGTTGAACTCACTCTGAAAGCTTCTACGTAGATGTTCTTTATTTATCTCAAAATGTACAAGTCTGAATTAATTTTCTTCTACCTAAGTCAACATCTTTCCCACAACCCAAGTTTTCAATGAAAATGGCTTGTATGTAGTGATCAAGGGTCTTCTATGGAACTTTACCTATCATGCCCATTCTTCGTATCTTAGTTTCTCTTTTCACTTTTCACTTTTCACCACCCTCTGTCATCCCCTGGTTTGGTTATTAAAGCACTTCCCTTACAATATCTTAGTCCTGGGAGAATAAACCTTATTGGTTTAGGTTAGCTCCTCTGATTCCCATAGCTATGGCCTTGGGAGTCCTCTATTGTGAGCTGCTTGCATTCTGTTTTGCAGGGCTGCATCATTAAATATGGATTCACTAACCACATGTGTTTTTACTCAATTTCATATAATTAAAATTAAAAAGTAATTATTTATTTCCTTAGTCACACTAGCCACATTTAAGTTCTCAATAATTAGCTACATGTGACTAGGAACTAACTACTGTGATGTACAGCACCAATATAAAACATTTCCATCATCATAGACATTTCCCTTGGGCATTGTGTTCTAATAGCTTTCATACAGTTTCCCTGCTTGATCCCTTCCTCAGAGTCCAAGCGTTTAGAATGCTGTCGGCTTATACTGGCCTACATCTCTTCCTTTCCACATCATACTGATGTCTTAGGCAGCCTATACCTGATTTTTAATTTTTCTGTTTTGAATGTGTTTGCAGAAATTGTCTAATAAGCAAAGCCAAGAGATGAAAGGAAACAATGTAACATGAGTATGGGTGCAGTGTTTTATTTGTTATGAATGCTAAGTGTGTCACTGGGACTAATGCAAGCCTATAGAGGGCCCAAAAGAATCTTTTTAAGTAGGGTTGGTTGGATTTTCTTATTTCACTAATTTTCCTTCCTTCCAGCTTTTTATTCTTTGCAGATACCTGTCCAATGACACTCCCCTGTTTTTTTTTTTTTTTTCTTTTTGACGCCATTAGGCAAGTTCTTTGGTTTCTGCTATTATCATGTCATGATAATTCAGAGTTTAACAATCCCCCATTTTCTCATAATCTCTTTGACTATTAGCAGAAATACTGTTGTACAGGGTGGTACACTGTAACATTTACATAAGTATTTACACTGTATTTTAATTAGATTCACCCCCATTTTTCTCCTTTAACTCCCCATTCTTAATAGGTTTCATTGTTCTATTTTCATACATGAATACAAAATACATTCACCATATTTGTCCTCTTTTACCCACAACATAGTTTATTTTAAAGTGGTTTTGGGTTTAGAGAGAAATCGGGTATACATAGTTTTCATATGCCTTCTCCTCCTCTCCCCCCAATTTTGCTTATTGTTAACTTCATACATTAGTATGGTATACTTGCAATATTGATAAGTCATTGTCTATACACCATTATAACTGAAGCTCATAGTTTGCATGAGAATGAACTCTTGGTATTGTACATTATGTGCAGTTTGAAAATGCATAATGACATGTGTATGGCATATAGTATCATACAAATAGTTTTTCTTCACAAAACCTCTCTGCTTCACCTGTTAGTTCCTCTCCCTTCTGAGCCCTAGAAGCCACTAGGAGCTTTTTACCATGTTCTCAATTGTGTCTTTTGGCTTTCTTTTTGTTTTCTTTTGTTTGTTTGCTGGTTGGTTTTGCTTAGCAATATGAATGCCCCTTCTTTGTTGGTAGCTCATTTCTTTTTATTGCTGAGTAATATTTCATTGTACAGATGCCCCAGAGCATATCCATTCAACTATTAAGAAACTTCTTATTTATTTCCAAAGTTTTACAGTTATAAGTAAAGCCGCTATAAACATTTCTGTGCAGAATTTGATGTGGACCTAAGTTTTCAGTCCATTTGTTTATATACCAAGGAGTACGACTGCTGATTGTACAGTATGGAAATACTAAAACTTGAAAGAAACTGCCAAAAGGATACAAAGTGTTTGACATGACATCTGACTGTGATGAATTTCCACAAGCACTGAATGAAAGCAGGCCCCTTTTGCTCCTCAGCAGCATTTGTTGTTCTCAATGTTTTAAACTGTAATATCTCTAAAAAGTGTGTTGTAAGCTTGATTTGCCTCTTATTTTTTTTCTTGTTTGTGCAGTTAGTGCTAAGTTGATTTGTTCAAATGTTTAACTATTCTTGAGTGTTTCTAATATGGCAAAATAATCTGGATTTTCTTTGCTTGTGACAACAAACTCTTGTATTCCTGTTTTGTGTTTTAGTATATTATTTTAAACTCAATTTTAAATTATTTTTAAGCATGGAGGATTGGGGTTGTAGATCAGTGGTAGAGCATTCACTTAGCATGTGTGGGGCCCTGAGTTCAATCTCCAGCATTGCATATAAAAAAGTGTTATTATTTAAGCATGGATTACTTATGCTCATCTATGTGACAACCATATTCCCTCCTTTGCTGGGAACTATCTTGGTTTATGTACGTTACTCCAGAATAATTATTACATATACTTCCCATGTTCAAATGTGTCTCAGTTTAGGTGATAATAAATTATTTGATCAACTTTCTTGAATAACCACCTGAATTACAAGGCAGAAACCACATCTGCCCTTTCTTTTCCTTCCCTTCATGAATTTTAATAAAGTACTAAACATGGGATATGTGCTCATTAATACCTTGGGACTGAGGGTGGAAGGAAGGCCCTTGTTAGGATGAGATAGACTCTCTAGATCATGAATATTAGCACTGCATCCACTGCACCAGGCATCAGGATCGCCTTATTCTTCAGCCCACACTGCCTCTGGTTCTATCCTTTCCTTCATCTGACAGTAGGTGTTTGATAGCCCAATGTCACTTGTCCCTTACATATGATCAGTGGAGGCTAAGTAATCTCCCTGGCTATATGCCAGCTTCTCTAGGTTGGACACCCTGTCTTGCCACTCTCTATGCCATATAGATGGCGCTAGTGAAGCTGCAGTAAATAGAGATGAAAGAAGGAAGATTCCTCTTATTGACCTTTAAAAAAAAAAAATGTCTGGAGCCTTGATGTTACTTTGATATCAAGCTGTCTACTGGCTTCCCAAAGGGCAAAATGCCTTCTTGATGCATATTTATTCCATTTTCCAGGTGAATTATTAAACAGTGTCCTAAATATATAGCTAGTTTCAGAAATAGCTTTCATCCATTACATACACTCTTGGTAGAATCTGTTTTATGAAATATAGACCTGCACTCAACCTGCAGGCCAGTGCCAGCCCAGGAAGATCGTCCATGATGTTCTGCTACTTCTCATTACTTGACATGGTTTTCCTAGTTCACAAAATTATATTCAATAATTACTAATAACTCTTCTACAATTATTAAATTTTCAGCCATAGGGAAAAGTATGAAAATATATTCTACATCTTCTTGTTAGACTGCATCAAAAATGAGGTGACAAGCATATAAAGACACTCCAGTATTGACATCCTTTATATGTATATACCACTCATGAAGTGGAAAGTTATTTTTTTCTAGAAAAAACATTTATCTTGTGCTAATGTCCTAATGCCTCATTTGTATAATATTTGAAAGTTCTCACACTAAACATGTGAAAATAAACCCAGTAGAATTCAGAATAAAGACTAAATATATGCTGCCCCACCTTGTATATATATATATGCAAAATTAAAATAAGCCAACTAAGGTCTCAAGTGGTAAAGCTCATACCTAGCAAGGGCAAGGTCCTGAGGTCAAACTCCAGTATTGCCAAAATCATGAAAAATAAAATAAAATGAAGCCAACTAGAAGCTCATTTATTTCCCTCCCTTTTATTGTTTAAGGAAAGGTAGCCAGGGGTCTACAGCACATGTATATAGGTAAAATGGCTTCTACTACTGAGTAGAGCTTATAGATAAGTTTGCTGAATCATCTTTCTTTCTTTCTCATTCCTCGTCAGTAGATAAAAACAGTATTTTGTTCCTTAAGGATATTCAGCATCTGAGTTCCTTTGTTCTTAAAAACAAATATGTACGTGACAATTTCCTATCACTTCAAATAGAGCGAGGGGTTAGAAATGAAGGAAGAATGCACTCCTAAGAAGCATAGATGCCATTACTAATAACTTAGGAGTAGTAACTATAGTATAGATGCTGTAAGCAAACATTAATATACGCTAAATAGCTTTTAATGTTTGAAAGGTAAAAGCAACTCTAAAGTTAAAATCAGTTTACTATAAATACTTTCTCCATAGCAACATATTTTGCCTAGAATTTTTACTGGAGTTATTTGCCATATTGCTTAAAGGAGCCTCAATAGAGCACATGTAATGAGGTCTTTCTATTTATTATTCTCTATTTAGAGGTTTTTTACCAAATGTAGTACTTAAAAGCTATAATTTCTTCCAAAGAAATTATTCTAATTCTAATATAAAAATTACTACTAAGTCCTCTCCCAATATGAGATGATACTGACTTTTAACCAGTAAATTCATTTCCAAAATAAGTAAACATTATAAACAAAAGATACAAGTTTTTAGAAAGAAATGGCATTGAAGTAGAATGCTAAGACTCTTACAGGAGAAAACTAAGATATCACTGAGTCAAGCTTCCTACCAATGTTGGAATCCATACTTTGTCACAGATTGATGGCAGCTTACATCTCCTTTAATACTTCCAATTTCAAGGAGTTTATGCTTCTGCAAAGAAATTCTTTCTACTGTCAGGCAGCTTTCTTGGAAGGTTAATCTTCACACTGAGTAAAATGTGTCCCCTGGGAACATCCAAAATTCCAGTAAAGTTTTGGCTCTTACAGCAACACAGAAAATTATCCATTTGTCACTGTGAAAAATGACAGGATATACCTAACCTTGAGGACTCAGGACACAACTTAGCAGTAGGAGGTAAAGATGAACTATTCCTGAGTGACTTAGGAAGAGTCAGGGCCAAATGTATGCATGACAAGGATATGCTATGGTTCAGCAGGTTTAGACATTGAAAAGACAGATACAACTTGAAAAATAAAAGTTGGATACTAATTAAGAGTCAGTGCTAAGTAGACTAGTATATTCTTTGACTATTATTCAAAATTTTTGATTGTTAGTTTGTTTGTGGACATATCAGGAATACATTACAAGACCCCCTTGGGAGTTTCAGCATCTTTTTCAAGAGACAGATGTCATTGACTGCTTTCGTCCAAGTATTGCAACAAGCACTTTGATTGAGAGGGCAGAGCATTTGACAACTGTGGATCCAATCACACATTGAGAAATATCTTTCTTGAGTGTAGTTCATGGTTTTTGACACTATTAGAACCCTGTGGTGCTGCAATAATACATCCCCTTTAAGGCTTTGCTTTTTTGGGGGTGAGGCGTCAAACCAAAAACTTATAGCAGCAATTGATGGATAATAATCATGACATATTTTATTTTTTGAACTCTAATTCTTTGGAATTTTTTTCTCCAACTAAAGCTCCAGTCACATTATATATACAACAATCCTTTGTGGGAAGGAATGATTATACCTGCACACCAACTCTTAACCTCATGACAGTTATCATTATAAATATGTTAAGGACTAGGGTTGAATTGGAAGAGGCTTCTTAAGTGCTTCAGCCACTAGAACCATATTTTGAAGGATGCCAAATAACAGAACATGGTTTTTCCTCCAACCCACTCAAGCACAACCAACTCTTGTCTCTCAGTCCTAAGATCTGTGACACATTGGGCACCATAGCACTCTTTGATCTTAATTGTGATTTATGAAGCTCCTTTAAGAGTAATAGGAGAATTAGAATGCTCTTAGATTTTAATGGACCATCTAAATCCAGAAATTACTGAGGGTTTCATAAAGCTAACATTTTAAATGTTGATTTCTTTCATCTTTAATGCCAAGGCAAGAAAGAGTTTCTAAGTGGTCTCAATCAGAAAATAAATCTGTTCTGAACATTAAGAATGTCATAGAACTTTCTTAGAATGTAGGTGTTTCCTCTTTACCAGTCCCCAATACATGGTAGTAGGTCTGCTGTATTAACATGTGCTTTTCCTACATTGAAAATATTACAGGCTATACTCTCACTTATTAATAGGTAGTAGCTATATTTATCAAAAACCTTGTCAACTCTGCACTTAGACAGCTGTCAGCTTACATTCAATATTGTTCTGTGAAAAATCATAAGGAGGTCTCAATATTAGGAATTTAATACTCATTATAAAAGGCTCATAACATTTTCATTAAGTCATTTAATTCAGTTTTTAAGTTTACATCACACTTTTTCAGATCACAAATTCTTCAAACCCCTGTAATTACTAAATGACTGATGATGTGTTCGGGGCTATTATTTTTCCAATTGCTATATATGTTCTGAGAATTTTGATCAAAAAGCACACCAAATTTATATTGCTTTTTAGTACATACCATAATTGTAACTTCTTATCTATTATGATATAATAGATGTTTCAAGCAACATAATAAGCTCAACCCTCTGCAACTATCTTTCAATGAATGCATGTTCAAATATTTATACTGAAATATTTGGAGATATGTTTTGTTCCCCCACAATTCTCAGGGGAAATACTAAGCCAAAATTCATCTTGGTGTCCCCACATCCTATGCACAAATGCACACAGGGCAAATGGGCAATCAATGCTTACCAAATAAATCCATTTTGTAGCAATTTTGTGCCTTTGAGAACTACACAAATAATATTGGAAGGATTATTTGCCTGACTTTATTTGGTTTCCTGAAGTATTCATTTCTTATCCCATTTATTTTTGGAATTATATATTCACTCATTTTATATGGAAACAACTCTTCTCAGATTTCTTTGTAGATTGTTTTCCTGTCCAACATACCATGTTCCATTACTGTATCAACTGTAAAAAATCAATCATTACTAAAATCTGTCCAAAACAATAATGTGTGCCCATTCCCACTTAACATGTAGAAAGCTACCTGTCTTGAGTTAAAGTAGTCCACAGGTGATTGTCATCATTGCAGTTAAAAAAAACTTCTTTGAGCGCTAGTGCTTATTGTGGTACTCAAGAAATAAGGGGTGGCCACAGTAATAAAAAGACAGAATGGTACTGGAACAACAACAAAAATAAATGGTCAATGGAACAGAATAGAAGACAGATATGATTCTACTCAGCTGCCCTCCCCCACACACACTTATTTTTGACAAAGATGCTTAAAATATACAGTGGAGAAAAAGCCTCTTCAACAAATGTTGCTGGGAAAACTGGATATCTGTATGCAGAAAACTAAAACTAGATCCATGTCTCTCACCCTGGACAAATATCAACTCAAGGACCTTAATATAAGTCCTGAAACTTTGAAACAATTACAGGAAGTAGTAGGAAATGCACTAGAACATATAGGCACAAGCAACAACTTCCTAAATAGAACTCCAATGGCCCAACAAATAAAGAAAGGATAAATAAATGGGACTGCATCAAACTGCAGAAACAAAATCTTCTGCACTGCAAAAGAAAGTCATTAGACTTAACAGACTATCTACAGAATGGGAGAAAAATCTTGCCAGCTATTCATCTGATAAAGAACTAATATCCAGATTCTATAAGCAGCTCAAAAATCTCAGTCTTCCAAAAAATCAACAACCTAATGGAGGAATTGACACATGAATTGAATAGGAAAGTTTCAAAGGAAGAGGTAAAAATGGGTAATAAATATGTGAAGAAATGTTCAACTTCCCTGAGCATAAAAGAAATGCAAATCAAGACTATACTAAGATTTCATCTCACTCCTTCTCACTCCATTTAGAATGGCTACCATTAAGAACACAAACAACAACAAATGTTGGCAAGGATGTGAGGAAAGAGGAATCCTTATCCACCATTGGTGGGAATGTAAATTAGTAAAACCACTATGGAAAGCAGTATGGAAATTCATTTAAAAACTAAAAATAGAACTGCCATATGATCCAGTGGATATCACTCCTGGGCATCTACCCAAAGGAGTATAATTTAGGATACAATAGAGATACTAGCATATCAATGTTTATTGCAACACTATTCACAATAACCAAGTTATGGAAGAAATCCAGATACTCTACAACTGATGAATGGATTAAGAAAATATGAGATATATGTATATACATATTTCCCACATCCTGTACAACATTTTTTGTTGTTTGTGTTCTTAATGATAGCCATTTTTTAAAAATGTGAATATATATAGATGTAGATACACACACATCTATATGTGTGTATGTATACACACACACACACACATATATATATAAAAGAGTTTTATTCAGCAATAAGGAAGAATGAAACTATGTGGTTTGAAGGTAAATGGATAGAATTGTATAACATCATGTTAAGTGAAATAAGCCAGGCTCCAGAAACCAAAGACTTCATGTTTTCTCTCATATGTGGAAGATAGATCCAAAAGATAAACATACACACAAAAAGAAACATGATCATATACACATTTATGTGTAGAACATCTTTGGAAGAGTGGAACTATTATATGGTACTGAGGGGAGAAGGAAAAGGAAAAGGAATGATGAAGAGTCAACAATATTGCAATGCATTAAATGTATGAAGTAGAGGATATAATGGTATGGAATGAAAGCTGTTGAGTAATGGGGCTGGGAGAGAAGGGGTAAGGGAGAGTAACATAGGGAGTTGGACTGGCCAAAGTTAAGTATATTCACAGCTGGGATACATGGAGAAACCCCTTTGAACATGATTTTGGAATTAAAAACAGAAAACAGTAGTAAAATAGATACAGTGCAGGGAGGGATGTTTGTGGGAGGGGAGAAGGTGAATGAATGAGATTAAGGTGAGGGAATATGGTTGATGGGCTTCATAAACATATATGAAATAGAACAATGAAGCTTCTTGCAGTTGCTTGTAGTGGGGCAGAGAAGGGGTTGCAGAAGGAGATGGTTGGGGTATTCTAACCAATGTATAATGTAAGGCTGTTCCACCCTGTACAATGAATAAAAATGAAAAAACAAAAAACAAATAACAAAAAAAAAGAAACAAGTGGACACACATAAAAATCTCTACTCTTATAACAGGTTTCCAGATTGTTACACCTTGTGTAAGAAAATCCTCTTACTCAGCAGCAGTTCTTTGTCTTCCAGATTCACATTAACACTAGTGTCATATTTGACAGAATAGAGTCACATTTCCATTTGGCATCATTTTACTGTTCATGCTTTGTGCAGATTTTTTTCCTTGACATGAGTAATCTTGAATATTTACTTCTTGTCAAAGATATACAATCTCATTGTCTAAGAACTTAGTATGTAAGCTATAGACCAGCAGAAACATCAACCCTGAACAAACTTCTCATCCTTAAAATGTAACCAGGGCATCTAGAAATAAATAAAGCTGCAGCTGTCCATGACCCAGCAGGCAGAGTGCACCACTCATCATACTGCCAGCAATGGCTCAAAGCACTGAGAACATTGCTTGTTTTAAATAGCCAACTCTCATTTGTTCCTAGTAATGAGAGGCAAAGATGAGCATGGCTCATTGAGTTGAAAATTTAATTTTCAAAGACTCAGGCTCTCTGCTAGTTTGAAATACTTTGCTATTCTATGTTATTGGGGGGAATTTTCAAACTAGAAAATAGTATTTTATTCTTTTTCTGTGTTACTCTTCATTTGTACATTTAGCAATTAAAGAAATAGTCAGCTAGATATGGCAAGAAAAGAAAAAGGTAAATAAAGAATACAATTAGCACCCCTTTAGGTTTATCAGACCAATTTCCAATTTAAATAATATTAGTTTCCTATTTCTGCTATAACAAATGACCTCAACTTAGGTGCTTAAACAATGCAAATTTGTTCTTACAGTTCAAGTTAGAAGTCCTGTGTGAGGCACACTGAAATAAAAATAAAGTGTTAACCAGATCTAGTGGTGGATACCTGAGTTCCAGATATTCCAGAGGCTGAGGTGGGGCGATCACCTGAACTCACAAGTTCAAGAACAGCATGGGCAACACAAGGAGACATTGTCTCAAAATAAATAAATAAACAACAAATAAAGTGTTGGCTGGCATGAACTCTTTTCTGGAGTCTTTAAAGGAGATTCCATTTTTTTGTCTTTGCCAGACTCTAGGGGCCCCCTTCCTCCATCTCTAAAACCAGTAACAATGAGTAAAGTATTTGCCATATCACATCACTGTAGGTTCTATTTATGCTCCCCTCCCCCATTTTGATGATCTCTCTCTCTCCCTCTCTTCTTTGGTGGTATTGGGGTTTGAACTCAGGACCTCATGCTAACTAAACAAGCACATGAGCCACACCTCCAGTCCTTGTTGCTCCGGACTTATGAAAAGGGTCTCATGTTTTGTATAGGCTGGCCTGGAAGCAAATCCTCTATTTTAGTGTTCTTGCTATGTATGGCTGAGATAACAGGTATGCCATCATGGCCGTTTTTTTTTTTTTTTTTTTTTTTCCTATTGAGATGGTATCTCTTGAATTTCTTTTTCCCTGCCTGGCCTGTAAACAATATCCTCCCAATCTCAGCCTCCTGCATAGCTTGGGATAACAGGAGCTTACCACTGTGTGCAGTTATTGGCTGAGATGGGGGTCTCATTAACTTTTGGTCAGGCTGTCCTGTAACCCATGATCCTCCTTATCTCAGCCTCCCAAGTAGCTATTATAGGCAATAGCCACTGAACCCAAGTTGACATTTCTTTTGATTATACTGGGATGACACAGAAATCAAAACAAACTCCCAAGTATAGGTTGTCTGATTAGCAAACTATACTAATCTGCAAACATGATTTCTCTTTTGCCATGTGAAGTCACATGGTCACAGGTTTCAGAGAAGAGCACATGGCATCCTGGGAGTGAGGGAGGACATCCTACGAACTATATCAACAACACAACAGGGATGTTTCAAAAATTATAAATGTGCTTTTTGCTTTTATATTTGCTAATATTCCTTCAGTTTGCTATCAAGCCACCAGCAATCATCTAGCTGGGGAGAAGACTAAAACTGTTAAAGAAAGGTTAAAAGAATCCAAATTCTGATATTCAAAAATGCAACTCTTGAAAATAGTTTATGATTTTTTGTCTTTTTCTTCAGGATATCAACATCCAAGGCTAGAACAACCAACTAAAATAGTTTTCTCATATTACAGAAAAGATATTCCACTTACCCATGACAGAAAATTCATGAGAAGGTAATTAAAGGAAAGTTGCTCATTCTCTAGACCAAAGTGAGATTGGAAAGAAGAAAGTAAAAGATAAAATAAAAAATGTTGAGAGGTGACACAAAAATGATGGAGTACTCTTTCGGGACTGAATGTAGAATGTCATCTACCTGTGAGCACCACTAAGCTCTGAAAAGCTATGAGGGGGATAAAGATTTGGGTTATATCACCTAGGGATGTCTTCATATTAGGCATCTTATATTTACTATAAAAAGCTTATAAAGCTTTCAGTGAGTGTTGTAATTCACTTCTATGTTTACATTTCAGTTTTTCAGGACACAAATCCTTTGGGTCCATGTAATTACTGAGTGACTGATGGTGTATTCAGGGATATTATTTTTCCAGTTGCTGAGTATTTATCATAAATAGTGATCCAAAAGAACACCAAGTTTATATTACTTTTTAGTGCACAGTATAATTTTAGTTTCTTATCTATTGTGAGGTAATAGTTGCTTCAAGAAGCATAATCACCTCTTCTCAGTGCACACTCGCTGCAACTGGCTATCTTTAAATAAATACATGTTCTAATATTCTCACTGAAATATTTGGAGATGTCTCTGATCTTCTTCACCCCTTATTCTCATGAGGAAGGACTATGTCGGAATTCATTCTCGTGTCCCTGCTGATTATCAGGGTGACAGGCACAGGGAGAGCTGTTCTGGACCATCAGCATGAAACAGAGAGTCCCTGGAGAGAATCACTCTCAGGATACTTTATTATCTTGCCACAGTTCCTGAGACTTGCCACCCTTCAGTCTGACAGACAGTGAGAAAGGTTTCTCTATTTCTCAGGCACTGGGAATTACCATTCCATCTTGATAAGTATTCTGTTCAGTTATTCTCAAAGATGATCCCCAACCAGCAGCCTCAACATCACCTAAACCTGTTAGGACTATAAATATGGGGATCCCACCAAGACCCCTTCTTCCATGAAACCCTTGTGGTAGACTAAGAAATAGACTAAGAAATTTTTTTAATAAGCCCTCCAGGTGATGTTGATACATGCTAAAATTGGAGAACAATTGATCTGTAGTAAGCCTGAAACTAGACCAGATAAAATATATTTTCCACTTAACATATCTCCTTGAAAAATGTGAGCTAAGGTCAGTAGTAAGATAAAATCTTGGGACTCTTTCTTTATCTGCTGTCCTCAAAATCTCCACTTGCAGGCACATTGACAAGAATCCTGAAAAGTGAATTACATCTTAGGGATTTAAACTTGGCCTCCCAAGGTACCTCTTAAAGGACTAGTCAAAACTTAGTTAGCCTCTAGTTGCTTCTCTCGTTAGGTTAGGAGATGCATGTTACTGGAAATTACAGTGTTATTATGAGTGAGTTTTTATACTACTAGATTATGGGATTATTGGATTACAGTAATCATAGTATGACTGAAGTATAGTTGAGTATTTTGGCTACTTATTTCTTGAGGAGTAAGTATTTTTTTGGTTTTCTTCATGAGTTTAATCTATATTTGACATTTTTAATGTCAAAATTCACTTTCATATATCTGTTGTTTAGTTTCTTTTATTATTCTTGCTACTTTCCAAAAATGATAACATTGTCACAGGCTCATTTGTTTCTTTTTTCTTTCTTTTTCTTATGTAAAATAGCTTCTTTTATCAGCTATTCATTCTTTTGAGGATAAATGATTCTCATTCCTGGAATAGGAATAAAATATATGTGTAGTCCTCACCCAAGACCAAATTAAACTAGAATAGTTAGAGGTTGAGAGACAGAATTACTGAAATTTAACAATTCCCAAGTAAAACAATATATTGCTAGGAACCAGAGTCCACGGCATCGGCTGCCCTTCAAATCCAAGTTATTCAGAATGCAATTTCAAAGCTCTGGTACTAGATCTCATAAAGAATGTGATGCCAATAGAATATTTTAGATCTGAAGTGGCGCACTGACAATGTAAGTGAGATCTGGACTATGTTTAATACAAGACACCTCCATTTATTTTCAAGTTTATGCATAATGGCACCCTATAGATTAACTATTCTCCAATACTAAATATCACTTCTTAAACAGTAGATTTATGACAAAATAACTTTTTCATATTATATAACTATTCCATACTATATCTACTACTGAGTATAGAAATAAACTTCAGATATATGGAATTACTAACATATAATGCAATAGATTCATAAAAGACACATAATACATGCACAAAAATATTAATGAATGTATCTATATTGAAATAATTTTAAAATTGGCTATATGGAGTTAATTTTGTATAAATTATTTGGTGGGTTTTTTTATTGTTTTATTATTCATATGTGCATACAAGGCTTGGGTCATTTCTCCCCCCTGCCCCCAGCCCTTCCCTTACCCCTCACTCTGCCCCTTCCCTCTCCCCCTCACCCCCTCAATACCCAGCAGAAACTATTTTGCCCTTATTTCTAATTTTGTTGTAGAGAGAATATAAATAATAATAGGAAGGAACAAGAGTTTTTGCTGGTTGAGATAAGGATAGCTATACAGGGAGTTGACTCACATTGATTTCCTGTGCGTGTGTGTTACCTTCTAGGTTAATTCTTTTTGATGTAACCTTTTCTCTAGTTCCTGGTCCCCTTTTCCTATTGGCCTCAGTTGCTTTTAAGGTATCTGCTTTAGCTTCTCTGCGTTAAGGGCAACAAATGCTAGCTAATTTTTTAGGTGTCTTACCTATCCTCACCCCTCCCTTCTGTGCTCTTGCTTTATCATGTGCTCAAAGTCCAATCCCCTTGTTGTGTTTGCCCTTGATCTAATGTCCGCATATGAGGGAGAACATACGATTTTTGGTCTTTTGGGCCAGGCTAACCTCACTCAGAATGATGTTCTCCAATTCCATCCATTTACCAGCAAATGATAAGATAGATTAGTTTTAAATTACAAACATAGAAAAATGACATCCAAATAGATTTCCTTGATGACACTATATAATTTACTGATGATATTGGTAATTCATTTTAACTTTTAAATGTTAGAGTTTCAATCTCTAAACTGAAGAATCTAAAAATTGCACTTAAAGTTCTGCATTTCTTCTATCATTGCTTCTTTCTTCTTTTCCCACTCTACTGCTTAAGCAAAATTTTATTTTTTTAGATTGTTTTCAATGAAAAGAGACGGTTGGAACGAGTTGTACATGTTGCTATGCTTTTTGAGGGTTGTTTGCTATGTGACTTTTTTGCTATGTGACTTTGTACTGGATGTCTACGCTCATGTATCCCAACTTTTTTAGTTTTTAAACTAGAGAGAAAAGACTAACTGATTGGTAATTGTAGAAACTAAAGTGGGTTGGACAGTGGAGCCCAACTAGAAACAGAATACAATGAAGCATTTCTTTGTCAGGAAGAGAAAGGCAAAACATAATACCATGTCAGAAATCCAGGGAAGAGAATTAAAAGGTCAGAAAATACAGAGACAGAAAATAATTTTGGAATAAAGAAACCAGGAGTAGTGTAAGTCAAGTGAGATTTAACACTGTTAAGACCTAAGTAAAGGTCCTGGTTCTTGTAGTTGTAAGCAGTGAGTCCTGGAGACAAACCTTAATTTATATACAGTAAAGTATACAAATTTCAAGTGTACAGTTCAGTTGAGTTTTACATACAATATGTATATGTGTATATATGTATTGTGTGTATATATATATATGTATATATATGTGTATATATATGTGTGTATATATATATATGTATATATATTCATCCATTTTGAGTATAACTTAAACCAAAATTTCACCTTGAGGCCTTTCCTCATGCTCCTTCCCAGTGAATAACACCTTCCCCAGAGGTAACAACTACTCTGACTTCTGTCACAATACATTAGGCTTCCATATTCATAAATTTCACACAAATGGAGTAATACAGTGTATATTATTTTGCCTCTGGCCTTTTTCCCTCAGCATAATGTTTGAGCTTTTTCCATCTTGTATATAGTGGTCGTTTGCATGTTTTTATTGCTGTGTAGTATGCTGTTTTATAAGTATACTGTAATTTGTTTTTCCATTTGCCTGTTGATGTGCATTTAAGTTATTTTCACTTTTTCACTACTCCACTGAACAGTTTTCAATAAAAATGCTATGACTAATTTTATCCGTGGATTTTGGTGAACATGTGCATTATTTCTTTTGGATAGGAGTAGAATTGCTTGCACAATTTGTTGCCTATGTTTAGTTTTCACAGATTCATCTAAGGATTTCTCCGAACTTATTAAACTAATTTACTTTATACCATCAATGGATAGGAGCTTTAACTACTCAGTATCCCTGTCATTTTTTGTTTCTGTGACTTTGCAATTTCAGCTAGTGGATATGTAAGGTCTTATTTTGGTTTTAATTGTATTTTTCTAGTAAATAATGATGTTGACCACCCTGTCAATGTTTACTACATATATGGATATCTTATTTTGTGTGAAAACAAAAAACAAGTCTTTTGCTTATCATTTTAAATTACTTTTTTGTATTTTTCTTAGTTTATAGATTAAACACATACATGATAGATACAGGTTATTTGTCAGATTACTATCTCTGCTTGTGATACAATTATATGTACCCTCAAAGATATTCTTTGCTCATCAAAAGTACTTTATTCAATGAAGATCAAATTGTAAACACATTCTTCTTCTGTGTAAGAAAATTTACTTACTCTAATCTTCTGATAAAAACATTTGATAATATTTTCTAGAAGCTTAATTATTTTTCATGTTTAGATCAACAATTCAATTTGAATTCTTCAATAGTATTATATTGGAGTCAAGTGATTTTTTTCCCTCTACATGTGATATATTTCTGAACTAACCATGTTATTCCTTCTGTCTATGTTTCTGTTAGCACACCAGTATCACACTACCTTAGTTATTGTCGCTTTATAATAATTATTAGAATCTGGTGAACTTCTTTACCCTTTTTTTTCAAGATTGTCTTGATTATACTTACTCTTTCATGTTTGCATTTAAGCTTAAAATTAATTCAAGCCACACACATAAACTAACATACAAGCACACAAACATATACCTTCTTAAATTTTAATTGTGGTGAATTAAAACTACACATAAATTTAGAATTGACATCTAAAAATTATTGCAATTTTTGGAACTGGACAGGATAGCATATGTATGTCACCCCAGGTACTCAGAAGGCCAAGGTAGGAGGATCTTGGTTCAAGGTCAGCCCAGGCAAAGTTACTATGAGACCCTATGTGAGAAACAAACTAAGAGCTACAGTATTTGGTGTTTGGCTCAAATGGTATAAGACTTGCCTACAAGTACAAGCCTTCAGCTTAATTCCTAGTACCCTAAGAAAACCAAGAACTAAAAATCATCAATTTTTTAAACTATTTTACAAAAGTTCCCTTGTTATTTATATCTTTCAAAATTTTTCTCAGTACTATTTTATACTTTCAAATTTAGAGATCTAATATACCATTTTTTTACACTTATTGTTAGGTATTTGACATTTCTGATGCTTTTTATGAGTGGTGTATTTCTCAGTATCATTTGGTTATGCCAATCTTGTTTCAAAAATGCAAGTTTACTTATTAAAATTTCAAATACATACTTTATTTTATTAATTTTTGTTTTTGCAAGTACTTTTAAAAATAGTCATGAACCTGAAATCTATAGAATTTGAGGGGTAGACCTTAAGGTGACCTTCAGCAATCCTGCTTTCTAGTATTTAAGCCTTTGAGTGAGGGTGGAACCTACTTCTAACAAATAGAGCATGGCAAAAGTGAAGGATGTCATTCCCAGAATCATGTTATAGTATTTGAGATCCCATCTTAGAGAAAATTAAGGCTCTTCCTTGTCTCCTTTGAAGATGAAATCTACCACAAATTAAGTCATTATATTGAAGAAGCCCATATAACAAGAAACTGCAAATAGCCTCGAAGAGCTGAGGATGGCCTCCAGTAAGAAACTAAAATCTTCAATCCTTCAACTGCAAGAAAATGTATTCTGCCAACATAAAGGAGATCGGAAGTGGATCTGTTCCCCAGCCAAGTCTGTGATGGTCATGCAGTCCCGTCTGACATCCTGGCAGTCTGGTGAGACCCTTGAAGTAGAAAACCCAATTATGCTGTGCCCAGACCTTTGAGCTATAGAACCTATGGAATAATAAATGTGTGTTGCTTTAAGTTGCTAATTTTATCATAATTTGTAACCTAGCAATATAAAATGAAAAAGTGAGCATGCAAATAAGATATAAACATTAGTTCCTTCCTTTATAAGGCTTCCTGCTTTTTCATTTATAGCCACATTTTGTCCCACTTTCCTCTTAACAATGCACAATTTGTGTGTAGATAATCAAACAGACAGCATTTGTCAAAGATGAGATAAGTCAACATCTCCTGAGTCACAGTGTATATTTAAAGACATTCTCCCAAATTATTATGTGTTACCTTAGGATACTTCCAGAGGAAATGATTATGCTAATAACCTTTGAAAATCATTATGAAATATTTAGAGTATCTTATAGATGGTAGCAACTGCCATTCTGTCTAGGAAATGAGTCTGTGAGTTGGAAAATAATGATTATACAATGTTGTAAGAAGAAATGCACTATATAGGCACATATCTAACATATATTTTCAACTATATAACATTGACCAATAGGCCAGTAGATAAGTAGATGCATAGGAGATATATGCATAGATAGCTAGAAAGATAATTGGACTGGGAAGGATAGTATCAAAGTATAAATGCTATTCATATATGAATATTTGAATGTTTTGATATTTTAATGACTTTTATATTCTTCATAACTATTTTTTCAAAAGTTTCTACATGCATTTACTCATTTATTTCCAAAAAATGAAAATAAATTGCAAATAGAAACAAATAATTTATAAAAAGAAAAGAAAAGAATGAAAACATGTTACTTTAGTTTTTGTAAAAGTATTTGTCCAAAACCATAGAATGTGCATTGCTGAGAGCGAACCCTGAACTAAAGTATGGACTTGGGATACTGACAATATCTCAGTGTTGTTTATGATTGTGACAATGCCCCACACTGCCTGGGAGCATTGATGGAGGCTGGGGAGAAGGAAAGGGATAGGTGGGATATTCCTTAGTCTCCACTTGATTTTTCTGTGAACCTAAAACTGCTCTAAAAAAAAAAGTACACATGTATGTATATATCATATGTTAGAAATTATGTGTATTACATTGAATGAAGAATCTCAGCAAATTTTCTCCTTGGATTCTAATCTTAACAGAAGACACAACTAATTATATTATAATACCTGTTGATAAAAGATATAGTAATAGAAGATAAAGAAATAGTAATAAAATATTTTTCTCTGGTCTGTCTTCTCTGGTCTGTCTCTGTCTTCTCTTTGAAAATTTTGAAATTTTCAAATTCTTCTTAGTTCATCCTGAAAATTTTCAAAGTAATACATTAATTCCATTCAGTAGTTGGTGGGCTCTGTAATCTTCATTTTTTTCTACTGTGTCAGCACAAAAAAGGGCCAGTGCTGCCAGAAAACTAGAACAAACAATTGTTCCCTAACAAAGCTTGTATGGCTATCAGAGACTCCACAGAGACACCAGAGCCCACACTTCTTCATAGTCTCTGTGAAACTACCCTGATTCTAGTCAGGCTTTATAAAACCCTTGACCTTACAGGTATTTTGGAATCCCCAAGCAAACATGGCTTAGGGGTTAAGCAAAGACCTTGTAATAAAATCATCTTAAACCATACAGCCCTTGAAAATACACAGAGTCCATTTGTGAGTATTTTCTCACTGTCAGAAAAAATTCAAAAGGCCTAAAAGTGCTCTGCCTTTTTGTTCCATCTCATATAAAAGCAAAATGAGATCTATTGCAATTGTGGTTAGTCCAAGGACACACACTTAGTGGTAAAGTCAGAGCTCAAGTTGGCCACCAAATCAAAGACTGCACATTAGGCTCTTTCCATAAAAATATTGTACAATGTAGCTACAAGCATCAAATTCTATTTATTATTTAAAAACCATATTTCATAAACTTCTGCTGATAAACAATTCTTATGAGGAGGAAGAAAGTGTTAAAAATGATTACTTTCAAACCATGATCTTTTTATCCAAAAGTTCTGTTTTTTATGCACTTATATTAGAAAAGAAATATCAGTGTCATATATTTGCTAAATGTAAGACAAAAGCTTTGTAGGGGAACTGTGGTGTTGAATTTTCAGCTCCACAGCATCAGCCAAATTGTTGGCATAAGTGTTTAGAAATAATTAACAACATCAAATATTACCAATTAAATTTAAATTCTCAAATGGCATCTCTTGTTAGTAGTAAAACATCAAAATACAACAAATCATCAAGAATTATGTCTAAGAGTAGATAAATGAAATTAAACCCTGATTTCATTAAATTGGACTGGAACACCATTAAATACAATGTATGATTATTAGATAGGATACTTAATACCTTCACTGGAATATTTCTCTATGAAATTTTACTTTTTTGTTATTCACAATATCAACTGTATCTTTAGGATTCACATGGGAAAGTAACTAAAACATACGAACTACAGAACATAACCATATAACATATTTTTATTTCTCTTGATTTATTTTAGAGAATAAAAACCATTTACATTATGCATAATTCATTTTTAAATATAAATACAATCGAATTTTACTTAAAATGTAAAATTTTGGAGGTCTTCATGGAAAGCTTTGCTCTGTCTTTACTTTGTATTTGTTTTGATCAGAGGATCTTTTGGTCTCTAAAGCTTCGTTTGGAAATATTACTGTCTTCATAGGACCAACCAAAGTATTAATTCTGTATAATAGACATTAAGAGATTTTGTTCATTGAAATAGAATTGTTCTTTAAGTACTTTTAGCTTCCTATGGCAAACTACACCTTTTATTTTAGTTCATGCTATTGTGGGTAGAATACCACTCACTACTGGGGTGAGGGATAGGACCTAAGTTTGTGGTTGTTCAACGTCACAGTGAGTGGCTGATGGAGGGCAAAGACTGGTCTGGACCAGGTCATTATGAATGACGTATGTCCTGAAGCAAGCAACTGAATGAGATTTTAAAAATCTTTCATTTGAGGCCTTCCACTTTCACCTTCTCTCCAGGAATTCATCCAGTAGATGAACTGGGTCACTGATGTGATCTTAGCCTGAACTTTTCTTTCAAGATAATTTTCCTATAAAGCATAGATTCTTGTTCCATAGTGGGTAGATTTCATGTTGTCCAATTCATTTATTTCCAGTTTAAAAGTACTCATCAGGAGGAATCCTGACATAATAAATGTCCTGATGAATATAATTGGATGAAATGGAAAATAATGAGAAGTGAAATCCGGATGTTGGCAACCTTTTCATTTTAACCCCTCTGAATATTTTTTTTCAAAAAAAAAGTAAAAGAATAATTGGTACAATGAAGATTGGCTTGAAACTTACTGCTTTTAAAATCATGTTTTTATCATTGTTGTTTTTGTTAGTATACTCTTCATTTATTGATTTTGGTGTTTGTTTTTTCTCTTTTATTGTGTACTACTAGTGATTAGTTTATTCAAAATGTGTTTTTTTTAAAAATGGTCATTAGTCCTTTAAAAAGAAAGAACAATTAGAATCTTTTGTGCATTTGGTCAAATCTCCAAAACAAAAAACTGATTGCTTTCTGCCCAAAATTGCCCAGGATTCACCTTGAGGTGACTATCCAGGAATCAAACAAAAAGGGTGCTATATGTCTGGACCACAGGTAAAAGCTGTCAGTACCACAGCCATTCTGAAATCTGGAATAGTCACTTTGCTGTATTTTTTCTCAAAAACACATGTCTTTTGGGGGAAATAGTGGGCATTAATATCCATGTCACAGAAGAAGAGAGTCCAAGAGGTATAATTTGTGCATGATTTATAATCATGGGCATGACAATTACAAGTTAAAAGATCAAAACTTAATTTACCTTAAGAAAAACAGAATGTACATATAATCATATAACCGGCATCAATAATACTACTAGCATTTAGGTATAAGATTCAATATCTGATAAACATGGTTCTATGTACTTTATGTATTTTAAATCATTTTTTCTTCTCAAAATCCCTATGTTCTACATATTATTATCATCATCATTCTATTTCAGTGTTGAAAAATAAAGCCATAAAGACATTGGTAGAGTTAGGCATGTTGGCACACACCTGTAATCCCAGCACTAGATGTTGAGGTGCATCACAGCAACATCTGGTCTCAAGCAAACAGATGAAAAAAGATATTAAATGAAATCAGTGGCGTCCACTTCTAAGTGGCAGTTCTTGGACTTGGTTGCAAGTAACTGTGTTGCAGAGATCATCTTCAGACAAGAGAAACTCAGTCTGCAGATTCCTAAACTAGCTCCCAGGAGCCCTGTGAGAACTAAAACCAAAGAATTGACCACAGGACTCTCTGTTTATCCTGTCAACTATGCTTGTCTCTGATTCTCCCCGTTTGTGCATCAATCACTCTCCTACTTAAACCGGCCTTTCAGTCTGACAGGGAACCCACCCTTTCTCAGGTTCAGGTTACTGAATTTAGGAAGGATAACATTGTCTAGAACTGGGCTTCCAAGCCACTTCCAAAACTTGGAGTAAAGTAAGTTATTAGAGGAAAAAGTATTAAAAAAAAACTCTGCTATACAGAAAAGACAAATAGCTCCATATTCACCTGAATTTCCTATATTCACAATCCATAGGCATTGCTATGATTTTGTTGTTTGTTTGTTCAGTAAATGTTATGCTTTCTAAGAAAGCATACAATTAGTACTATATGTTTTATGTGGATTAAAAAATACATTATGGAATATTCTAATAATTAGTTATTTGGGGAACATATTTTAGGATCTCTGACCTTTTCAAAGACCACAAAGTGTTCTGAAAGCTGAAAAAACTCATTGACTCCCTTCCAAAAAAACCCTAAAAATCAAAATAAGTAACTATAAATTTTTTTCACAAGAGCTAAATATTGGAAAGACAACATTAGCCCAACTAAGCTTTTATATGTGTGATTTTAATAGGTTTGCTATAAAAGTATTAAGTTCTCAAAATCTGGAAGTTTAGAGCCTACAGAGGATTCAAGATGATACTGCTTCATTAACATAACTCTCAGAGGATGAGAGATCCATCAGGATCAGAAAAAGAGTGAATGTTGTCACCATGCAGGAGTTTATTTTGCCACATCAATCCATATTGTCTCAAAATAAATGGAGTCATTTAAATTTTGGTTATTGTTGGATGGTTTTTGTTTTTGCCAACATTCTCACAAATGAGAAATTCATTATCCTGTGTTTGTTCACAGATTATTAAAATGATGATAAATTCTAGAATTATTATGTTACTGATTTAAAACGAAAACTCTTGAACTAAAAGCATCTTGATTATGTTGTTAAGCCTAGAATTACAAATGTTTAATCTGAACTGTTTAAGTAAAACCTGATGGTGAAAATGATGACTTTGGCCAGAATTAGAGGCACACTTCTGTAATCACCACACTAAGGAGGCTTCCAAGTTCCAAGAAGGCCTGGGCTACATAGGAAGACCATATTTTTAAAAGAAGAAAAAGAAAACAATAAATTATTCTTTAGTTGTTGGACATAAGTTCTGTTATAAGAACACTCTGTCCCCAGTCCATAAGCCAAACAAAAAATCCATTGCTTGTCCTTTTCCATACCTTACCCATCTCCTTTTACTTTTATTTCAATGCTTAATTTTATTACTCTGTTGCCAAATTCTTAAGCATTACCAGGATGGCTCCTATTTTAATTTAGATTTCTGTTTTGTAAACAGATTTTTTAATGTAACCAGATGTAAAGCACTATCACAGAGAATATGTAAGTGATATGGTATATGTGGCCTATCTTGATTTTTACCCAAAAAAGGAAGGATTTTTTTATTAAAAAATCCATTCATATTTATGGTGAAATATAGATGTTTTTGAAGAAGGGTGATAATTGTAATCCTTATACAAATATAAAATATAAAAAATATATAAGAGATATGTGCCAAATACTGTATTTATTTAATTAATTAATGAACAAAAAATTGCCACCAGCTCAAAGAAGAATTTAAAGTACCACATTTTAATAGTCTAACAGTGATGCAAAATTCAAAACTGGTCAATATCTGATGGGGAGGGGCCATAGCCAGACCTCACAGAACTCAGTGTGGATCTCTATGACCAATTATCATTTCATTGTTTCCATTATCTAAAACATAGAGATGTGAACTTGCTCAAAAACAATGAAAGGGACAATATCCCCCTGGTATCTGATAGCACTGAGCAGTGTGCTAGATGCTTTGTTTCTACTGGCTTATTTTGAATCTCTCTTAATTTTTCCTGCAAAAAGAATCTATCAACAAATAGATATAAATAAACAAATGGATACTTTTAAGTAAAATATCAAATGCCAATATCACAGTATTTTTTAAAGAAAATCAGGTAGCCTCTAAAACATTTCTCATTTTGACAATAATTATTGCTTCATGGATAGTACCTCAAGACCCCTGTGTTACCTAGGTAACATGAATGTTCTGTGGGAAAAATACTTCTTTTCATCCAAATCTAAGGGAGTATTTGACAAACAAATGGTCTGAAACAAATCCTTTAGGGAGCACTTTGGAAGAAAAATTTTTGATATAAATTTATTTATTCAAGCACTTCTTCAACTGTCGAATATAGCAGTTCTACTAACTTGGTCTTCACCATGTATATGAAAATAGAATCTTACATTCAAAAAGAAAGAAAAAGGGAAATTTTAAAAACATTTTCTCATATTATTTAGTTTTGATATTCATATTCAATTTGTTTACTTTTATGTTAGTTTTAGAATTTTTTTTTCAAATCTGTCCCTTCCATTTCCACACATGTTTAAATGTTCAAAATCCTGCTATGAGGAATAGGAGCTGTCATTCATTGCTGATGGGAAAGCAAAATGGTACAGCCATTTTGAAAGACAGTTTGCTACAAAACTAACATAATCTTGCCATATGATACAAAACTTGAGTCCTTTGATTTTTACCCAAAGGACTTGAAAAAAATCTATACGCAGATCTTTATAGAAACTTCAATTGTAGTTACTAATACTTGGAGACAACAAAGATGTAGATTCTTTTGGAAAATGGAATGTTCTTCAATGTTTAAAAGAATGGAGCTGGACGTGGTGGCTTATACTTGCAATCCTAGCAAGGATTTGTCCAAGCCAGCCTGGGCATAAAAGCCAGACTCTATTCAAAAAATAACTAAAGCAAAAATGGCTGGCAGTGTGGCTCAAGTGCTGGAGCACCTGCCTAGCAAGCATGAGATCCTAATTTTAATACTGCCAAAAAAAAAAAAAAAAAAAAAAGAAAGAAATGCACTATCAAGCCATGAAGAGACATGGAGGAAACTTAAATGCATTGCTAAGTGAAAAAAACGCAGTGTGAAAAGACTGCAGATTGTGTGATTTCAACTATGAAATTCTGGAAAAGACAAACTCTGGAGATAGAAAAAAGAGCACGTAGACAAATGAACAGAATTAACAGGGACAGTTTTAGAGGCACTGCAATTATGCTGCTTGATATTATAATAATGGATACATGTCATTTACATTTGTCAAGTCTATTCCCACTACTAGGAATAGACTTAGGGTAATTATGATGTATCTCAGTAGGTTCATCAATTGTAACAAATGTACCACTCTGGTGGGAGGCCATTGATAATGAGAGAGGCCATGCTTGTGTGGGGGTCAGGTGATATTTGATAAATATCTTTACCTTCGTTAGAGTTTTGATGTGAAGCTGAAACTGCCCTAAGGCATTATGATTTTTAGAAAATCTGACTAACTCAGGTTGACAAAATGAAAAGAAAAAGACTCTTGGAGGAGATACATCAAACTCATTTCTGGCACCTCAGAAATGTTCTTGCTGATAACTTTCAAAAACTATTATGAGCTAAAAATAATCATCTCCATTTTTCAAAAAATAAAATTAAGATTCAGAGGGTTTAAAGAGTTGACTTTCTGCATTTGTTATCAGTTTTTTCTAACTCTAATATTTGTACACTTTCTACTGTACCCTATGTATAATTCCAGCTTTCCATATTCTAATCTGCCAAGACAAGGTGGTAAAACAATCATTCAAAATTCATAAAAATGATTAATAATGACATATGTACAATTAACTTAGTTAATAAGGAAACCAAAAAAGACAAAATAGCTGGTTCCATGAGCATTTAAAAAGCACAATTAAAGAAATAACAAAATATAATTGACAAATAAAATACAAAACCAATCATTTTCATAAATAATAAAATTGAATATTAAATTTTGGAGCTATTATTCCTACTAGTTATGTTCCCTCAAATGACACCTCATTAATCTTTTTTTCCTTTGAAGATTAACCTCACAATATAGGCATGTAAAACACTGGAGCCCTTGTTAGTAAAACAGAATTGAGTCCTCTAAGAGAGAGTCAGATGAGGGTCACCCAGGCTTAATAGCAAGTGGTCTAGCATAGTATTTAAAAAATCAAGAATTATCACTTTGCTTTATTACCAATTTTGAAACAAATTATTTTATACAGTGTAGTCATTCCTCAGTACCTATGGGTGATTTGTTCCAGGACCTCAAAAAATACCAAAAACTGTTAGTTTAGTACAGTCCCTTATCTAAAATAGTGTAGTATTTGCATGCTACCTATACAAACCTCTATTATAATTTAAATCATCTCTATATTAATTAATAATATCTAATACAATGTAAATGTTTAAATTATAGTTATGCTCCATTGCTTATGGGATAATTATGAGAAACATTCTTTACATGTTCAATATAGACACAATTCTTTTTTCAAATTTTTTTGGTTGGTGATTGGCTGAATCTTTGGATGTATAAGTTCTGAATACACAGGATTGACTGCATAGTCATTTGAGAATATGGGATCTGTAACGAATTGTTCAAGTGCTATGTTGTCCTTTATTCTGCATTCTTAAACAACTTATTAAATTCTTTGTGACTTTATTTCCTAATCCTTAAAATGTGGACACTAACAATGAACGGTATGAAGTATTATAGTAATTAATGAGGCCTTGCACATGGCAAATCACCAGTCAGTGTTGATAATTGGAGGTTGACTCCATTCTGGGCTTTTCTATTACAGTCAAAAGGAAGGGCTATAGCAATTTTAACTCTTAGAGGGAAGTTGGTATTTTCTTTTTTTCACGTTCATGTAGATATTCTTTCATTATCTTGTCTTGATTTCTCAATATCAATGCTGTCTTGTATTTAGTGGTAATTGGGTTTTATGAAGCATGTTCCTAGTTGGTTAAATTTATATGTAGTTGTGTTCATGTCAGGCAAGCAACCCTGCTTAATCTAACAACACCACAAATTGGATAAGCATAAGTATATTCATGATTCTAGGACTGGGTCACCGATCAAAGATTCTATAAGATTGGCTTTAGAACACATGCACTAACACAATGTAAATTCCCTTGAACTTAGTATACAGGTATATTATCCATTGTGTTTACAGTTATGATATTTCTGTAGTTTCTTTAGTGGCCTTAAAACTAGGGTTAAATTCTGCTAAAGTGTGTAATTCAAAAATTTAGGAGACTCAGTCTCAAATACATTCTAGTTTTTCTTTTTCATTGTACTCATTTCCAAAATGCACATTTGGATATAAAAGAATATGTCATCAAGTGGAAATGATAGTTAATTACATACAAATAGTTTTATAAATGTGATGGCTAGTAGTCACTTAAAATTCCAAGATATTACTCTACACTGCATAATTTAAATTATAAATGCAAACCAAATGCTAAAGGTGGTACTTGGCAATGTTCTTGATTAGAATATCTGCATGTAGTTTTTGTTTATGCAGCAACAGAAGTGCCCTCCCTGGTTGTTTTGATATGTGAAGAATTTTCATAGAATCTCAAATACTTGTCACTGAGGCAAAAACTAATTTGCTTTCCATTATAATATCTGCCTTTCCATTCCTGTATTTAATTGTGGTGAGCTCTTGGGAGTACTTTCTGACTTTTATGCAAGAAAAAATGAGAGTAGAGTTGTTACTTTTGACAGCTTCCAGATGAAAAAAATTGATGGAAAATAGGTTGGAAAGCTGAATTAAATCCAAACTATAAAAGCTTTAATTAGTGGAAGCATAATTACAGGGAGCTATTGTAGAATAAAATTGAAATTGTATTAAAATATATTTTTCCAACTGATTTAAAGATGGAAAGAGTATGTTTTACACTCCAAGCAATTTCTCTAAATTACTGCCCATCATTGAATTTCATAAATTAAAACTGAATGCTAAAATAAAAGCTCTTGCTACCATTCTTTCTGTTTACTTAGTTGGGAATGATTTTGTAAGGTATTTTTTGAGCAGTAATATTGTTTCTTCCTGCTGAATATGGTTTAAACAGTTCAATCAATTTTGAGGCCAGAGATAAAAACTGATAGGTACTCAGTGTCATTCTCAATATAACCACGGACAAAGAATAGCTAAACACAATGCTTAGATTTTCTGTCTCCAAATATTCTCTCAAGGGACATGAATGGATAGGGATATGAAAATTAAAAAAGGAGTAGAAACTGGAAAACAACTAAGAATTCTGAGTTCTTACTATACAATTTTTAACACAAATACACATATATTTGGTCATTCATAATGTCATAATTAAGTTTGATTCTTTAAAAAAATCACAGTAACTTCCAAAGAGTCTTCTTGTTTATAGCATGGCTTCTAGATTTTTAGATTTTATTAGGCAGTAACACGCACAAACACATTCAAACAATTTTGCCAAGTAGTAACGATAAAAAACAACTACAACTCGTTTTCGCCATTATTTTAGCAAGCAGATTTTTCAATAAGAAAAACACCAAGGAAGAAGGAAGAATGCTATTGCAAACGAAGGGAAAGTCTTTCCAAAATGGAAAGGAGTTGATAATTTTTATGTGTCATGCACTGAATATACTACATTTTTTAAAAAGAAAACGTGTCAAGGATTGGTCAAAATTATGTTAGAAGGTATTGTTAAGAATTATTGGACCAGTGGTAAGAGCATGATGTATGGGCCATTCACAATCTAGCTGCAACCTACTATTCTATTCTAAACTATAGTTTTTACCCATGTATTCTAACCTTCAGTTACATAGACTCACTAGTCATGCCTCCTCTCCCCCTCAGGAAGCTCAGGGTTTGGAAAGCACAGACTTGAGTTGGTGGAGAATAGAATGAAAGAGGGTAAAGTGGTTTTATGAAACAATGTTTCCCATAGAAATAAAAGTGGGGATGATGGTCTCCAGAACTCCAACTGGAACATATTTTTAGTATTTATGGGCTGATTTGAGAATTTAAACTCCTTAGGAATTTTCCTTTTTTTTTCAGTTAAAAAATTAAGTTTTAAACCTAATCTCCTCCCTGAAATATAACATATCAAGTAGGTAGACTTCTAAATCTAATTCTTATGGGTGTCTAATTTTTAAAATCTAAGTATCATTTACAGTTTATAACTCACTATTAAGCGAAAAAAGTAGACCACCAAACCATTCACAAAGTTTCCATTTTCTGCCAGTGCCTCACACTCTACCACTCTTAACCGTCACATTAAATTTCTTTTACATTGTAATGTTTGGTAAATTTAAAATGAGCAAAATTCAGATCATAACACATTTTAATCTACTGAGGTCTTCATATGGCAGTATTTAACTTAATAAACTAACAGTTTTTAAAAGCACCCACAGAAACACGGAAAAATCCATTCTTGAGAATTTTTCAATTAGGACAAACATGTCTAGAATGATAAGAATTTCACACCTCTCCACACTCAGAAAGTAAATTTTTATCTCCATGAATTCCAATTCTCTTTGGTGATTAACATTAAATTCCCAGATGAATCCTGAAATAATAAATTATTACTCTTCTAAAGCTTCAGTTTCTTTGACAACTTTAATCAGGCCAACATATTTTAAAATGTACAACAATGTAGGCTCATCTTTACTCTATGTTTTTCTTTTCAGACATATTATATTCTAAAACACTTATTTTAGAGAAAATTTGAACTTTAGACAATGACTGTTTCAACTGATGAATTTTGTGCTGTTATCTATTTTTATGGGCAGTGTATAGTAAACAAATGACAAAGTCTTTAGCTTCATCACAGCCTTCTCAGTTATAATGTATGAACAATGTAAAATTCAAGTTAAAAATTATAAAACCATTTTCATAGACAAATTGTAGTTGCAGACATGGACCGATCTATTATGAAATTGCACAATTTTAGTTTATTTTATTGTGCTGGGTGGGGGTAGCATTTACATAAAATATGTCATACTTGAATTTACCCCCTCCAGTACTTTCCTTTATTCCCCTTCACCCAGATTCCTGAAACAGTTTCAACAGGTATCATTTTTGCATTTACATACACATGTATACATTATTTGCATCTTATTCATCCTCCTACCCCTTTCCCATCATCCCCGATACTGGTGTTAACTCCCTGCTCCCCACACAGAACTTATTCTGCCCTCCTGTCTCATATTTTTTAGAAGAAAGTCATAAAAGATAAAAAGAGAAACATTTTTGCTTGTTTGAGATAAAGATAGCTACACAGGAAGCTTCCTTGCGCTATTTCCATGCATGTATGTATTAGAACCCTAATTGGTTCATCTCTGACAGTCCCCTTCACTCCTCTCTAGTCCTCTTCCCATGGTGGCCCTGGCCAGTTTAGATTTCTACAGTCATTCCCGAACAGTGAGCAGAAATTGCACAATTTTCAAAGAACTGAAGACTTTTTTTTTGTTTCTTACAATATCCTAATGCTTATGGGACCAGCTAAGTTATTCTTAACCTGTATAGTAGTATGCAAATATCATACAAATGTCATGTGTTGGATGTTTTCCGAAGGGCAAACACAGTGTGTATATCAGATTCCCACACACACAGCCCTGGCTCCTACTATGGCCTGCTGAAGAGAATTTAATTCCACTTTAGCAAGAAGTAAGAAGATCCTTTTCAGACATAGTCCCCTTGGTGATTCCCAGGACTTCTCAGGGAGATAGTCATATCTGATCAAATACATTAGCTAAAATAGGTGAAAATTGTCACTCAATGGTTTAGTGAGTCTTGCTTTGCCTTTGCAAAGGAAGTAGAAAATTCCATCAGCTTTAAAATCACTTAATCTCTGAGGAAGACTTCGGGCTGCTACCACTGTGCACAATCCCTGGAAGAGACCCTTACTCCACACAGTTTCATTTTCCCCTGGACATTTGTATGATGTTTATTAAAGTTTCTCTAAAGTCTGTCTGTCTTCCTCCTTCTGTTCTCATTCTTGCATAGGGATCGTAAGTCAATCAGGCTCTCACTTTCTTAATTTGCCTTTCATTGTTTTGAAGAAAAAACATAATCTTGCTGAAATGTATAAAATCATATTTTGAATGATATTCCCAAATTGAGATATAAGGAAATGATGGGGATTCTCCTAAGAAAATTTATCTTTCACTTCATTGTTTAATTTTAAAGTTAATGAAACATTAAACTCAACATCTTAGGAAACTGACATATTTTTGTATAACAGTACTATTCACGTGCATGTGTGAGTGTGCACATGTTGCGTACAGATGATAAGCAGTGAAGGAAAATAAAAAGACCATGTAAACTAAGCTATAGAAAATAATATTGATAATCAATAAAAAATACAAACGTTTAATGCCTTCATACTCTGATTTTGTCAAATGTTATAAAACTGCATTATCAGTTATAAATGTATATGAAAATTGAAAGTAAAAATGTATGTGTTTAGTATGCTACAATTTAAAATGTTACAAATAATGATAATTCAAACACTTATTTCTTTGTGAAACTTACCAAAACACATCAGGGTTCTTAGTGACATTTTTTCTAAGATTCAAAAATTATAAGCAACCTCAATGTCTGTCAGCTTGTGAATGAATAGACAAAAGTGGTATATATCCATTCAGTGGAATGCTATTCAACAATAACAAAGAAATTATTGATTCATGCTACAGTGTCAAGGAACCTGAAAACCATTATACTAAGTGAAAGAAGGCAAACATGTTATACAAGACCACCTTGAATGATTCCATTTAAATAAAATGTCTAGAAAATGCAAATCTTAGAAAGAAGGTTGGTAGCTGCCTAGGGGAGAAGTTGGAGGAAGCAGGATAAACAGTAAATGAAGATAAAAGATGTGAGGGGAGTGATGAAAATGTTCTTAAAACTCTAAATGGTGATGACCGCATAACTGGCTAAATTTACAGTATACAATAATCATTAAAATATATACTTGAAAAGGTGAATTACAAGATACATGAAATTCATCTCACTATTATTTACTTATTTAATTATGAAAATAGCACAATGAAACAAGAGTAAACACTCTTTGAAAAGGGGGTAAAAGTGGGTTAAGGGAATAAAAGGGAAGGGGTAAATTGTTCAAAGTACTCTGTGTACTTCTATAGAATTATTACATGAAACCCCCTTTTACTAGCAATGTGTACTAATTTAAAAAGTAAATAAAATTTAAAAAAGAAAAAAGAAGTACTTTGAACAGTGCTTGTTCTCTTTTCATTCATAACACTTATGGAATAGTTTACCTTGGTAAACTATTTTCTCTTCTAAGGTTGAAGCAACTTCTACGATTTAATCTTTTGTGCTTTCAATATTGTGAAATGTCTATGAGCATTCATTTAATGTGAAGAGGGCCTTTTTGTTTTGTTTTCAGCTGACATGACTTCCTCTAGGATATTTTCATTTTTTTTTCATCACAACCACCGCCCTCCCTCATGTCAATAAATTTGTCTTCATCAAACTTCTACATCTAAAGTAGCTGTCTCAAATAATCTCAGTATGAACATTCCTATGTTCAACTATTTTCTTCTACAGCTTCATTACAATTAACTCGATTTTCACTTGTAACAATTTCTCTTTTTGTTTTTTTTGCTACATGCTCATTTTTTTTTATCAATTTTCATTGAATCTCCCATTTTTGAAAAAATGTCAAATGAGATTATCGTTGACAAACAAGATGGAAAATGATCAGAGGCTTTCATGTCTTTGTGTGAATGAACAAGAAAAGTACAGTGACCAATTAGTGGCAGATGGTGAAGGAACTGAAGTGATTGGTCATAGGTCATGTAAGCATCTTTTGTTTGTTTAACAATTTGTAGACTGAACAGCTAGCAGGGAATTTTCACTTAATAAAATAATTCACCACTAACATACTACGGTAACTGAAATTTGAATTCTTTTCCTAAAGAGCAAGTGCTATTTTAATGAATTTTGGTAAAGTAAATTTATTCATATTGCGGTTGTACAAAGCAACATCTGTGTGTGTATCTGTGTGTTTGTGGACATTGTTTAATGTAATTTGTTATATTGGCTATAAATTAAATTTATATCCAAGTGTGAAAGAATGAGAAAGATGTTTAAAAAATGCTTTGAACATATTAGTTGCTTATTTTCCTTCCACAAAAAAAGTTCAAAGTAGAGAAGTAGTAGGTTCCACACTCCATGCTTCTCAGTCAGTTTTCCCGTCCAGGTGACTTGTATCTAAAGCATTGTCTCATGATTTCAGGATGGCTGTCCCATGAGACACTGCAGTGTTAGGCAGAGAGAAGGAGGAAAGACAAAGAGAACAAATACCCAGAAATTCTGTCCCTCTTTAAAGGAACTATCCTGGAAGATGCTCGCCCCATGGACTTTCAATGCTGCAATGTGTCACATGATCAACTCTGACTACACACCAGTCCAGAAAAAGTTTATTTTGAATCCAGCTACATTGTTACTCTTTACAAACTGAAGTTCTCTTAATTAGCAAAGAGTATTAGAATGAATATTGAATAGATAACTATTTCTACCTCATTATGTTCTTTGTTATTTCACTTTATTGTACAATAAACATTTTTCTTAATGCCAGCCCGTCTTTGAATCCACTGTGCTGGAATGCCGTATACTATCCCATCGAAGGCAGGAATCATTAATAACTTCATTGCTATTATGTTCTCATGTCCATTCCTTTCCACTTATTACTGATTTTTTTCCTTTACTTGGAGGACTTTTTTAATGATTGATCAAAGGGTACGAATGTTTTATGCTCTTAAAATTGTCAATTTAGAAGAATCTTTATTAAAATTAAAATATACAACAGAAAAATGCCAGTTCACCAATTTTTTATCTATCTTTCTTGACTTCTTTGATTAAAAGAATTTTCTTCAGATATCTACATTCCAGATTTTTATAAATTCCATTTTAGTGTACAGTTATTTTGTTCTTTTCACTTGCTACAATTTAGTTTCATTTTTACTATTTTCCTGGGCAAATATAAGTCAACTTGTACTTATGATTCGGTATATAAGGTAACCAAGGGGCTTAACACCAATGGTAGCCTTTTTTTTTTTTTTTATGAATGCAGTACATGGTACATAACATACACATTTTTCTACATGTGATTTAATGGTACACAGTTTCTTGGATTGGGGATGGGTGGGACTTTTTTTTATATAAAATGACCCCTAAATGCACAAAAGTAGTACCCCCTCAGCAGAAGAAGTTGTGCCCACATAGAAGAACTACCATACCATGTACAGCCTATCAAGAAATATTTTTTTAAGGCTGTGTAGGTAGGCCCATATGAAAATGTTTTGTCTATCCAATTTTAATCATTGTCTTAATAGCCAAACTCCATGTAAGATGTCCCTTTGAAATAGTCTGCATTGCATGCAGCTTGATTCTTTTTGAAACTGTGTTTGAAATTGTCTGTGATTTCTGAGGTCCTTCTCTCTATGTGATCGCTGGTCACTTCCTGTGTACCGATGATAGTTGTGTATGATTGTAAACTAATGAAGAGATGATATCTTAAGAATTCAAAGTAATTGACAATTTTGGAATCTAGGAGTTGTTTGAAATACAAGAGATTTTACTATTTTTTCTGAGATTAGAATGATGATGCACTAGCCACTGTCTGGCAAGACCCACTGCCTACAAGTATGGTGGTGAGATGCATACCAACAATTGAAAGGATGGTCATTAAAATGCTTAGGAAACTGTGCTAGTTAGATAGAGATACAGCAATAACTAAACTGACTTATTTGCAGAGAGAAAACAGGTATCTGTAATAGCAAGGCAAAGTAAGGTCCAGTTTTGATTTTCTTTATTTACAGATTTTTAACTTCGTATGAAGGACATTTGATGGTTCTTCCCCAAATGGACAGAATCAGACTGGAGATCTTGAGTAAATATTCTCTTATAACAATTGGTTCACAGCTGGGGTCTGGAGCTATACTGCCTACATCTAGTCTTGGCCTTTATACTTCACTGTGGGATGCTGGGTAAATTACTAACCCCTCCTGTGCTTCAGTTTTTCTCTGTGACAGAAAGGAAAAAAGAAAGAAGAGAGAGAGAGAAGGGAGTGAGAGGTTGAGGGAAGGAGGAAGGTACGAAGTAAGGGAGGGAGGGAGGGAGAAAGGGAAGAAAAAGAATTGGAGGGAGAGAGGGAGAGAGGAAAATAGAAAAGAAAAAAAAGATCAATAATATTACCTGTCTAATAGTGTTATTATGATTAAGTATTGGTACACTGAAAAATGCTTAGAACAATGCTAGGGGGTGGAAAGAACTTTAAAGTGTTATAATTATTGTTATTTATTTTTGATTTGTTGGACTAAAGACTGTCAGATATAAGCCATCTTTCCATGATGAGTTGTTTCTGGCCACATCTTTTTCTTTCTTTTGTCCTGGCATACCACAATTTAAATAAATAAATGTATAGTCAGCCTTTTCAGTCAGCATCACATGCTTACAGAATTTCAATGACAAAGAGATGGTGAAGGATTTCTATCCCACTTTCCCTTTGTCACAGATGGCCGGGCCACTCTGCCTTTTGCAGTGACTGCCTAGCATCTCATAATGCTTTGATAAGAGCTAGGAAAGCTTCTCTTTTTCCAAACTTATAGTAGAAACATTCCTGAAAGAGAGTAGAGAGTCTCTGTGGTGATTCTCATCATATAGGTTTGGGGGCACATTTTTTAATGTTTTTCTTTCTGGTTGAACATTTGTTTCTTCTGACATCGCTAACGTATGTCCAAAGTAATTTGAAAGCAAGAAAGTGCAAATGTCTCTGCTGTAAGAAATAAATCTGCACCATTTTCTCTGATCAAACCCTGAAAAGTTGCCCCTGCAGAGAGCCAGATAAAATAAGGGATACAGAGACCTTCCATGGCCGAGTGCAATAACTCATTTTTGTGCATTTGGAATGTGAAGCTATACTATGTGCTTCTGCAGATACAAGCCAAGAGAAGTTGTGTGATTAGATTTTTAATCCCATTAACTCTAATTGCTTCTCAGAAGCTGTGTACTTACAGTATGTGTCCTGTTTTAGAAATGCAGATGAAAGAGAAAGTGATGAAATGCTTCCTCCATTCTGGATGGGAAACCAAGAAGCTAAGAAAACAGTTCATAGGCAATAGGCAAGTAATGGAGAAACGCTGGCTGAGTTTCTTCGTGATGATTATATATGCTTTAGGATATAGAAATCCTCCTGACCACTCTAAAATTTCAGCATAAGGAAGCTTGTTACCCTCTTGTTCATTCTTTGAAATTGAGCTTTAACACAATTGTACTTTTGGTAGTTTGACCATAAATTGTTGTACTGAAGAAAATGAATCTCTGAGGTTAAACATCTTTTATTTCAGAAGATACAAACATAGTCATTGTCTTTGTGTTACCAAATAAGGCCTATTAAATACAAGGCTGACCTAGTGGAAATGATAAACACAATAACTTCAAGGAAATAGAGATAAACTGTAGCTGAAGTTTTGGAAAATAGGAAAGCATAATTGAGTAAATTAAAAATAATTTGAAATCACAGTTATAATAGTGCTGCATTTATTTTTACCCTGCCAGTTTCATGCTGCATGGGCTACAGAATGAGAATGCTTCAATGTAGCTAGACTTACTACTTTTTAAAAAATGATCTTACTACCAATAAATCCATTTTGCTCTGTACAATATCTATTCATCATGAGCATACTGACCTAAAAATGAGATTGCGTTTTTACTAAGACAATCATAATTTTAGATATTTGAACACTTAGTAGAGAGAAGTTGTTAGTTGAATATAGTGAAAACAGAAACCAAAAATGATTGGAAAATAAAATGCCACAAGAATATCCAAAGAGAAAGCACCAGGAAGAGAGAGAGAGAAAGAGAGAGAGAGAGGGAGAGAGAGAGAGAGGCGGAGGAGGAAGTGGAGTATGAAAAGAACAAGGAGAATGAGAAGGAGGTGGAAGAGGAAAAGTCAAATATGTGAATGTATCAGTTTAGTTACAATAGTTGTACTTAGGAAAAGGGCAAATGAATGTTTAAAAAATAAGGATCCTGGGTCCCCAAGTCCAGACTGGACTCACTTTTGAGCCCCTGTCTTTGATGATCATATTACTGGACGTTTTTGCAAATGCAAAGAAAGGAATGAGCCACCTTGGCTAGCAGTTTATACATCATTCTTGAGAGGACAAATTTAGAAGGAAAGTACATCAAATATCTCATGATGAACTTCAAATTTTAACACATTTTATATTGTAAAGGGTAAATTTAGTATGGGATCACAATGCTTTCACATAATTAATATTTGTAAAATATTTAATAGTAAAAAACATGTCTAGAGTTTTTATAAGAACTTTATTAGAGAAATTAAAGTTGGGTTTATTCCAAACTTCCTATTTTGAAGCACTTATTGGCACATTATAACCATACTGACCTTTAACTCCTCCAGGTCTGTATTAAACTCATTGACAGGCCACTAACTTGTGCCCTTTGAGCCAAATTATTGCCATTAGAGAGCTCAGTTTAAGTACCATCATTGCATCAGATTGCTGTACTTGCTTAATTAGCATAACACTAGTGTGAAGAGTGCAGCTAATGTAAAGTCCCATTCATTGTACAGTTCCCCCTCTAGCTCTATGATGAGGATTTGGCAGCAAATTTACAGCTAAGAGAATTTTTTGCAGACATCAGAGTTAACCCTTGTTTCTGGGTGAAGAGATCAGAGCCATTAATAAAGATGTTGAGTCATTTTGTATTAATTGTCATTTAGAGCTTGTTTCTTCCCTTGGGCAGAAAGTGACCTGCTCAGCATCAAAAGGGACTATGCCAGAGAGTATTTAAGTATGCCTGATCTAAATACATAAGAATGTCATCAAATTAAACCCTAAGGAATACTTCACTACAGATATTTAGTAAATTATATGACCATGGGGTTGTTTTAAATTGTCTTCAACACTCTGGATTTGTATTATCAGTTACTCAAAAAAAAAATCAAGCATAATTTCAAATTTGACAGTTAAAGTAGCTTTCAAACAGTGACTATAGTTGTTTACTTATTTTTATTCCACTTAGAAAACAAGGAAATTAAGTGAGATGTTTTATAGGTCATAAGTGAATGTACAAATTATCCTAAGCAATAAGTTTCCCTCTTTGTTCTTTTGTCAGGAATAGTTGTGGATTATTTACTATCAAAGAACTAAAGGCCTGGACAGGGACAGTGTTTCTACCTAGAAGCTCTCTGTTTATGTGTGGACCAGATGCTCATCCTTAATACCCATCTCCCAAAAAGATATCTTCTTTACATTTTTCCCATGAAGTATAACTCTAATTCAATTCACCCAAAATATCTAGCATTGACTTTACTTTTTTATATTCATTATCAAACACAAATATGCTGTGCTAATGGAATATATTAAAATCCATATAATCATCTGCTTAGTAAAATTCATTGAATATTTGTCAAGTAAGAAAAGTAAGGATGAATCAAACATGCATCCAGGATTCTAGAAAACGTTACCATATTAGCGTATTATGTACTAAATGGTTGGAGGCTAATAAAGAAGCAATGAGTGGCAATCACAGTTTAAAAGAAGAAATGTTTTCCAATATCTCAATGGAGAAACTACAAGCATCTTAGGTAGAATATTAGTTTGTTGAGAATCCCTGACTTGCAGTCACACACCTATTCTGTAACAAAACAGTCAAAACCCCACATATTTCCAAAAGTCATCCAAACATCTTGAATTGACCTTTTCTGATAATCAAATATTTCTAGAGAATTCAAAGGAAAAAAATTTTTTGAGGAGCTAGATCTTGAGCTATTCCTTTAAGGCTAAAAATGTTCTAAGCATGTAAAAGTGTGATGAAAAATCCATCTAGTTCTAAGGACGTACAAAAGCAAAACCACAGAAACTGTGCATATGAAACAATGAATGGTACATATAGCAGCTTATGGGGAGAGCCACATTGTATTTCCATAGGATACACTGAATAAAAATTTACCCCATAAAGATGATTTGTTATATAGAATTTAAATATTTGAGAGGCAGAAACAATGCCCCAAACATCTATAACAGTCAGCTCTTATTTTTTCCTCTCTCTCTTTTTTATTCATTTATTCACATGTGCATACATTATTTGCATTATTTCTCCCCCTTCCCTCCTCTCCCATCCTCTCCCCCATTCCCACCTCACTTCCAGGCAGAATCTGTTCTGCCCTTACCTCTAATTTTGTTGAAGAAAAGACATAATAAGCAGAATAAGGAAGACAAAGCATTTTTGCTAGTTGAGTAAGGATAGCTATATAGAAAGATTCCTAGCATTGCTTTCATGTACAAATGTGTTACAACCCATGTTGATTCAACTCTAACTGATCTTTACACTGATTCCCGATCCCTTTCTCATGTTAACCTCCGTTGCTTTAAGGTTTCTGTATTAGTTCCTCTGGAGTGGGGATATCAAACACTCATGTTTGGGGTTTTCTACCTATTTCTATATCTCCCGTTTGTGCTCTCCCCTTGTCATGTGATCCAAGTCCAACCACACTGATGCATTTGTCTAGATCTAAAGTCTGCATATGAGGGAGAACATATGAATTTTGGTCTTCTGAGCTCAGAATGATGTTCTCCAGTTCCATCCATTTACCTGCAAATGATAAGATTTCATTCTTCTTCATGGCTGAGTAAAATTCCATTGTGCACAAGTACCACATTTTCTTGATCCATTCATCAGTAATGGGGCATCTTCGTTGTTTCCATAACTTGGCTATTGTGAATAGCGCTGCAATAAACATGGGTGTGCAGGTGCCTCTGGAGTAATCTGTGTTGCATTCCTTTGGGTATATCCCCAGGAGTGGGATTACTGGATCATAAGGCAGGTCTATGTTTAGATTTTTAAATAGCCTCTAATTTTTTTCCAGAGTGGTTGCACCAGCTTGCATTCCCACCAGCAGTGTATGAGGGTTCCTTTTTCTCCACATCCTCGCCAACACATGTTGCAGTAAATTCTTAAGGCAATCAATTACAAGCATATATGGAAAGTTCATTTGCTTCAAAATCTAAAAAAAAAGTAGGAAAAGGCAGCTAAGCGTTTTTGGAAAAGATAAAGAAAAATGCTTTGTTAAAATATATTAATTTATCACAGGGATGATCCAACACCAGTAATTTAGGAGAAAGGGACCTTAAACCTCCCAAATAGAGGTTCTCAAACTCATTAAATTTCATTAAAATTGCTCAACATTTTATCACAAGTATTAACTACTTTCTAGAATTGGTTATAAACTGCAATGTCCCCCAATTTCCTTCTTAGGACAAGTTCAAATCATAGGTTTCTTCATATCTTAGTACCAGAATTCAATGCCAACCACTCAGAAATAATTTGAAATTGAAAACATAGTGTAAGCAGAGATTTTTTGGGTAGGTCCCTAAAATCACAACAAAAGTAAAAATAGATAAATGAGATTATACCAAACTAAGAAGTTCTGCACAGTAATGGAAACAACCAACAGAGTTAAGAGATGATCTAAAAATAGAAAATAATATTTGCAACTATTCATGTGTAATTTGGTCTGGAAATTTGGAAGCTAAGAGATGAGTAGGAAATATTTATTTCAAAATAGAATCACACTTGAAAACAAATTTCTGCTAATGTAACTTTTATTGCAAAAGTCCATAGAGATGTACCCAATTCTTAAAGTATGAGTTAAAAGTGTTTATATATATAAATTTTTTGTATAAGTTTTGTATGCTTTTAAATATGTTTTGTTAGAAGACAGATGAATAGATAGATGATAGCTAGATAAGATACAAAAGATAAATAGATAGATAGATAGATAGATAGACAGACAGAAATGTATATACAGTCAACCCTCTGCATCTGTGGCTTCCACATCTGTGAATGCAAACAACCCCTGATCAGAAATATCCTTCAAAAAATTACACCCTTATTGAACATAGACCAACTTTTTTACTTATCTTTAGTCCCCAAACAGCACAGTCTAACATTTATTTGCATATCATTTTCATTATATTAAGTATTAGGAATAATCTAGAAATGCTTTAAAAAATATGGGAAGATGTGCATAGATTACACACAAATGCTGTACCATTTTATATCAGGGACCTGAGCAAATGTGGATTTTGGCATCTATGGGAGTCCTAAAACCATATGTGGATACTGAGTTAAGACTACACAGCAAAAGTTGTGATGCCCCTTCAGTCTTCTGCCTAGCATATATACTCTTTTTGGTTATTCCTTCTCTATCCCACTTTTACTACTTTTTAATTCTTTTGATTTTCCTCCATCTTATAGTTGCACTCTGCTTTTAGCCAATCTTGATAGAGTTATTGGTCTTTATTTTCCCCCATTTAAGTGTACTACTGAAAAGGGACAGACATAGAAACTGAAAAAGCATAAAAGCCCTCATGGTACTCTGGCATTAGGGTAAATTAAAATCAGTCTACACTTCACAGACAGTCAAGATGACATGTACACTGCACCTTGCTACTCAAAGTGAGGTGCTTGGACCAGTATGTGCAGCATTACCCAGAACCCTTTTAGAATTTCAAGCCTATCTCAAATTTATTGAATTTGAATATTCTGTTTGACATGGGTTTTGGGTGATTTGTAAACCCCATAGTTTGAGAATCATTGTTTCTAATCAAGGTTGCTGTGCTATATAATTTTCTTCTTTTTTGCTTTGAGTTTTATTTAAAAATGTCACTTGCCCTTGTCTTATCCTTGGTAGTTATCATGATCCTAACAATTAAAATGATCTGAAGAAAAAATTCATTCTACTACTCTAGTTAAGAAAATATTTAAAATAATATAAAAGAAGACATTTGCAGAAACCTGCAGCAAGTTTTTGCAAAATACAGAAACAGTATTGAGAGGCAAACTTTCTCCAGATTAAGGAAGAACAGATTGCTTTCACATATTACAATCCCTATTCTCAAATTATATGAAGATAGTTCAAAGCAACCTTGATGAACTACTTCTTCTATGTAAACCTCATAAAGCTCAAATGACATATTGCTGAACCATCTCAATTTAGTTACTGATCCTGTTTGTTAGCACAAAGTAGTCTAGGCTCCTCTGGAGTAACACATTTATTACTTTATCTAGAATGTCAGGCACTACATGGTCATAAAGGCCGGTGTGAAGAAACATTTTGCCCTATGCAAAACTGACTGAAGTTGTTATGCTTATACATAACCTTGTATAAACATGCAGTCATCTACTAATAACCATATTGCATACATTTACCAGCAGTGTGATTATAATCAGAGAACCATTTCACTTCCAAAACTAGTAGTTTTACTATGTCAATCATCCCGCACATAACTATACAATGTTAAGTGGAACAGTATTCACTAACATGATTCTAAAGATGACAATGGCGATTTTAAGTCATTAAATCTACACTAGTGAAATACTTGTTTGGTCATACGTTATTAAACTTCTCTATAAATGACTGTATATTTTAAGAAAATCTGACAAATATAAGAAAATTTGTTGATGGAGTATAGCAGATTTCTACCAAAGGATAAATTTAGCTATACTTAAAATAACGTCGGAGGAGTTTCTAAAATTCTGAGGAATATATGTTGCCTAAGAAAAGTACTAATGATTAGAACTGTTTAAATGTGGAATGAGATTCTTAGTAGCTAATGACTCCTTGACCAATAGAGACATTCCAAAACATGCTCAATGACAACCTGGAGGCAAATTTTAAAGGGTCATCATAATACAAAGAAATTTCCCAGTTCTGAACTTTTTAGATTCCAAATTTCTACAATCTCTAACATTTTGGCATTTTTTTATCCATGCAAATATACACTTACTAAAGAATACCTAATCATGAAAAAATTGAATCTCATCGGAGTATTCTGTGAAAAGCCAAGCAGAAAACAGACACTGAAACTGTCTTTAAAAATGTAGAGTATGAAATCCAGTACATGAAGTGATAAAGAACAAGATGTATCTGCTTTCCTGATAATCTGGATTCTTCAACCGATCTGTTCTCTCAAACCCCTAATTTCTCATTTACCTGTACAACCATTAGGGCATCAAAGCTGGAAGCAAGCTTATTAATTATTGGCTGCAAAGTCTTTTTACACATGAGGAAATTACCAGAATTGTATCCATTTTGCAACAATTTGTTGGGAACCGAAAGCCACAGTCTGACAAGTTCACTGTGGTTTAGCAGCATAAATCTGCAGGTGCACCATGTCTCCATCATGGTGGGACAGAACACTAAATGGTTTCCCTTGACTAAAAAGAAGTTTATACTTAGTCAAGGACACTGGTAGTAAGAATGCAGGGTGGCAAAAACAGAAAGGTTGTTTCTAGGTCGGAATGTTTTTGATAATTAAGTTTTTTCCTCTTTTGTATAAAGCTTGCTGAGAAAAACAAAATTTTGCCAGTTGGTCACCAGCCTTCTGGTCATGTGTCTTGTCATTCCCTTCCTGAGTGAGTGAGTCCTTTTGTGTGTCTCATCTGTTCATTCCTTTCCGGAGTCCTTTTGGGTCAAAGACCTCTGAGATCCTGGCAACAATGTCCCTTTATTTTGAATGCTTTCTGTTTTCAAGAACATGTATAAATCATGCTAGATGGTCAACTTGTAAAGATAAGTGCCTTGATGTTATTTCATTCTGATTTTGTGTATGGAAGCAAATATAATGCCACCAGAGAGTATTTTCTCCAACAGAAACAAAACACAGTCTTATAATAACAGTTATGAGACCGATCAACATCCAACATCTAGTTATGTTTAAAAAGGTGTTTTAATTTTCTAAATATTAACCATAAAGAATCAAGCTATCTGAATTTCAGATAAACAGTGCCCAGACCAATAGTTAAGGTGATGATACATGCCAAAGGCAGTGAATACCTCTCTTTGATTCCATATTCCTAGGTCCAAAGGAGCTTAAATAATAAAGAGAATTTACTTCCTCACATAACAGGAGAGACTGAGGGAAAAGCACATGTTTAGGAGAGTTTTGTCATAGTAATGGTTTCCTGTCTCTGCTGTCCTCAAATCTCAATCCTGCTCCACGTATCCACAGTTATCCTTAATCCTCATGATTAAGGGCATAAGTGTTTCAAGAACTTCCCAGATCTAGCTGCTTCCTCATTCACATTCAGGGATTGAATGAGATCCCTGAATAGAAGTTTTGAACAAACTTTAATGAGAACAAATGAAGTGTATGTCAACTTCTGAAATAATCACGGTGGCAAGAGGATGGGATCAGTTCAATCCAACCTCAAGACTATGAGACCTTGAACAGGAGTTCAAAAGCTTCAGTGCACAGCAACAATGCTCACTCCATAAAGGAAATTTATTTACATCTTATGGAAGTTACCCGTTTCCATGCATGAAAGTAGTGTTGTGGCCTTTAAATTTGATAAATAACTACTTATTAATATGAAATGTGATAATCCATTAAAATAACTCAAAAATACTGCTGGGTTTTATAATCTCTTCTGCAATATTAGCAAGAATAAATTTTATTACATTTAAAAAATATCCTCCTCTTCAATCAGTGTTCCTTTTAAAATGGTTAGAATTTTAAGGCTTTTATATATAAATTTTCTAAAAATATTTTAAAGCATCTCAACTGGGAAAGCAATTTCATGCTTGCTTTTTAAAGAATCTATTCAAGAACTCATTAAAACCATTCATTTAAATAATCTCCTGTATGTTCATTATACTATACCCTTTGGTAGAAAAAAAAGTATGAACTGCTGCCAGAAAGCAAATGAAAAGAACAAATGTTAAATGTAAAAGGTTAGTCCTTCATTAAAATTGTTTAAATAAGCAGCAACTCCCCCTGTACCCTTAAAGACTCTTCTAAGAAACATTTATACACATTTAGACAGCTAGTTGAAAGCAGAACAAACTTTAAAAAAATCTGTAGGTCAGTTTCCTGAACCACTAGATTTTGGATCACTTCTGCTATTTGCTTTTGATTATAGGTTAACAAAGAGAACACAATATGACCAGATGATGTGGATAAACATAAGCCAGAATCTTAGGAGGAGTCTAATAAATGGCAAATGTTTACACACCCCTACTTTGAAGAGCATCTACGTTTTACTTAGTAGCCTTTGCCTACTGTACATACTTTAGTATGTATTTTTTTGCTCTTACTTTTTTGATAATAGTTTTTAGGATCTGGGAATGTCTTGATGAAGAAGATATAAATAATCTAAAATGATTTGAATTACCCTTTAAGGAAAGGTTTTAATATGGAAATTCTTTTCCCCTAACTTCTAAATATGTAAACAACTGAAATTTTATCTGCTCCTTACATACTTCTTAAATGACTTGAATTCTAGCAAGATTGTGTGCAGTATTCATTATTGTTTCTCCTGGTTGACTGTATTTCATTGTCATTGTCTTCTCTTTTAAGCACCTATGTGGTATAACTGTAACTGATAGAGCAATAATATGACAGAGTATCTAATTCTCTAGCTACTTCTTTTTCAAATAATGTCATGAGCTGTCTTGTTTCTAGATGTCATTTAACTTCAAGAACACATTGTTTGTATGTACCCAAGGGACTCACAGAAGACATAAACAAATGAAAACACATCATGAACTTGCATAGGAAAATTTAACCAAGGGACAATGTCATTGGTCTCAAGTTAGCTTATACATTTAAAGTTATTCTAATATAAGTGTCAATAATACTGTTCTTAGATACTTTGGAAAGCAAATTCAGAAGTTTATATTTTAATAAATATACTATTAAAAATAATACTAAAGAATTATGTATTATTAATGAAAATAACATGCAAATAAGGGAGTAAAACAGATACAATGTAAATGTATACAAGAAATAAACTCAAGTGTATCCAAGAATTCAATATATGCTAAGGAGGCATCCTGAATTTTAGAAGGAATTTAGATCAGATAAAATACATATTGGGACATTGTGATAGTCAACTAAAAATTTCAGAAGACTGTGTGAATAAGGAACTAAGGTGAACATTAAAAGCAGCAAATCTATTGAGAGTATTTTTTCCATATCACATGCTCTGTCAACTCTTAGTATTCAATACTATTGTAATTCACTTTAATATTTTTTGCAGTTTAATTGACTTCTTTCTTCCCCTGAAACATATGACACACCAAAGCAGAGACTGTGCATGCCTTTGTTCATTGTTTCTACAATCTATTACTGTGCCTGATTCATTGCAGGAATTCACTAAATTTTTGTTGAGTAAAGGATAATTAGTATAAAAAATCAATCCTTTGGGAGATAATTTAAAGAAATGAAAAAAAGTATGAAATTTAAGCAATTTCCTAGGCTCCTGTGGTACTACTAAGGACAGATTTTTTAAACTCAAATATTTTGGTTCATTAGAGCAAAACATGGATTAATTACTTCTGGTATTTTGGACTCCCTGCTCACTTACACTCTTCTACATGCTTGTGATTTATGAGCTAATAAGTGAACAAACTACTTGTTTGGAGTAATTAGTTCTTTTTATGAGTGCAGAACATTATATTAGTATTATAACTTTTTTCAAGGTGTGCATTTTGCAGTTGCTTCCGCAAAATCATTCAACAAAATCAAATATATCCTACAAGGTTAACAATAAGACTAGATCAGAAAATCCAATAAAAATACTTTGAAGCAATAGTGGTGACTTACTCCTATAGTCCCAAGTAATAAGGAGGCAGACATCAGAATGATCACTGTTCAAGACCAACCTGGGCAAAAAATTAGAGAGGCATCATCCCAACAAAACAAGTCAGGCTTGGTTGTGTGTTTATGGTTCCAGCTATGAGGGAGACCAAAGTAGAAGATTGCAGTCTGAGGCAAGCCCTGGGCCAAAACACAAACCTGACCTAAAAATTAACTAAAGCAAAAAAAAAAGTTATATGTATATAATTATATATTAGTAATCTTTGATTTCTTTGGGAAAAGGTTTTAATTTTCAAGCCCTGGTAGTAGTTAGATGTTTGAACAATATACATTACACAGTATTGCAAGAGTACCTAGCTATTTGGGTGAAGGCCATTGCTTTTCAATAAAATAATAAATAAAGCATAAAGAACACTTTATGCTTTAGGCTGCATGATTGTGTTAACTCCAAATTCATATATTGAAGCCTTAATCCACAATGAGATGGAATTTAAACATGGGGACTGTGGAAGGTGAAGACTCAGATGGAATCACAGCCTTTGTAAGAGGAAGAGACCAGAACACTCTTTCTCTCCATCCTGTAAGAATATAGTGAGAAGGGCAACCAGCTGCAAATCATGCATTGAAATGACCTCTACTTTGATCCTGAACTTAATATCCAGAACTGTGAAAAATAAATGCTTGGTATTTAAGACACCCAATCTGATATTTTGTTATAACAGCCTAAACTGACTTGTATTCATTGTTTACACTTTGTTATGTCACTGCATTGTCTTCATATGTTTCTGAATAATAAGCAGCTCAATGTTCAGTGATGTCAACAGTCAAGTAGCTAGAAGCTATTTATTGGCTTATACTCAACAGGATCTGTACCCATTACTGGATCACCTTCCCAGCTTTGACAGGGAAAAGATACTGTTAGGAAGGAAGAAGGGGAAACAGATTCTGAGGAAGCATTGCCTAATGTCCATCAAAGTATGGTTCCTATTCTGCTACCTCTACCCACAGAGTATTTTTTAAGTAAAACACATATCTAGAGATTGTAGTAACTTTGGAAACTTTATTTCAATATAAAGAGTAGATCCCTAACAAAAAGCATGGGGAATTTATACAGTCAGCAGAAGTCTACACATAAGATTCCAGTACCCATATTGGGAATGACAGGGAAAGCAATAGTTATCCCCAGGTGCTGTTTCATCTCTATTGTACTCTGTTGTGGTTAATATTCAAGGTATAAGTATTAATAAACCAGCAGCATAACTTCAAGACTAAAAAGTTCTTGGCAAAAAACGAATGATAACTTCTGTAGTAAAATGTTTCATATTCCAGATGTCTTAAAATGCTTTCTAAATTTATCATGAGTTGTCTAACATGACATGAATTATGACAAGACATTTCATGCACCAAAAATATTTTATACAACTTTTAAAGTTTTAGCTTACCTTTTCTAGCAAATTCATTTAAAGGGCTGAGTGAGGGCTGGTAGAATGGTTCAAGCAGTAAGAGCACTTGCCTAGCTAGCGTGAAGCCTTCAGTTCAACCCCAGTACCACAGACAAAATAAAGGCCTGAGTGAGTCCATCTTGAATAATTGCTTCATTTTGCGCCTGTTTTGTCAGCCCTTCTTTCTCTTTCCCTAAATTTGACCATAGTTTGATAAATGAAAAACTTCTTCAAAAAAGAAATGATTATGAATTCAACAAAGAAATAGGATTTTAAGACAGAGATATCAAGTGAGAAAAAATGTCTTGTATGAAAATTTTGATTAAGAAAATTTCAAGAAAAATATTTTTGCGACAATACAACTAATTACAAAAGCTTAACATCTCATGTGCATTCAACACTGAAACTTTCTATTATTATCTTTTATACTTGACCTTTGCTCCAACTACTTTTGGCTATATGTGTGACAACAGTTTTACCAAGTAGATATAATTATTCTCCTTTTTTTTTTTTTGGCTTTTTTTTTTTCTTTTATTCATATGTACATACAATGTTTGGGTCATTTCTTCTCCCTTCCCCTACCCCCTCCATTCCCCCACCCCCCCCCACAACCCCTCACTCTCCCCCCAACCCCCTCGCTACCAGGCAGAAACTATTTTACCCTTTTTTTTTATTCATATGTGCATACAATGCTTGGGTCATTTCTCCCCCCTCCCCTCACCCCCTCCCTTACCACCCACCCCACCCCCTTCCTCTTCCTCCTACCCCCTCGATACCCGGCAGAAACTATTTTGCCCTTATCTCTAATTTTTTTGAAGAGAAAGTATAAGCAATAATAGACAGGAACAAGGGTTATTGCTAGTTGAGATAAGGATAGCTATTCAGGGAATTGACTCACATTGATTTCCTGTGCATGTGTGTTACCTTCTAGCTTAATTCTTCTTGATCTAACCGTTTCTCTAGTTCCTCATCCCCTTCTCCTATTGGCCTCAGTTACTTTTAAGGTATCTGCTTTAGTTTTTCTGTGTTGAGGGCAACAAATGCTACCTAGTTTTTTAGGTGTCTTACCTATCCTCATACCTCCCTTGTGTGCTCTTGCTTTATCATGTGATCACAGTCCAATTCCCTTGTTGTGTTTGTCCTTGATCTAATGTCTGCATATGAGGGAGAACATATGATTTTTGGTCTTTTGGGCCAGGCTAACCTCACTCAGAATGATGTTCTCCAGTTCTATCCATTTACTTGCAAATAATAAGATTTCATTCTTCTTCATGGCTACATAAAATTCCATTCTGTATAAATACCACATTTTCTTAATCCATTCATCAGTAGTGGGGCATCTTGGCTGTTTCCATAATTTGGCTATTGTGAATAGTGCTGCAATAAACATGGGTGTGCAGGTGCCTCTGGAGTAACCTGTGTCACATTTTCACAGTTATGTATGCTAAAACTATCATAGTTAATTTATCTGAGCAAAGCTACACAGTCAGGGTGTCAAACTCAGGCCAATTGGGCTATTAAGATCCAAAATCTATGCATTGTTATTCAATAATGCCCATTCTTTCCAAAGTGTGTTTCATTGACCAGTAATGTCAGTATCATATGAGCACATGAGAATCTCAGTCCTCACTTTAGAATACTGCACCAGAATCTGCATTTTAACAGATTGAACAGATTGCATTTCATCAAAACTTCTTAAGTACCGCTCAGAGGCATTTGTGTCATTGAAGACAAACTTTGGCACAAAGCACAGAGGCACATATTCATTTCTCAGTGAATACTCATGAAAATGTACTTTTACATGCAGATATATGATATCATTAATTTTCCATTAAGTTTTAGATATATTTATTGCTAATGGTATTTATCATAGAGAAAACACATAATCTTACAAAATGAATTTTAGAGTTGAGCGAATGAAAGGTTCTTTGTCAGTAATGGCAGAGTGCTTCTTAGCAGATAAATCTATTAGAGACAAAAATTACAAACAAGATAAATCACAAACGTCAACTAAATAAAGGACCACTGAAACAACCACTGTAGGTAGAAACTGGGAAATACGGTTTCATTGAGAAAAGTAGCATGTGTTCCATACCCAGTACTGATTTAAAAAAAGGAAAGTATACTGGATATAATATGTTGAGTGACTTTTTCCCTTAACTCATTCCCCAGTCCACAGCACAAACTGGCCAGACAGAAGGAAACATCTGAAATCTTACTGTTTCAGAGAACAGTTTGTTGTAGACCCACAATACAAAATAAACAATAAAGGGTTGGAGTGTGGTTCAAGTGGTACAGCTCTTGTCTGGCAAGTAGAAAGCTCTGAGTTTAAACACCAATACCATCAAAACAACAAAAGTAAATAAATAAAGGAAATCACTCAGGATAAAGCAACATGATACCAAGTATCAACTATAATGAAGAGAATAAGAACTTAAGATTCACTTTTAACTTTTTCTGTGAATTTAAAAATAATGAACCATTTAAACAAAACATATTTTTATTTTGAGATTTTTAAAAAGGTATATTTAGATGCATATGGAATTATATATGTATATATGACATTTGTAATTATACTCTCCAATCTTCCTGTATTTTCCATAAAATAATACTACCTCAGTTTGTAAACTGACTGTGATAAGGAAAATATTATAAATATTAGAACTGCTAGCAAATAAAAGGTAATAAATTAATAGTTAAAGATGAAAGAAATTAAAATGTAGTCCTTAGAAATTGGTTTATCAAAAGAAAGCAGGATGCGAATAAAAAAGGAAGACCAGATGAACAGATGAGACAAGTCTGAAATATTGCAAATATAATATTCATAAATATAACCATGTCAATAATGACATCAAGTGTAAATGGATTAAACTTTCCAATTAAAGACAGAGTAAAAACAGATAAATGAAAAAGCAAGCACATTATGCTATCTGATTAAATCACATTTTAAGATTAAAAATATCTACAAAGATTGAAAGTAAAATCATTGAAAGAGTCACCATGCAAATATGAGACAAAATAGAGTTCACAGCAATTGTTTTCAAAAATCAACAGGATAATTTCATAATGACCTATAGGTCAATACCTAAAGCAGAGCTAATAATTATGAAGATCTAAGTACTCAAATTACATGAAGCAGAAATTGACAAGATTAAAAGGAGAAATAGATACACAGCAATTGGAAATTTTATTGTCTTTCTCAGAAATTGATAGACAAACTAGAATATAAATCCATGGAGACAAAAAGAGATTAAACAACCCCACTGAACTATTTAGTGTACTTGTTATTTGTAGAGCAGAACATTAACCAAGTACAGAATAAGTGTTCTTTTCAACTGCATGTGATGTGGTCTCCAAGATGTACAATTAGTAAGCCATATGTAAATATATAAATAAATCTCAAAATTGAAATGTAGTGGAATATATCCAGTGACCTCAGGTTGCTTAAATTAGGAAACACGGCAAATTAGAATTCCAAAGTAACACCAAATATTTAAAATTAAATCATACACCTCTAAATAAGAGATGTATGAAAGCAGAAATCATTAAAAAATGCAGAATTTTCTTTAAATAAAATGAAAATTTGAGCACATACATAAAATGATGAAATAATAGGTAATGTAGTGTTTATATGAAATTTTATAATTTTGAATTCACACTAAAGGAGAAGAAACAAAGTCTATCATCTCATTTTCCACCCTAAAAAGTTAGAAAAAATTAATGAATTAATAAAAGGAAATTCTGCAATAGATATCAAAGAGGAAACATACAATAAAGGGAAAAATTACAAGGCCAAAGTTAGGAAATGTATAAATAAAGTTGACGAAGCTCTAGGGAGACTGATCCCCAAAAACAGAGAGAAGCAGACAGAGTAGCTATTGTTAAAGACCCTATAGTGCTGAACAAATAATGAGTGTATTAAGATGAATCTTTTGCTAATAAATTCAATAGTTTTGATAAATTCCGTATATAACACAACTTTCCAAAACTGATTCGAGAAGAAAAATGAAATGCGAATCAACCTATTTATATAATAATTATTGATTTTTTTAATTGAAAAGTCTTTAGACAAATATAACTTTAAACTGGGATACTTTCACCTGTGAATTCTATCAAGCATGTAAAAAAGAATGTTTTCAGAAGATAGAGGAGAAGGGCACATTCGTTCGTTTTAATAGCATTGTTATTGAGATACAACTGATATACAATTAACACATGTATTTTAAACTATACAATTTGATCAATTCTGATATGTCTACGTATGTGGCATTTGACCTCGTATGATTGGTTTTTACCTTCTCGCCTACCTCAACCACAAACCATGCAACTACTTATGATCTTTTTGATACTATATATATCAAAAATGCATTTTGTACTTATATCTAAATTAAGTCATATGGAATGAACATGCTTTCATTCCCTCAGCATAATTATTTTAAGATGTATCCACGTTGTTGCCTTCCATATCAACCAAAATTTCCAGTCCTCAGTATTTACCCAGTATAAAGAAAAACATTACCATAGGAATGTAAATGGAACCTTTAGTCAGAAGAGTCAAAAGAATCCCAAACTGAGAAAAATCCAAATATTCATCAATAAATCAATGGATAAATAAAATCAACTATATCCATATGACTAACTGCTGCTCAGCACTGACACATATAACATGACTAAATCATACAATTATTAAGCAAAAAAGTAATGAAATTAAATCTGATCATGCTATGGTTCATGCCTGTAGAAAAGATGGCTAATTGGGAGGCAGAGATCTGGAGAATCCTAGTTCCAGTTCAGCCCAGACAAATAATTTGTGAAAACTCAACTCAACAGAAAACAGCTGGGTATGGTGGTACACATCTGTCATCATCAGCAACAGTGAGTAGTGTAAAATAGGAGAATCGTGGTCCAGTTTGGGTGGGCAAAAAAAGCAAGACTATTTCCAAAATAATCAGAGAAAAGAGGGCTGGAGTTGTGGCACATGCAGCAGAGCACCCGACTAGCAAGTGTAACACTGAGTTCAAGCACTAGTACTCCCCCCAAAAAAGGAAAAATAGAAGAATGAAATTTTTTAAAAGTCATACTTAATTATTACTTTTGCAAAAATTTTGAAATAGGCCAAATAATGCTATGGTGATAGACATTAGAACTGGTACTAACTTTGGGAGGAAATGAACAAATTTTCAGAAGCTGGTGAATTTTCTAAAATGATAAAGATAACTGGTAGCTACCTAACTGTATATATTTATTAAAATTCTATTAATTACCCACTTAACAATTGTGCATTTTAGTGAGCAATTTGGTTATAATAACTCCTCAAATAGTATAGGCAGTTTTTAAGACATCCATTATTTTCTCTTTAGCAATAATGGCCCTGCTTTTCTTAATCTAAACTGAGAGAAAATTTTCTTAACCTTCCACTATAATTGAGTCATTGCTTTGAAGGTGCCACTTTGTAATGATGAAGACATTGCTAACTATGATAGAGAGATTTTTCTAGATCATGTTATCAACACAACCTTTGCTTTGACCTATCATTGACAACTATCTGGGTGCCTCTCCCCACCTAAGTGTCCAAGTGCTGAAGACTCCCGGACCTGTAATAAGAGGTGCTTTCTATGGCAAAGGACAAATCCGTATCTGGATGCCCTAATGGGTACCCGTTTTCATTAACCACAATTTTCTGCCATATTCAAAGTCAAGTCTGTCCTTTTACTTAAGGTCAATTTCTCTAGCTGTCTGGCATTCCTTCCACTCTCACATTCTGTTATCAGCTTAAATTTTTACTATTTATCTTGTACCTTCTGTGTCTTAATTACTTTGCTCCTGCTTTTCCACCTTTTCTGGGTAGCAATATTTTTAATTATTGTTCTGCTTTTTTTTATTGCATTTAGCTTTTTCAATTACAACTCTTTTGAAAGGTTTTCAGCATTTTCCAGAATGGGTTACAAAATATAACTTCAAATTATCAGCCTACTTAAAATTTATATTATACCACTTCCCGCTTAATCCTTGACACTTCAAACATCCCTGTCCTTATACCCTATTTCACAAATGTGAATCTTACACATAACCTCTTATCCCTTGCTCTATTTATGTGTGTCTTTTTTGCTTCTACATGTATCATAAGTTCAAGATCAGCCTGGGCTACATATCAAAAAACTGTCTTAAAATTTAAAAAAAGATAGAAATAGTGGAAACTATCCCTACCCCTATTTTCTGAGGGCTGGGATTTCAAGTCTTCCCCACTATACTTGACTCCATGTCATCTGACTTCTAAGAAAACTCAAGGTAATAAATACATACCCACATACACACCAGTTTGGGGGCTCTCCATTCCTCCCTCAAGATTTGTTAACATTTTTCTCACCTTCACATTTTTTATCCATTTCTTCTAGTACAAGCCTGGTGGCAATGAATTCTCTCAGTGTCCATTACTCTGAAAATATTTTGTCATTGCCCTTATTTTGAAGACTATCCTAGAAAGCCATAGTTTGTTGATAGACCGCATTTTTCAGCAATTTAAATATATATTCTATTATGAGACATCAACCATTGTTCATGGCATTGTTCTTCGGAATGCAATGTGCATTTGATCATTGTCTCTTAGTTTTTCTTGTTACATTCAATACTTTTTTACATTTTTTTATTGTTGTGCTGGGTGGGGGTACATTGTGACATTTACAAAAGTTCTTACAATATAGCAAATATATCATAGTTGAATTCCGCCCCCCATCATTCTCCTTTATCCCCCATTCCTGGAATAGTTTCAACAGGTCTCATTTTTCCTTTTACTTACATGTGTAAAAGTTTAGCCATGAGGTCAAATGTGCATATATGTATGTTTTTGAATTGTTTAGAGTTTGCTGAGCTCAAAGTTTTCCAACATTCAAAATTTGTCCTATTCCATTTTCACAGTCAGTTCTTTCTAGAACACTCGAGTGACAATACTTTTGACTACTTGATATTATCTCAAGTGAGATTGTTTATTTTTCTGGAACATTGTTTTAGGATAATTTATAGTGAAATGTTGTAGAGGTGTTTACAATGAACCATTAAATTCTCTCTATGTTGATTTTACTATTAACAATTTATTATGCTTTCACTAATGATTATTTTTCTGATCTTTTGTGCATTCACCAGGGCACTTTAATGTTTGATAATTTTTCACTGATTCTAAACCAACAGAATAATGATGAATAAATATCTCATTTCAAATAACAAAAAAACAGGAAAAAAAAAAGATGAAAACATAGTCCTGGTAGCAATAGATTTCAGGCAACAAAGGGAAGTAATCATTGAATGATGGGAACTAGGAAAAAAATGAGGCAAGTCCTTCAATCTGTTCACCCTACTGTTGTAAACTGTTCCAGGACATGGGACAGGGAGCACAACCCTCAGAGTTCATAGGGTATCAGGTAATGAAGTAAGAAATTATTTGCCTTAAGGAGCAAATTTTTATATTGTTTTCTCTTTAAGACACCTTTGCCAACAACTCAGTCATAATATTTATTTTAATACAAATTATACTAACATATTACCATAGATACACAACATATTATAGACATATTTGCTTTAAATATTCTAGTAATTTCTTTGTATTGCTGAAACAAGTACCACAACTGAAATTTATCCTCTCACAATTCTACGTGCCATCATGTGAATTGTGGTTTAGCTGGATGGTATTCTCTAGTGGAAAATCTTTTCCTCCTTCCCAGTTTACAATGACTGTTGGTAATCCTTTTCTTACAGACACACAATTTCAATCTACCTGTCTTCACATGGGAATCTCCTCTCTGTGTCTGTGTATCCTCTACTCTTCTTATAAGGACATCAGACATATTGGGTTAGAACAGTCCCTAATCCAGTCTGAATTCTTCTTAAATCGATGACACCTGCAATGACCCTTTTTCCAAATAAGGTCACATTCTGAAATTCTCACTGGGTGGATATGAATTTTAAGGGACCATTATAACTATGGACGTTTAGACAAACTTAAAGAAACTAAGATGAAAAATATTTTGTATTTCCTCGTGTGCTTCATTCTTTTCTGAAGATCCAGGCATACAGTATATTATTTAACTCAGGCTTTCATATAATTCATCCTTAACAATGTTCTTTAAGATGTCTTTTTTAGTTGTGGCAACACGTTCTCCTACTTTTCTTGTACTTGAAAATGTCTTTATAGAAAATCAGTCACCAAGGATGTTGTTAGTAAATGTTAAGTTCTAGATGCCCTTCTGCATTTGCTATCAATATTTTGAAGGTAATTTTCTACTCTTTTCTTACCTCCCTTATTTCTGATGAAATATCATGCATAATTATAATTACAATGGTTTATGTAAGGTGTCAATTTTCTCTAAATGAATCAAGAGTTTTCATGCATGGATTTCTTAGTGTTGATTAATGTTTACTGACCTTTTATCTGTAAAATATTGTTTTATAAACAATTTTAAAATTTTGTCATAGTTTTTATAAATATTTATTCTGTCCCTGTCTGTCTAGTTTTGGAATTCATAATACTTAAATGTTATAACTATTGAAATTATTCCAGAAGAGACAGATTCTCTGTTCTGTCTTTTTAATTGTTCAATTCTTCTGACTCAGTGATTCTTCTTGACCTTCTTTTTCCAGTGTACTGACTGTTTTCTTTATTGACTATTTTCTCTGAGACGTCTGGTGATCTTACTGTTATTTCACATACTGACTTTTTCAGTTCCTTAAGTTCTAATTTTCCCCAATATTTTCTGTCTTGAAGTTTCCTCACCTTTCATTGTCTACAAGCATATGTTCCTTTTGTTTTACAACATAGTTAAAAATACTTTCTTTAAAATCCTTACCTGCTAATTTCAACATTTATACCATCTCCTTATTCTTTTTCCAATGTTTATTATATGTTTTCTCAAATCCCTTTGACTATAGATGTTTCTATTCGAGCTTTATTCTTTCTGCATGGCACTGTTTTGGGCTTTTGCTTCTTGTTAAATGCAATTAAAATATGAAACTGATGCACAGCCATTCCCTTCTACCAGTGCCAACTTACAAATTCTGACTATTTTGATTTTTTTTTCTGTTTTGCTTTGCTCTCTGTGCCTTTAACTGGTTGGTTTATGTGTTGTTTTGTTTTGTTTTACATTTGTATTTTTCTAAAGCTTATTTTAATCTACTGAGACATTTAATTCAAAATTAACTGTTTCAATGTAATCCAGGGTTATTGTTTTTTTCATAATTTTTTCTCTCTTATTTATATCAAATAATTGTTAATCTGACCTAGTTCATTAACTCTTTCTCTAACATTACCAATGTAATTTTTAAGTTATTTTAAGGAATTTTACATAATTTATTATAGCTTTCAATCAATAATTTCTATTTGATTATTTCTATAAATTCTATTGCTCTAAGAATTATAAGATTCCTTTTCTTGTAATTATTAAGATATGGTTCATCAAGACATTAAGATCTTGATCATATTTTAATAGTTGGTTTTAATTATTAAGTCAATATTGAAGACACCATTAATTCTGCTTCTATTGACTTCTCTTCAATATATCTGGTAATTTTTAATGATTATTTTTTGGGCATTGTATTTATTCTAACAGGTAGGCAATCAATTGCTGATTTCCTTGAATTTATGCCTTGAGTATGGAAAGTCAAAGTGTGTGCCTCCCTGAACTTGGTGGAACTCACATTCAAAACTCTGTCTTTTCTGTGTACTTTTTTGAAAATTACACCAAAATAAAGAGCCAGCATAGACATGGGATTCATTTCATAAGCTTCTTTTTCCCAAATATTTTGCCACATGCTGTAGAATGCCTATAGTTGATTGTCATATATTCTGTACATATTTGTGACAGTGTAGGAGGGCATGACTTTGTGTTGCTGTTTGCTTCACATGACCAGATGAGGATGCATTGTCTTCAAACTCTCACTCTTGACTATCTCTTTCTATCAATAATTAACTACATCACATGTCTCTCTCAAGAAGATAACAAGCACAACCCTCAAAGCCATACATCTCTCTACCTAACAGCCCTTTCTCCACCTTGCTCTAAACCTTTCATTCATTTATCATCACACGTAATCTGACTTCCAGATCCACCGTGGGGCTATAAGGGAAACATTTATAGTTGCCAATTACTTCCTTGTCATTAAATATGAGGAAATTATTCCTCCAAATTTAAGAACAAAAGAGATTGAATTATATTTGAGTCTTCATACAAGGTTTTTCATAATTCAAGTCACTCTCTGATTTACTTTATTTAAAAAAAAACATTTCAGGACACATTAGTCTGAAATAACTTCACTTAGATTTGGAGAATCTTAGAGATCAAAGATGCTATTCATTTTAAAAATGAGTAAACTAATATAATTTAGTAGTAATTCTGGACAAATATTCTCAATTTTATCTTTGAATATTTAAAAATAAATATTTCAAACATTACTATAAAATAATATAAGATAGAATATAGGGCTTAGAAACATGTTTGCAGGAAAATTACATTTTTATTTCAGATATTATGTTAGTTATTGAAAAAATAGTTGAGCATCAGAGGCAGGTTTTTTCAAAGTACTATATCTAAAGAATTCATATGGTACCAAGAATGATATATTAGAGGAAATCTGTGTTACACAAAGCAATATATAGGTCTAATGATGGTGAAGATACTGATGTCAAAGTTGTTTGTGAAATGCTTGAATAATATTGATTCATGAAATACTAGAGTTGAATTTCTGTCACTTAAACAGGAGTTCTACCATCTAGGTTAGTGAATTAGGCAGAGGGCAAGTCACACCTGTGCTTCCAAGCTGATGGTTTATGATTAACTTTGTAAGGCTGAGCTCAAGATTCAATTTTTCTAATCAGTCCCAACTACTTTACCCCTGCCTCTGTCCATACACAAAGTATTCTAGTGAAATTTTACTTATTCTAATAATTGCATTCAGTGTAGTTATTTGCCTAGGTAATTATTTTCTGGAGCACTTATTGTCAGATGTGTTATATAATTCTTTGTTTTCACAACACCTTGCACAAAATTTGGCTCTTGATAAATAGTGATTGGAGTGGTACTAAGCATATGGTACAACTCTTTCCCCACTTTGTCTTCATTGAGAATGGAACTTAATTAGAATGGTTATTAAATAAAGAAATTACAAGTACAGCTAAGCAACTCCAACTCACAAGCAAGTGAAGGGGGAGAGAGAATGAGAGAGAGAGAAAGTAAAAGTCATTTATATTAAATGGATGGAACTGGAGAACATCATCCTGAGTGAGGTTAGCCAGGCTCAGAAGACCAAAAATCATATGTTCTCCCTCATATGTGGACATTAGATCAAGGGCAAACACAAGAAGGGGATTAGACTTTGATCACATGATAAAAGCGAGAGCACACAAGGGAGGTATGAGGATAGGTAAGACACCCAAAAAACTAGATAGCATTTGTTGCCCTCAATGCAGAGAAACTGACGCAGATACTTTAAAGCGACAGAGGCCAATAGGAGAAGGGGACCAGGAACTAGAGAAAAGGTTAGTTTGTGAAGCATTAATTTAGAAGGTAACACACATGTACAGGAAAGCAATGCGAGTCAACTCCCTGTATAGCTATCCTTATCTCAACTAGCAAAATCCCTTGGTCCTTCCTATTATTGCTTATACTCTCTCTTCAACAAAATTAGAGGTAAGGGCAAAATAGTTTCTGCCTGGTAGCGAGGAGGTTGGGGAGAGAGTGAGGGGGTGTTTGGGGTAAGGGAGGAGGCAGGGGAAGGGGGAGAAATGACCCAAACATTGTATGTGCATATGAATAAAAGATATATTTTTCTCAAAAAAATCATTAAAAAAAATAAAAAGAACTTCTAAGGATGTGCAGAAGCTCAAACCTGTCATTTAACAAATTGGCTAACATTGCTAAAATGTTTTCTTCAGGATTACTACTTTTTATTTCCATAGTTACTATAGTACCTCTTGCTTAATATCTTTTTTACCAGTTATTTTTAATGTAGGTCTGGGGATATAGCGATGGTAGGAATTTCTGATGACTCGGCTCTGAACACAATGGTGATACACTCAGGATTCAGAACCCAGCAGAAAGGAGACTCCTGTTCCCCAAATCAAGTGATCTAGCCATTTGAGGAGAGAAGATGCAAGTCCAAGGCAGGCAGAGCAGTCTAAACTGCGAGAATGGCACTGATGAAGCTAGAAAAGCCACAGCTGTCTGTTCATTGTAGCAGGAGGAAAGTGGGGAGGCATCAGGTTCACGAAGAAGAGAAACATGTCCTGCTGGACACCTGCTCTATTGGTAATGTCTACATATGTAGATATTTTGATAATAAAGACACAACTTCATGCATTTTAGTTGTCAGGTTTTGTTTATAACATTCTCTATAATAATCAGAGGAGAGCTGTGTGATCCTTCTCACAGTGAGGTATTAAGATGTTCTAATTGACCCTGTGTTTTTTTGTTTTTGCTTTTACAGTCAACATACAATTTAATTTCCTGTTACTTTTCAATTTCTAGGCAAGTCTATTATACTGAAGAATCACTTTTGTCATATTATTCTCAAAGAACTTTATCTCAGCATAGGAAAAATTCTAAAACACCAAATTGGGCATGTTTTCCAGTGTATTTCAGAATTCCATGTACATACTATAATGCAAGAAAATAGTACTTAGCCTAATCCAAAATGATGAGAAATTGTGTTATATTTGGAACCGTCTTACCACCACTCCAACACACAGAAAGGTGTACTTATGCACACACACACACACACACAGAAAGAGATAGAGAGAGAAGGAGGGAGAGGAAAAAGAGAGAGAGAGAGGGAAAGAAAGAGAGAGACAGGAGAGATCACCTGTCAAATTCAGGAGCTCACCCAATCTGCCCTTCTTCCAGATCCTGTCTCCATTTCAAAATTAACCTTACCTACTTGCACTCCCACAAGAATGACTAAATTACATCAAGAAAGGAGTAATATCTGTCTTTTATAAATATCTTTTGACCTTAATCAAGGGGATTCATACACATAATCATAAAATGGATATTCCAGAGCATGACAGAAAGACAAACCAAGGCAAGTTTGCTTTGTTTTGGTTTTGCTATGGATGTCCTTGACCTAAATAAAGGATTATCTCTACATCTTTGATAATTGCTAAAACAAACAGTACAGATATATTTAAAAATATAAATACTTAGGTTCACAAGATTTCAATTAATCTGTATTTCTTCAGCATACCTTTTATTATCACAGTATTAAAATGACTTTTATTTAACAGTGTAGCTCATTCAAATTAAAATATAGAAAAATGTAGCAATACTCATCTTAGAAAATCTATTATAAACAAAAAATTAATGGAACAAATATCATTTTATGTCACTGGAGTGCATTATTTGCAAAGAATGAAATAGGAACAAAATACATAACAAAAATTAAAGAAATAGACAAATGCCTAACGTAAATGCAGTCATTCCATGGGTGATCAAAGTAACAAAAATTTAAAGATAAAAGGTTAGAAATACAAAAATACATCAATTTAACTATTAAGTATTTGAACTCTCTGTCCTAAAAAAGGTATCAAATCTTATTTTCAACCACTTAAGAAAATGTTTTTCAAACTGAATATTGTATTAGTTTCCAAATACCTACAAAAACAATGCATAAGAAATTGTACAAGCAGGCTAGATACAGGCCTATAATCCCACCTACTCAGGAAGCAGACATCAAGAGGATTTCAGTTCAAGGCCAGCTTGAGCAAAAAGTTAGTGAGACCTCCTATCAACAAACAAGCTAGGTGTGTTGTCGTTCGATCCCAGCTGCTTGAGAGTCATAGGCAGGAGGGTTGCTATCTAAAGACAGTCCCAGTCAAAATTGTGAGAACCTACCTGAAAAATAATTAAAGCAAAAAAGAGCTGGGTGCATGGCTTAAGTGCTAGAGTACCTGCCTTGAAAGTGAGAGGCCCTGAGTTCCAACCCCAATATTGTGAAAGAAAGAAAAAAAGAAAAGAAAGAAGGAAGGAAAGAAGGAAGGAGGGGGGAAAGGAAGGAGGGAAGGCAGAGGGAGGGAGAGAAGAAAGGAAGGAAAGAAGGAAGAAAAGAAAGAAGGAAGGAAGGAAAGAAGACTTATAAGGCAATTCAATAAGTAGTGTTATTACCAGCAGACAATATTATTCCATGGCTGAAATTCCAATAGAATCAGGTGAAATTATGGGAACTAACATGAGAGATGAGTAAAAGAACATGAATCAAATGGAATTCTAAATGCTAGTGGTATTCCAAACAATATGAGCACAATTATTTCATATTCTGTACCTAATTCCAATATTGAGAATTAGTGTTATTTTTTGTTGACTCAAATTTATAGTAGCTTTTTCACTTTGTAGGTAGTCATTTTTACAGTGGTGCTCTTATTACTCATTTAGTGCTCTGAATTCAATCAGGGGATCTTGAGGCACTTGGGCTGGGAATATTTTCCTCCAAAGAGACTTTGCCTTTTTGTTTTTCTATTTACTTAGGAATGCTATCATCTGAAACTCACTGCATTTATTATTCTCTACTTTGTGCTTGCAAGCCACTTGACTGTGTAAATTTCCAATCCTGCCCGCGTGGGAAACCTGTCATTAGAAATTCTCAGTAGTCTAGATGGAATGTATTGTATCATTGTCACTTAAAATAATAGTGGATACATGCATACATAAATATTGTAAAAATAAAGTTAATTTTTAAGACAAAAATGTAATTGAAACACCTCATCCTCCAAATACAGCAAAAAATTTTAAATGTCAAAATAAAAATGTATAAGATACATATGATAAATGTCATTAAATTTCAATAAAGGATGTCCAAGAAAAGGGTTGACTATATTATGTATGAGGGTTACGGTCTTAGAAAAGATTTCTGAATATTGCAGTGACCTCATATCTCTGAAAATTAATTTCCAAGTTATTGACATCCGATTTAGTTCTTAAATAAACTCTTAACCAGGAAAAGTCAATTTAATTCAGGAAAAAGTGAGGAGGAAGTCAGAAAAATATTGAGTGGAAGAGATTCACAGAGGATTTACCACAAGGTACAAAAAGCATTATAAGCCAAGATAGTTAAGACAAGAGGGACTTTTACCAAAATAAGAAAGCAGATCAAAGAATAATATAAAATTCATAAGCACATTGAAGCACATATGATAACTTACCAAATGACAGAGAACGTCTCAAATATTTTATTAAGGAAGACATCTTCAATAAGTGGTACATAATTTAATAGCCATTTGAAGAAAAAGATGAAGAGAAGAGCTCACATGTTACTTCAAAATAAAGCTCGGGTACATTAGAAATATAAATGAAAAATGAAATAATAAAATATTTCAATATTGGTATAAACTTGAGGATGAAAAAGTTCTTTCTAAGAGATTAGAAATGATGAATAAGTGACCAAAACATTTATTTATACAAAACTCTAATTTTTCTCCCTGTTTAAAAATAAATTGAAGCATAATATGCCTACTGAGAAAAAAGTTATAATAAATAACACATTTTAAATAAATAGAATAGATTATAGATAGAAAACTTGATCAAAGATATTAACAGCTGATTCATAAAGATTAGAAACAAATGAAAATGATGATATCTAATGTGGCATTTGAGTAAAGCGAAATTAATATTTGCACAATTCATGGAAGGCAACATGGGCTGTAGGAAAACAATCAGAGGACAATTTGGTAATATACTGTCAAAATTTCTTTTTTTAAATGTAACTCATGATCCAGAAATTCTGCTCCTAAAATATACCAGACATGTGGGAGTATATGCAATAGGACATTTATCAAAGCTTTCTTATAATATGGAAAAACTGCAATGATTTTGTAAGTTTCCAATTACAGAACTTATAAAAACCATTGCAGCACAGTACAATGGGATGTATGAAGTTATAAAAATTATGTGGATGTGTTTTCATGTGAATAGAAGAATATATAATATGTCCATATGCCAAGAAAAAGCAATTGAAGAAATAACTTTTTGTTGATACTATTTACTATATGTACATACTTTTTGAATATAAAAATCTTGAGAGTAAATCCCTCTGTAAATCACAGCTGGCTAGGGAAATTGAGTTATTTTTATTTTCTTCCTCCTATGTTCCTGTGTTTCATATTTTTAAAATTTGAATTTTTTACTTTTCTAATTTATGAAGTGAGTTAAATGTTTCTGAAAGGAAAAGGAAAGAAATGGTAATATACCCATGGATGTGTTTAGGCTCTGGTTCTTTTGATGGTGGCCAACAGCAAAGAAATCATTCCCAAAGTATTTGCAATAAATATCCAAGTTGTTAAGAAAACTGCTTAAAAACTTAATCTTGGATAATCTACTAAATAGAAATTTTATACTGTTTCACAATTCATTCAAGGACCAGTTCTGTTTCTATAAGAAAATATTTTAGGCTGTCAACCATTTATACCAGCTTTGGTTCTTGCTTAAAATAAATAACCTTAAATCTTTGGTTATACAGGAAAACACAGAACAGCAGAGAAACCATAGAAGGGGATAATTAAGTTGTTAACAGTGTTTTCTCTTCCAGACATTTGTAACTAAAAATGCAGTAACAATTTGGAATCATTTCTGGTCTGATACTATACGGAATTGTGACAATTTTCTCCATTTAGTGTTGTTGAGTTGTTTTTTTCCTTGCTAGTAGCTAGGAGGAAATTATTTTAGGAAAAATATTTTCATATAGAGAGCTCAGAGAAAACTACAAGTTATTTAGCATTAAATTTAAACAGAATGCTTAGTATGAACTAGGCAAGTGTGTTGGAGATGTGTGATCATAAAAAAAACCCAACTCTGATACCGATATAAAACTTAAATTGCCCTCTAGGTTTCCTGTTATAAGTATGAAAATGTCCCAGTTATAGAAAGGTAAAAATATTTCCTTGGGAATATTAGAGAAACACCACTGCTGAAATTGGAGCCATTGCTTTTGACACCTTTGCTAATTTATGCTATTTCTTTCAGAATAGCGAGAGGAAATTTCATATGGTTTCTTTTTTAATCAAGACCTAAAAAGACCCATATTATTGATTGCTTGATGAGCTTCATAAGACACAATTTCACATATATTTATTTGTTTGCTTATTATTTTTTAAGAAACCTAGATAATTTTCTTGTAAAGTTTCTCTAATTATTACTTTTCTTATTACATAACTAAATTCCTTAGTTCTCTCTGAATGTCTCTTTAGTGAATGGTTGGATTATTTGAGTGATTGTTTTATCTTCATAAGTGATATCAGTTCTTTCGAGGAAAAAAATCATATGTCCATTTTTTTATATTAGTGGCCATGTATGTTCAGATCCATGAATACATTAGGAGTCAAAAAATTATTTGCGTAGACACACTTCCTTTTATCTACCCATTGTTTACTTAGAGGAAATGATTTATCTAAGAGAGTTGCATGACACTTGGCTCTTTCTCTTTTTTTCTCTACCTTCCTTCAATCTGTACTGATAGACACACCTCCTAGATATACCTGATTTTTACATGTGACTTAAATTTCTCCAAGTAAAGTCCAAGTGCATTTTCCCAATCCTTTGCTTTGAACTTAACCATTTGACTCCTTTTATCCAATGGAGTGTCAAAAAATAAAACAAACAGAGATGTGTAACATATTTGCATAGAAGATTTTGCTGCATTTTGGGCATCACCATGAGAGGAACATCCCCTTAAAAGCTGCTAATTCAAAAATTGCCTCAATGACCCTGAGAAAAGTACGACAGCTCTAATTCACCTTACAACTTGGAACCAAACCCAACCTGCATTAGTGAACTCCCCCATCCTACATTTATAAGAAGGAAAATAAATTATTGTTTTAATCCAACACTTTTTGTTGATTTTTATGAATTTTTATTACAATGACTAACTAATCAACTTAATCTCCAATCGTATCAGTGCTGATAGAATCTTCATATTGATTACACTGGCATTGTGATGTAATCCTAATGGTATTTGATACTCTAGCACTCAAGATTAAAATTTCACCCTCATGTCTTACTCAAATAATAGAAAAAACAAAGAATGAAAATGCCTATTACTATAGGCATTAATTACCTATAATGCCTATTTTAATATTTTCTTAAAATTATATGCTGAATTCTTTCAAAACATATTTAAGTGAAGTAGATGAGTTAGTTTTCCAAACATAAGAAATTGTTCTGCCTATTGGTTAAACTCCAACATAAAACACTACATAAAGGCCAAAAGACTACCATCAATAGTTTCGTCTACTCTACATCCTTCCCCAAACATAGTAGCCCACCTCTCCACAAACATACACAGATGTACCTCACCTTCCTGGGTAATTTTTGAACACTGCAATAAAAGGAAACATCACTGATTCAAACAGATTCTAGCTGCTGGGCTATGAGGTTAGTCATAATTAACAGCCAGTTAGAATGTCTCAATTTAATGAAGTCTCCAACAAATAATATTTCAACATGCTTTCTTATTGTGTTTATAAACATAGTAAATCTTCAGCTCGCAACATAAAAATATTTGCATAGCATAAACAACAAAACCAGCAAAAATTTGGTATTAGAAATAACAATAGTGATCACTTAATCACTATCATGAAACCTTACAAATACAAAGTTTTTTAATAGCAAGTATCTTTTGTTATTAGTCAACTGTTTAAAATAGAAATAAAGCATCCCATAAAACATAAAATGTTTTATATGTCCCTAGAATAGAAACATATCTTTTGATTTTTCAAGATGCCAATGCATACTTGCCTTTATTTATTATGTCTGTGATAATATCTTCTCCTTGAAACTTGTAACTGAAGAACCCCAACTAAAGTAGAACAGTCATAGCCCAGATAAAGCTGATAAAAATCTAGTTTTAATAATCCATCATTTAGGCAAATCAATTAGGCTTTGGCTCAGTGTCTGCTACCGAACCTGTCATTGTATCATATGTGAGTCATAATGTTTTCATTTTAATTTAAGTATGTGGAAAGCTATTGTAATTGGTTTTTAATATCTGTTTTCTTTGCCAAGAATAGAAAACATAAGACAAATATTAAAAGGTTGATAGGTTATCATTACATAAATAGATCCTGTTAATTTCCTAAGGCGCAACTAAAGTTTTCTCCTCCATTTCCATAAGGACATTACCTTTCATTATATGATTTTATATAATATCATTATTATCTGATATCATTATTAATATCTTATTTATATGCATCTTTTATCTCATCTACAACTTAATTTTTTGAGAGTAATGTTTGAGATCTCAAATATTAGGTCCACCTTGCACATAGTAATTTTCAGTAAGTATTATCTTAATGGCTGAAACATTAATGAATGGAATGGTGTCAGTAAAAAGGATGACTATATTATCTCTATCTGATAAATAGCTCCTTAAATATTCAAATGCAGTAAATATGGCATTAATGTATTTCAGGACATGTTATGCATCTCATTTGATGCTTGGATTATCATATGCTCATGGTTTATTAATTCTGTAGTTTATGAAATTTGAAAAAGAAAAGTCATGAGTATATTTGCATATTTCTCAAAGCCATTGTTTCTTATGTTTCTCCTACTGAATAATTCATAAAATAAACTAGTAGCTTTGAAGTAGAAGTACCAAGAAAATAAAATATGTCTACAATAGAAAGATAAGAAAATAAAGATATAATTTGATAATCAAAATACATGCAATTCTCATTAATTGAAGGTGATTATTATGCACAAATAAGCCTTATGTATTCTGCTCACAAACATTGTGTAGGACTAGCATAGGAAGAAAAATGAAAAAACAGTCCTTGAAGAGTTTTCACCCTTAAGGAAGATAATAAAAATATAAACACTTAAGCAATATGATGAATTAAATAAGCTTGGCAAAGAGTTGGCTGAAATGTACAAAGGGAACACTAAAGAGGATGATGAATTCTGAAAATGATCGGGGAGTCAAGGAACTTCAAAAAAAAGGTGGCATCTGAACTTGTTATTGAACTGTACAGTACATTTTACCTGTGAAGTCTGTGTGTGGAGAAGGCAGTGAGTGGAATTCAGACACAGAGAACAACAATGCAAGTTTAACAAAAAAAGAAAAGAAAAGATGAAGTATTGAAGAAGTAGGGGAAAGAATATAATCAGCATTATTGTGCTATTAATTATGAGTGAAGGTATTTTAGAGTAATTGGGAAGTTTGAACCTCAAGACGGTGGATACAGAGTAGCATTGGGTAAGAAAGACTTTAAAAGGTTTTCTAATGTTAGATTTTATCCTCAATGTAACTGAAAACTTTTGGAGGTTTGTATGTGGTAAACTGCATGATGAAATTTGTATTTATCCCAGTAACACCACTTGATGCTACAAGTAAAAGTGAAAGTGTTTTAACATATTTGGCCTTCTCTTACTAAATTGTGTTTTAATTGCTGTATGTTAATTGTACAAAGTGAAGGGTTTCATTTAAATATTTCCATACATGCATATAATGTACTTTGATCATATTCACTCGTTACTCTCTCTTATCTCTTTTCTCCACAAACCCCTCCTTTTTAACTTTCTTACCCATTCACATATGGACTCCATTCTGACTATTTCACATGTACATACAGTGTACGCTGATCCTATTTCCTCCAACACACTGTTTCCCCATTCAGCCTCTCACTGATTCCTCTCTGTAGTAGTTTCCCATTTACATTCAGTTTCTTCCTTTCTTTAACCTAGATTTCACATATGAGAGAAAACCTGGTATATGTCTTTCTGATTCTGGTCTACTTAACTTAATATTATGGTCCCTAGTTCCATCCGTTTTCCTGAACTTGACATTATTTCCTAGTTCTTCATAGCTGAATAATACTCTATTGTGTATATTTATACCACATTGTATTTATCCATTTATCTGTTAATGAACACCTAGCTTGATTCCATAACTTGGCTATTGTGAACAGTGCTGCAAGCAAATATTGGAATGCTGGTATGTCTATTGTATGCCATCTTACTTTCCTTTGGGCATATGCCCAAGAGTAGAATAGTAGGATCATATAGTAATTCTAATTTCAGTTTCTGAGGAAGCTCCATACAGATTCTTATAGTGACTACAATAATTTACATTACCACAAAAAGTTTATAAGGGTTCCCTTGTCCCCCCATCTTTGCCAGCATTTATTGTTTGTTTTATTGATGATAGCCATTCTGACTGGGGTGAGATAGAATTATTAATGCTGTTTTGATTTGCATTTCTCTTATAGCTAAGGATGCTGAATATTTCTTCACATGTTTGTTGACCATTTGTATGTCTTCTTTTGAAAACTGTTCATTTTTTATTTTATTTTTATTTTTGTTAATTGGACCACTTGTTCTTTAATTTTTAATTTTTTCAATTTTGAGCTCTTTATATATTCTGTTTTTCTTAATGAATACATTTCTATACTCTTGGTGAATAACTATCAAAGGCTTTTCTTCATTCTGTAGATTGTCTTTTTATTCTGGTAAATTGTTTCCTTTCATGTACAGAAGCTTTTAGTTTGATACAATACCATTGGCCAATTCTTGCTGTAATTTCCTGAGTTACTGGAGCCCTTTTCAGAAAGATTTTCCTATCCCATATTTTGGAGTGTTTTCCCTATGTCTTCAAAGTTTCAAGTCTTACATTAAGTCTTTGGTACATTTTGAATTGATTTTGTATAGGGTTAGAGATAGGGGTCTAGTTTCAGTCTTCTATATGTGGGTGTTCAGTGGTCCCAATACCATTTATTGAAGAAGCTGTCTTTTCTCCAATGCATACTGTTGGATCCTTGGTAGAGAATCAAATGAATGTAGCTGTGTGGGCTTACATCTGGGTCTTCTATTCCATTAATCTACGTTTGTTTGTTTGTCATGCTGGTTTTGATACTATGGCTCTGAAGAATAATTTGAAGTCAGGTATTGTGATATTGCCAACATTGCACTTTTTGCTCACTATTTCTTTAGCTATTCTGGGTCTTTTATGCTTCAATATGAATCTTAGGGTCACATATTTCTGTGAAGAATGACATTACAATTTTGATGTGCATTGAATTGAATCTGTTGTTTGCTTTGAGTAATACAGGCATTTTCACAATATATTTTTACTGATCCATGAACACAGGTGGACTTTCCATCTTCTAATTTCTCCTTCAACTTGTTTCTTCAGCATTTTAGTTTTCATGTAGAGATCGTTCACTTTCTTAGTTAAGTTTACACCCAGGTATTTACATTGTTTTCTTGTACTGGGGTTTTGCTCAGGTCCTTCTGCCACTTGCACCACAACTCCAACCATTTTCAAATAGGGTATCACTTTTTGCCTGTACAGGCCTGGAACCCTGATCATCCTACCTAAGTCTCCTATATTGCTGGAATTACCAGCAGGTATCCACCAGCAGGCCTGGCTTATTTGCTGACCTGAGTCTTGATAAGTTTTTGCCCAAGCTGGCCTCATACCATGATCCTCTCAATTTACGCCTTCCAAATAGCTTTGACACCCTTCTCTTCTTCCTGATTTTAGGAGAAATGTCTTTAGTTTTTTTCTCAATAAGTACAATGTTGGCTGTAAGTTATCTATATATAATGCTGAGTCCCTTCTATTCCTAGCTTCTTCAAGGCTTTATCACAGATATGTTGAATTTTTTCAAAGTTTTTTTGCATCTATTGAAATGATATGATTTTTGTTTCTGATTCTATTTATGTGCTGCATTAAGTTTATTGATTTGCATAAGCTGAACCATACTTGCATAGCTGGAATGAAACCAACTTGATGATTGGATATGATGTTTTTGATGCATTGTTGAATTTGGCTTGTAAGATTTTGGTAAAAATGTTTGTGCCTGTGGTTATCAAGGAAATTTGTCTATAGTTTTCTATTTGCATTGTGTCCTTATGTGGTTTTGGTACCAGAATAATACCAACTTCATAGCATGAGTTTGGTATTCTTCCTTCTTTTTCTATTGGTTCTTCCTTCTTTTTCTTTTCTGGAATGGTTTGAGAAGCATTGGTTTATGATGGAATTCGGCAGTGAATTCAACCAATCCTGGGTTCTTCTGAGACTCTTTATGATTGTTTCAATTCCAATGCTCATTATGGATCTGCTCAAGTTGTTCATATCCTCTTTTTCCAATCTTGGTTAGCCATATGTATTTAGAAATTTATCTAATTCCTATAGATTTTCCAGTTTATTAGAATATAAGCTTGCAAAATATTCCCTGAATTTCATTGGTATCTGTTGTAACAGTCCTCTTATAATAAATTTCTAATCTTATTGATTTGAGTCTTCTGTCTTTCTTTTGGTTAGTTAATCTAAGGGGTTAGCAATCTTGTGTATCTTTTCATATAACAAACTCTTTCTTCCACTGATTCTTTATATTACTCTTTTATAGTCCCCATTTCATTAATTTTCATACTGATCTTTATCATTTCTTTCCATATAATTATTTTGTGTTTGGCTTAGTCTTATTTTTATAAGAGCTTGAGGTGCATCAATTAGTTACTTATTTGAGACCTCTCTGGCTTTTTTTTTGGCTGTACTGGGGTTTGATCTCAAGGCTTCATGTGCTCTACTACTTGAGTCATGTCCCAGTCCTTCATCCTCTGTTTATGTTAGAAATAAGGCCTTGCTTTTTTCTCAGGCTAACCTGGACCATGATCTTCTTATTTTAAGCTCCCTGCCATCACTGGGGTGACATACATGCTACCACACCCAGCTATTAGCTAAGATGGGGTCTTGTAAGCTCCTTGCCTGGGCTGGCCTCAAACAGTGATCCTCCTGATCTCATCTTCCCAAGTATCTAGGATTTTAGGCATAATCCACTGGTACCTCAATTTTCAATATAGGCACTCATAGCTATACACTTCCCTCTTATAATTGCCTGTGTTACATCCCACAGGTACTAGTATGATGTATTTGCATTTTTTAATTCAAGGAAATTTTAAATTTCTCTCTTGATTCCTTCACAATGATGATTCAAAAGTGCATTATTCAATCTCCAAGTGTTTGTGTAGTTTCTATAGTTTGTCTTGTTGTTGATGCCAAATTTTATTCCATTAGGATCTGATAAAATGTAAGAAAATGCTCACTTTTCTTGTATTTGTTAAGGTTTGTTTTATGCTCCTATCTAACTGTAACTGAATACCCATGATCAACACCCCACCACCACCATTCACCCCAGCTTCTGGGAATCACCATTCTACTCTCAGCTTCCATAAGATCAGCTTTTTTGGATTCCATATATGAGCAAGGCCATATGGTCTTTTTCTGCTTTTCTTTTCTTTTTTTCTGTTACCTGGCTTATTTCACTTTACATCCATTTGTTGTGGATTATATAATTATATAATTTCATTCTTTTTTATAGCTGGATAGTATTCCATTGTGAATCTGTATCACAATGGAATCTTATCTATTCATCAATTGATGGACACTAGGTTGCTTTGATTTGTTGATTATTATAAATAGTGCTGCAGTAAACATGAGAGTGCAGAAGTCTCTTTTATTTTTATTTTTTCCATTTTGTTAGCATATATTCATTGTACAGTGGGGATTCTTTGTGCCAATTCCCAATAGGCTTATGTTGTACATTGGTTAGATTGCCTCTACCATCCTCCCCCACAACTCTTCTGGTCCCACTTAAAACAATTGCAAGAGGTTTCATCATTCTTTTTCATGTAGAAGGAAAATTAAAACTTCTTTTTATCTATGGGGAATTGTCAGTAATAATTCCTAATCAATGTTTAGATGTCTGCTATGTATCAGTCATACATTTTTAGTTGCATTTGTGCTTATGATTCTGTTAATTGTCTTTAACCCTGGGAAACATATAGATGAAGAATCTGAGAGGAAGAGGAGTTTAGTACCATCTCCAAGCTCATCACAATAATAAGTGGCAGAACCACTGACTTCAAAATCAGTTCATACCAGTAAATAAGTCTCAGTTAAGAACTAAACATTCCAATGTGGAATTTGATCCACTATGTAGGAACATAGCTAAAGCATTTAGAACTTTAAGATATATACCACAAACCACACAACAGTGGATTAGAAGAATCCAGGGCACCAAAATGAAATCCATTTAGTGCACAATCCAATGTCTTCAGCCAAATTAGTGGTGATAAACAACTTAGGGAGCAACAGAAAATGATGAAGTACAGAAAACCAGGTCAGTACAGTGTCCATCTAGAATACAACATGTCAGAATAGTCTCACAGAAATGGGGCCTGTATTGAAGTTCCCAACACTAGGTTCCCGTTAATAATCTCCATTCTTAACTGGTCTACATTGCAATGTACCTGTGTGCTTATCAAGTAAATTGAAGTTGTAGTAAGCAGATGAGGTCCCTTTGGTAAGAAATGATAAATTCAAAAATGAAAGCAAACAAAACATTTTAAAATAAACAGTGTTGTAGGAGGAGATTTTTTTCATAAATTATTGCCTGATACATGGGCAGATAAAAGTTAAATCAAATCAGAAGGGTTTTTTTTTTCCAATTTTTCTGAGTTTTTCTGAATATGGATAAGGAAGTATACCATTTTCCAAATTATGTTTGTAAACTCTTTCCACTAACTCTTTAGAAAAAAAACAAGAGTACATCATTTTTTATGATTTTCTTTTTCTTTTTTTTATGTTGTGTTGGGGGTACATTGTGGTATTTACAAAATTTATTATAATATATCAAATATAACATAGTTGAATTCATGCCCTCCATTCCTGGAATAGTTTCAGTGGGTTTCATGTTTTCATTTACATACATGTGTACACAGAATTCGCACTATATTCACCCTCCCTTTCCCTATATCCTCACCCCTCACACTAATACCACCCTCCCCCAAGACAGGCCCTGTTCTGCCCTCCTGCAATATGATTTTGTAGAAGAGAAAGAAAATGGCATTTTCGTTTGTTTGAGACAGCTACACAGGGAGTTTTCTTGTGTCATTTGCATGTATCTATGTACGCTAATATTATGAAATACAGGTAGCGCTAAGGGGAGGTCACATAAAAGAGAGGGAGGGTAACAGAAGGAAGTGAAGAAGATAAATATGGTTGATATACTTCCTGTACAAGAATGAATACAGAATTTTTAAACCATATGGTGATTTTGAAATTACCATAAAAAGGGGACTAAAGTAGAAAGAAGAAAAATATGGGAGATGAACCAATTCAGGTTATAATACAAGAGTACATCTTATAATATTATTTAGGGACTACTTTAGATTTTAATCTAGGGTGCAGATTCTATCTTTTACCTGTATGGTTTGTCAATGTGTTGATCCCCACAAGTGGCAAAATGTGTTGTTCCATATGGAGGGAACCCAAATGTTCCTATCAGGAACAGATGAAGGAACTAATATGCAAAATTTAAAGTTATCATTGAGTTGGGGATAATGGAAAATTTGAAATTTACTTAGAGTAACAATTATTTCTGACTGATAAATGTATAAACAATTGTAAAGATTTTGAGATTATTTCAAATACAATAAAGAAGGCTACAAGTGACTGACCTCATAAATAAAATTTTAACTTGTCACAATCATAATTTAGAAGTATTTATGAAATAAGTTCTTTAATGTCTGCCTTCCCATTAAAATGCAAACTTCCAGAGGCTAGGTACTGCGCTGATTTAATTCATCTCTTCATTCCAGAACCTACTATTAGATCTGGCACGTTTTAGATTTTCAATGTTATTTTTCAGTGAATAAAGGAAAGAATGAGTGAAGTAAGATGATGCTGAAACAGTAGTCACAAAAAAATTTTGTGACTTATAGTCATAATAAGTGATATTTGAAGCTGTTGGGGATTTTTTTTACTCAGAGTTCTAAAGAATTGTATGGATGGCAAAGGAACCCACAATTTCAAAGGAAAAAGAATGTAATTTGTAGAACACCCAAAGTCTTTGACAAAAAGGGGGGAAAGTATTACCTGGATAAGAAAAGCGTGTGTGTGTGTGTGTGTGTGTGTGTGTGTGTGTAAAGGTATCATTACCTTTAAAAAAAAGATGAACTGGTCACCTACTTACAAATGAAAAATGTTCTTGTCTGGAAATAGAATATGTTTATGTCACTTCTGCTTCTATGCTGCAAGACATAGATATTACCATAGCAGCATTCAGCTGGCTGATGGGCAAGACAGTCCCTTCAGAGGTTGAAAATAATACTGTGCTCTTCACAGCCAAAGCAGAATATGTTAAATCCTTTTTGTGCAAAGGAAGCCTTTCATTCAAGCAAATGGCACACGACCTTCCTATCAGTAGTTGAACAAAAAGTCTTTTGAGTGCATTGAAAACATTTTTAAAATTTCAGCATACTAGTAAATATCCCTGTAATATCTACTTGTAATATTCATTTTTCCTCTTTAGTATTGTATCATAAAGGTTTAAATCTAACATGCTTTACTGTTCTCATCTTTCCCCCTGGCTTCACCTTTCCCCCTGGCTTCACCTTTCCCATTCATTTTAAGTAATAGTCTTAAAGCTATTTACCTTTCACAAAAAATAATTTAGAGAAATATTAAGAAAATATATAGGAACAATGAAGAAAACTTTCAGTAGATTGTACATTTAAAACAATTAGCTACAATATACAAAAGGACAAGCAACTGAAACAACTTTATAGTGAGCACAATGTTTTTTTACAAAAATAACATTTTATTTCTCTAATCCGTTAATCCTTTGATTCTTCAAAAAGTTGGAAATTCTGTAATCCCAGCTAATCACGAAGCAGAGACAAGAGGTTTACTATTTGAGGCCAGCCTGAGCAAAAGTTAGTGAGCACTATCTCAAAAGTAATTGGACCCAGCTACTTGGGAGATGGAGGTTGAAAGATCACAGTTAGAGGCCAGTGTAAGTAAAATAGGCATAAAACCTTATCTAAAATATAAACTAAAAATAGCAACAAAGACTGAGGGTGTAGTTTAAGTAGCATAAGTAATACAGCATTTGCTTAGCAAGTGTGAGGCACTGGGTTCAATTCCCAGTACTAGGGAACAAGTTCTGTGTTACTATAATAAGTACCTAATAACATACAAAAGATTCATTTTTAACACAAGTTAAACATGTAACTGGGAAGTTTGGGTAATATTTTCCATATGAAAATATTAGAATTGTGGTTCAATCAAGAATTATGGAACACCAAATAAATTATGGAAGCAAACAACAAAATATTTTAAAAGTTAAGGTATCACAGTAGATTTTTCCAATCATTGAAAACACTTCTGAAGTTCCTCAAAAAATTAAAAAACAGAATTACAATATGATCCAGCAATCTCACTCGGAGATATAGCCAATGTAAATCAAGTCATTGTGCCAAAGCAACCACTCCACTCCACGTTCATTGCAGCACTATTCACAATAACCAAGAAATGGAAACAACTAAAGTGTCTATCAAGAGATAAATGGTAAAAGAAATTTGGTACATATGCCAAAAATAATTCACTTGAGCCATAAAAGGAGAAAACTTTTGTCATTTGAAATAGCATGGATAGAACTGAAGATGGACGTTTAAATAAGTCAGGCACAGAAAGACAAGTCCTGTGTGATCTCACCCATTTGCAGAATCTAGAAAAGCAGATCTAATAGAAATTGACAATATAATGGTGACTAAAAGGCTGGGGGAATTATAGGAGAGCTAGGAATTGGGGAGATTGACTATTGGGTACTAAGTTATAGCTAAATAGGAGTAAGTTCCAGTGTGCTCTTGAACAGTGGGGTGACTATAGATTTATCATACATTTCAAAAAGATAGAAGAAAAGATTTTTAATGTTTTCACCATAAATAAATGATAAATGTTTGAAGAAACATAAGTTTAACCTGATTTAAACATTATAAAATGTGTACACTTACTGAAATACCACAATACCTCATTAATATGCGTATTTTTATTTTTATGTTCTAGTTAAGATATATTTAGTTAGTAAAGAAGAAATCAAATATAAATCTACCACGTGTACTCTTCAGTTTTCCATAAGAAATTTCTGAAATTCAGATTTGCCATGCATCTCAAACTTCTCTTTTGCCAATGATAAAACACTGTCTAAAAGGAAACATACATGCTATCATGAATCCCATTTTTCTCAATAATCTTTTATTTCAAGTGTTTGAAAGTAATTTTAATGATGTGACATGCAACTGCAATTACATTATTTCACATTTTTTGGTATTTAACAGAATTTGCTTCCCCCATAATTTGAATATCAGAATGGCTACGATAAACTCACCCATAGATCTCTGTGCTTCTACACATCTTACCGGGGGTGGACATGAAATAACTTAAGATTCTCACTGATCTCAGGAACTGTGTACAACAACAGCTATAAGAAATGAGATAACATGCTCTTTATGGTCAAAGAAAACACTTGCTTGCTGGGCACTAGAAAGTTGTGGAACCTTAAGCTCAGTGTCCCTCCCATGTAAAGTAACTCACTGTGTGTGCAGCTGTCCATCTACACCAATTTTCTTCACTCCTGTTGGAAATGAGTCAGTGAAACAGGTAAAATCTCAGACCCTTTAAAATTTGTGACATGCTTATTTTCACATCTCCTTTTCCTCTTTGTCCTCATTTTACATTGTTTCAAAGAAGTTAATACTATCACTAGTACACTTCTGGAATAAAATGGCTGTGTTAGTCAATGTTTTATTTTTCTAGGAAACTGTCTAAATGCAATAAGAAAATTAATAAAATTAAATGTTAATTTCCATTTGGGTAAAAGTAGAAGGCACATACAATTGCATCCTCCAAAATATTTGTGAATGACCAAAACTAGCCAAAACCAAGCTTGATCCAATAGGAAGAAAGAGTGTCATGAAAAGTGGACAGAGTCTAGCTGTACTGTATCTCAGCAAAAATGATCTTCCTGTGAAAGTGAAAGGTAAAGAATGATTAAAATAAGTTTTTTACTTTATTAGAAATATGGCAGAAGAGCATGGAGATGAGCTGGTATGGCTAGAGAACCAGGAGATTCTGTCTCTGAGAACCAGAAGATTCTGGATTTAGAAAAGTGAAGACACTGACAGTCATCCAGAAAACCATCAATTCAGGAAGGCCTCTGTGTAGCAGCACAAAAGAAACTTCTAGACTGTGAACAGTAGCAAAGTAAAAAGACTACACTCTCCCTTCTCACACAAGCATAAGTAAGAAAGTCAAACCCAGGAGGTAATGCAAGAAAGGACAGAAAACTACAATAGTTTGATAAGACAACATGTCTAAAAATAATATAAAATGTGACATACAATTATCAGAATAATTTAAGAAATATTTGGGCAGCTAGATAACAGGATGATTTCTAAGTTCATCAAAGATTTTGATAAGTGGTAAAAAATAAACACATAAAATTTCTAGAATAAAATATGAGTAATTCCTCCATAAACTTGGAATGGGGAAAAATCTATAACAGTTACATAAAATTAGCATGATAAAAATCCAAAATCCTACATGGTAAAAAGCCCATAGGCAAAGTCAATACATAAATCAAACACTGGAAAAAAGTTTTCAACACATGCCAAAGAATCACCAGATAATCATACTAATTATTAATATGATTATAGAGACTCACATATGAAAATAACAACTAATCAGAAAAGTACCCAAAGCATAACAGTTCACAGAAAAAGAAACACAAGTGTTTCAATTAGGTTCACATGTATGAGAAATGCGCAAACTCACTTGTAATAATATAATTGAATTTGTAAATCATATTTGATAAGTATTTTTTCCTGTTTAGCCAGGGTAGGAGGGACCCTAAAGTATGATAATATGTTCTCAAGGCCCCAAAGAAAAGAAGACATACTTTCTCATGAAATACCCATGGAACTTGAAGTTGGTACAATCTCTATGTAAGGCAACAGGCAGTAGTTAACAAAATTACAAATGTGTATTACATTTTTGCCAGAAATTAGGATAATTTATTCAAAATGTATGTTCATAAGTGTATGAAATAACATATTTACAAGATTATTTACTGTAGTGTATGTAACAGGCAAATATCAGAAAAAAAGTAGATAGATGCCCATAAATACATTGGTAAAATAAATTATGTTGTATCCACACAAAATAATAGCACACAATTTTCAAAAAGGCTTAGTGGGAAAACAGAAATGTTGAAGATAAGAAGAGACAGAGACATTTTAGCCAAACACAACATGTGGAACTCTTTCAATACTGATTCAAATAAATTAACTATAAAAATTAATTTTCAGCAAACCAGGGAAGTAATTGAGCAGGACCTGAGTTTTAGAATGAATGAATTGTTTTTAATTTAGCTAGGTATGATATGACATTATGGTTATGCAAATAAAGAAATGAATACATGCACACACATATATCCTTATCTAGCGTCATTATGTACCAAAGTATTCACTGGTGCAATAAAATATCTGATTTGTTTTTAAATACTTCAAGAAAAATATAAAATTGAGGGATAGATAAAGCAAGAGTGGCAGAATATTTATAATTATTTCTGAAACTTGGCTATATTACTCTTTCAACCTGTAATTATTGTCAAATTTTTCATAATAAATACAAAAAATGAGAAATCTCTTTATGTGTGTATGTAATTAAATTCCTCAAAGAGGGGCATAGTTCAGTGGCAGAGTACTTGTCTAGCATGCACCAGGCCCTGGGTTCAATCCCCAGTTCCACAAAAAAATAATCAATAAATGAAAACCAAACAGAATGAGATTGGGACAAAACAATTTGGAGAAGAAGGTATTATACCATTTTATAAAAAAAGAAAAAATTAAAATGTTGATTGGCATTCATACCAGGATACATAAAGGAATTAAGGAAGGTTATACAAGAACCTCGTAGCAATAGGATGCTATGGACGGTGACAATGGCAGATGAAAATTGGTCAGAGATTGTTTTATAAATATAATATGAACTTTTATTTATATTACAGAACCACATAAAAATACACAATGAATTGTTGACATGTACAAATGTAAAAACTTAAAATTAGTTTAAAATAAAATAATCATAGACATGACATCTTAAGTGTACATTTAATTTTGTAGTCTTATATTCTGATTTTACCTGTATCATGTAATGTCTATTCAAAAATAAGCAAAATGTATAGAAAAATGACAATTCTTCAAGTTTTCTTAAGCACTTCAGATATGTTCAAGTATGACCAACAAATTATATTTAACCTGTCCTATTTGAATTCAACAGAATTTACATTTCATCACAAAAGGATTTTAAAACATGCATAATATTTTAAGAAATAATTTTTATGATGATAGTTGTTGCAACTCCCTGTTGGTGGTGCTTACTTTTTTCACTGTTTCAACAGAGATTTCATGAGTTTCTACTTTATATACTATACTCTAGTGATGTCAGAATGAATCATACTAGAATTCTATCTCAATTTAAGCAGGAAGACAGATGTGAGCAAATGATTACAATACATGTAAAAAAGAAACAAAGTAGAAGTTGAAGAATCTGGCTTCTTGCTGATGGCTGTTAAAATTATACCATGTTCTTTGCATAATAGTCTATACTTTAAGGCTTACGTCTTTCTGGATTTGAAGATTCTTGTCATTTGTCTGACATAAGCAGGCCATTTGTATATTTTTCTTTATGTCTTCCTAAAGATTCCAGGTCAGCATCAATGATTGTAGAATTATAGCTCCCTTTTTTTGCTTCACCAGAATCATATGTGACTTCATTTTTGAGTGGCTCTTCTCTGACTGCTTTTCTTTTAGAAACTCAGGCTAAGAAATCATACCCACCATTCTTCCTGTGTTTTGGAATCTTAACTACCATAATCTATCCTGTCAGTCTGGCTGTGGCTACATTTTTCTCATTAGAACAGGCTCTAAAATAACTAACTCTTAATTCTCCAGTGTCCTATTATTTCCAATTCATCCATTGGTTCTTCCTTGGAAATAAAAATCAGAACAGTTGTAGTAAAACTTCTCATCACTTGCTTTTCCTTCTTGATTATAAAATAGACATTAAGATATCAATTAAAGTGAAACATATAAATCAGCCATCCTGCTTGTATAGTGAATTATCTAGATCCATCTCTCTAGCTAAAATGTCCCCCACAATTATATATTTTCTCTGATCCATTTTGATCATCTCTAATATGACTATGTTAGCAATTTTTCTGTTGCCTTTATTCCCACCAGAATTTATTAGTACGTTTCTAAGTAAATGGATTTTCATGCAAATATATAACATAAAATTTACTCACTTTTCTTCCTAAGCCTTTATATTTTCCTGCATATAATATAACAAAGCTTCTAAAATTTTGGAGTATGATTTTCAACTTTACACATATAAGGAAATAAAGCAGCTTTATTTTAGAAAGGTATTATTTATTATAATGGTTTTTTTTTCATCCTTAGGCTGAGAAGTAGAAAGCATCCGAGCGCTTTTCCCACTTTGCATTTAAAGTACTCAACAAGAAGTTGAATCAAACAACTGCACTCTCAGTGCTATGTCTGTCACTACTTACAATCAGTTGCAACCACTTGGGTTGCTAAAACTATTTTTCTAAAGTATCACCACCAATTTTTCTTTCTTTTGAAAAAAATGTTTGCTTTTTTCAGGGAAAAAAACTTTTAAATTTTCTAATATATTTTTAGTATTTTCAGGTAAGTTTTTTCCTAAGTAGATACATAAAATGTCCACATATTAACGAGATACATGTATACATTGTATAATGTTTAAATCAGGTTAAACATAGCTATGTCCTCAACAATTTATCATTTCTTTGGGGTGAAAAGATTCAAAATCCTTTCTTCTAGGCATTGAAACATAAAGTATATTATCTACATTCGCCCTATTAAAAGACACTTCTAGAATAAGAGTAGTAGCTCTTATTTTGTTTTTTTCCCCATCTATTGGTGATGTTAAGAAACATAAGAATCCACTGAGATTTTAAAATGCAGATTCCAATTCTGTAGGACTGAGACAATGCATTTCTCATAAGTTCCTGGGTAATAATTATACTTTTGGTTGTAGGTTTCCCTATGTATGAAGACTATTCCTCACATTAGAAGGCATATACTAAATATATTGATTATATACAAACCTCAAAATAATGTAAAGTGTAACATGTAAAATATTGGTGATTTTGCTAATTATAACAGTCAGATTATTAGTATGTAACATGGACAAATTTTTGTATAAAATTTAGAAGTCCATATTACTGCCATTGAGTTAAAACCAGGAAAGTATGTCATCTTCTCTACTTTGAGTCTTTTTCAATATTCTAGAATCTTTCTTTACTCTGTACCATAAAAAAGTAGTTAATATTTCCTAAGTGTTTAGTAGACCATGTTTATCTATATATTTATCTCTATATATAATTATATCAAATTTAATCACAGTATCAACCTGGGCAATGTCTATTCCATTTCATCTCCTTTTTACAAAGGAAAGAACTGAAATTTAGATAGGACAGATTAATTTCTTAAAATCATACAAATTATAACACTAGGATCAAAATCTATTCTTTGAATTATTAATATTGCCTCAAATAAGATGATGATTTTGTGGATGTCTGTATATGAATATCCCAACATGAAGGGTAGGACTGAAAACAGAGATTTTTGAAAGCTATTCAAAAAAAAGTTTCTCTGGAAAAAAAAAGAAACCATTTTGTAACTACAAAATTTTATTTTTAAGTAAAGATGAGTTCCTTTTCTTTAATATCTTACATGGGATTCGTTTATGTTCCTTTTGTATAAAAGACTAAAAATTATCCTTTTAAATACAAATTGTACACAGAAGTACCCTTCAATGTCATTCCAGCCCATGAACAATGACCTAAAATCCTCAGAGAGCAAGACAAAAATACTTCCTAAATCATTGACATCCCACCCATTTCTCTACATATCTCTACAATGTATTCTCTGCCCTACAAACACTTGGACCCAGTGATATAGAAAAGATTTACTTATTCAACCAGGCTGTACTTTTACTTCTTTGGACACTGTCAGTTTAGATCCTGTGAGAAGTAGCTTTCAAAATCAATTTAGTTGCAAAGATAGTTATTGGAGGAAATGCTTGTGAAGGATAAAAGTCTCAATGAGGTAAGAGTAATAGGCATAGAGAGAGCACTCAGGTCTGAATCATGAGGAAACTCACAAGTAAAGAATGAGAATTGATCATAAAGATTCTCAGCCTGCAAATACAGTTGAGTCATATTTCAACCAAGCTGATGAGGGTCCTTGAACCAATGTCACCCATTAAAGGAGCTCAGTGACATGAAAGAATGAAAATACATTTGCACCTGTATCACATTCAATCACTGCTAGAGTAAGATAAAGGATATGTGGCTTGATGCCTTGATGGGAATATAGTAGTTGATCCATCAGGGCCCAGGTTGTGCTGTCAGTCAACTATACTCTTAGCAGTGGGAGAACTATATAGTGCACTTATGGTTGCCATAGTTCATGCCTTACACTACATACAGACTTCTTCACCAAATACCTCAAGGATGAGCTCTTCCATTTCTCCTGCTTTATTCCCATGAAACTTCATGAGGAGAATTTTAAAGCAGGAGTTGAATAGGACAAACTCCAGCCCCCATTCCTTCAGTTGATTTCAAGCCTTACAACATTGATCTCCATCCTGCAAAATCTGTTCTGCCCCCTAAACTTAGACTGTTACCTGTGCAGGTCTTGTTGGTTTATGTGGTCACTTGACTCAAATGTTTATTCTCAAGGGTCTGAACCAAGAGAATCCAAGTGAATCAACTAGCTTCCTGATGTATTCCTTCCTTTCCACCTGGTATAAAAGAACCCTACTCACTCATTTCCACTCAACAATCAATTATCCCTGCCAAGGCAGTTATTCTTCCTCTTACTTGCTGGTCGCCAGATCCAAGGAAACCACTATGTCCTAGAAACCTCCACATTTTAGAGTTTAATGTGTAATTTTCTGGAAACCAAATTCTCTAAACCTAATGATCTGAGAGTTATTAATAAGAAAAGAACAAAGAACCTCAACTTTGGAAATGATGTCATCTGAGGCCATTATTGCTTCTACCTTGTGATTTCTGGACCCATGCACAAGTCCTATTAAAGACAAAATATATGTAGAAACTTCGGATTAAATTCATATGACACATCCTGAATGATGTTATCCTACCTTTCCAGAATTTTAATACCAACATGTTACTTCACCTGTGCCTTTAGAAAGCATTCTTATGCTCTGTGAGGCCCACAGATCATGAGAGGAGCACTATGTGATACAACCACAAGATACCATCATCACTGCCCTGCCTCCTTTGTCATGAAGTAAGTCCCCTGATCAGATGCTTTGTTGAATAGAATTATATACCAAGGAGTCACACATTCTAGAAATCTTTAGATTTTTGACAGGCCAAAACCCAAGGTAAGGGTGACCATACTCTTGGAAGCTCTGAAAATATACATGGTGGATCTACTTAAGATAACTACTGTTTATTATCTTGTCTTTGTAATGACATATTCTAACAGAGGAGCCATGGCTATTCTGTGAGTCTCTAGGTCAATGTTAACTCACCCTTTGTTCAACAGTCCCTGTAATGTCTGATTTTTGCTCTGTCTCTAGTGTTTAGTCACCCCATAAATTCCTTTTGGAGGAAGAATGGGTAGAATAGAATATATACTCACCGTAGTACAGCAGGGTATTTTTACCTAGGGAAATCAGTGAAATAGTGAGTTCTATACTTAGAAATTCCATTAGATTTAGGAATTGAGCAATGTGTTTATACATTTTCTTGGAATATTTATCCTCAACCAATGTCCTTCCACTCCTGCCTTTTTCTTGTTGTAGATATTCACTATCATTCACTTTAACTGCCAGTCCAATTTGTCTCAAGTGCAACTTGCTCTTCAACATCTCCAGTATTCCCTTTGGGTCAGGCTCTGACCCCTAGATATACCTTTGTTTTGTAATTCTTTACAATAATTGAATTCTGTTAAAATCTTGTAGTTAAGTACTATCACTAAGCTCTATACTGAGAGGGTGGAGTTATCCCAATAGATGTCCATATCCCAGCTCTGTGACTCCTCTCCTAGCATCATTCCTGGCCTGTAGAGGAAAGTCACCACTAATCTTCTTTGGTGATGCTGATTACTCTCCTGAACACATTCTGATGAAGAGTGATGTGTCTTCTGGGCACTCCTGTGGAATGAAATCTCCTCTTGGATATTTTTGGCCATATTATGTATCTATTCCAACATGATCAGTTCCCCATGTCTCTTTACCCATATCTCTGCTATCTGCCAGTAAAATGAAGACATTTTCACTTTGCTCAGCATGGCTGCATAGATAACTTAGAGTTGTAAAAACCACCAAAGCAGTGAATTTGCCTTATCCATGGGAATAATGTCAGGGTAACCTACAAAATCTTGTGCCCTAGGAAAGTTCCCCCATATGAATGAATTATTAATTAGCTAGCCTTACTTTCTCCCAAACATCAATTAACTATTTTCAAAACTCAATTCTAGATTTATTCTTCTTGTTCCTATCAGTGCGTGCTAACTAATGCTAGAATCTCCTGCAATGTATAATAACTCTCATCCCTTAATCATATCCTACCTGGATGATTTGGGTACTTAATTATAATTATCAGTCAGAAAGGAAGTAGGTAGGGACAGCCTCCAAAAAATGTACTTGTTTCCTTATGGGAGAAGCTTCTGCAATGTCTTCCAGCACTGCAGATTTCCTACTTCTTATTACAAAGAGGAGAGTCTCCTTTGGAAACTGGTGGTTCATTAGGTTGCCCAATGAAAACATTCTCAAAGTCATTAATTCAGATGTATCCATCAAAATGATGGTTAATCTTGATTGTCACTTGACTGGATTGAAAGATGCCTAGGGGATTAGTAAAGCACATTCCTGGATGTCTATATGAGGGCATTTCCAGAGAAGATTGATGGATAGAGAACAACTGAAGGGGAAAGACCCACACTGAATGTTGGCAGCAATAGGCTAGAAGTTGGGGTGGAAGACAAGTAGACAAAAAAAAAAGACACCTAGCACGTGCAAGCTCCAGTCTTCCTCAGTAAGTTCATCCATCATTGCTACCATCACTGTGGACATCAGACTCTATCTTCTTCAGCCTTTCAAGGTGGACTCACATGAGCAACTCTCCAGGGTCCTTCCTGGTCTTCAGCTTTGGACTGTGACCGCTTCATTGATCCCCCTTGTTCTGATGCCTCCAACTTCTTGGTTTGAAAATCTGGGATCTCTGTTTCTCCAGCATGCAGATGGCTATTGGACTATTCAGCTTCCAATCATATAAGTCAATCCCATACATCACCTTTTATAATATATACATTATATATTGTTGGTTTTTTTCATCTAAAGAACACTGACTAATACAATAACATATTTTATAGTCCCAGGTTTTCCCAGACAGAGTCCTAACCTTAACATAAAGGACTTACTTTTGCTAGGCATTTGAATATCTATAAGGTTTTATGAACCTAAATATCAAATCATGAGTTATTTGCTTAGCTGTGTCCACTTTTTCTGGGTAGGAGACAAAAATCCTTTTGTAAGCTACCAAAAAGAACTCTGGTTCTCACATAGTTTTTAACTTCCTAATTTCTCATTATCCATCCATACAAGAAAGATTCTCCAACAGCAGTGATAGTCTCAGAAAGTTTCAGCAAGGCCAGCAAGGATTAGGGCTAAAGTTGTCCAACCATAGAATTTGACCCAAATAAGTAACTCAGTGGCACTTAGTTTGGGACTTGGAGCAGGGTGGGAGAAGCATGGTGGTCATGTAAATGTAGAAGGCTGATTGTTGGGGCTGTCAGTCAATTCCATGAAGCAGAGTATCTGAGTGGGCATTTTCTTAGACATCAGAGTCCTAAAGTCCCATTCCCATCACTGACTGATATGTAATGATAATTTGAAATTTAGTTTCATGCTTATTTCCACTGGAGGAACATTCCTTCTCACTGCCTTTTCATGTTTCTGTACCCTTACAAAATGCAAAACTTTAATCTGTCCCCCTGGACCCCAAATATCTGCTTGCTTTGATCTTTGATATGAGCATCTGGAAGGCAGGAATGTTTTTTTAAATCTTTGGATTCTTACTGTTCATAGTAGATTTAAAGGACATAGTAAATGCTAAACAAGTGTTCTGTGAATGAATAAATATATGCCTAAGGGGCCAAAGAAGGTCTACATAAATATTAAAGAACTTGTATATCAAAGTGATAAAAACAAAGCACCAAGAAAACTAAAATCTCATTGTGAATATGGACTATATTTAACTTACTGGGATCGTTTATAGAGTTAAGATTTTGAAATGATATAAGAGGTAGACAACTACTCAAGGTTTCATTCAATCCCTGCTATAATGAAAATCTGAGAGTCAACCTATTAAAACCTGTATTTTATTAACAAGATATACATTTTAATGACAAGGAAATGACCACAATAAATAATATCATGAATGAAAAAGGTCAGCAGAGAAAGTAAGTTACAACAGAGAGGGAAAAGAGTGGATAATGTCATATAAAAAGGTAAGAATATAAGAGAAATATAAGTATAGGGGGACTTGAACTCTTTGCTACAGATCTAATCTCTGGGACAGTGTGGTTGTCAAGAATTTTGCCTTCATTAAAGGAGAATGTATTCCTAAAAAGGAACACTACAATAAAGAAAATGTCATACACACCCAATTAGCTAGCTAGGGTTAAGACTTTCATCTCAAATTTCAACTCAGATTTGCACTGTTTGCATTCATTGTTTTACTAAGAAGTGGCAGTGTGGTCAGAAGGTTTTTCTATTGATTAAAGCAAGTTTAATTTTAAAAAGATTTTCATGCTCTGTATTTTTATTAATAAGACATTTGGCAAAAATATTACAAAATGAGTTATATACTCCCAGGGTTATGAATTCCTAAAGTTATTATACTTTCTTCTTCTGGAAAAACATCACATTTTTATGAATGCATTAAAACTTAGACACATTTTGTAGCAGTCATTTATATCACCACTCTAAATGTTCTATCTGTAGCAAGATGAACCTTTAAAAGCTTATATTTTTATGTTCTAGTTTTCAATAAACTTACAATGTGGCTCAAAAATTCACTATTATCCTTTAGGAGTTGAATGTTAATGTCAATTGTTCTTTTAGGTATAATCAAGACTATAATAAAAAAAGTGAAATGATTCAACCTGCTTCCATCTAAATTAGAACATTTGTTCCAATCCAAAGATTTTCAGGAAGTTTGTGCATGGAAAAGGAATGCAAGTGTAAAAAGAAACCCAGGATAAAAAAAATTTATCTCAGCAATCTGGATGTTTCAGGCCAAAATTCATTGATAGATTACTGGTTAGCTATAGAGTAACCAGAAATACGTTAACGTAATGGTTAAACTTTTAAATAATAGTGTAACATAAATAACAACCAATTAATAGATAAATAAAGAATATTCTGTATCCTTCTCCCATCAACAGAGTCTTTGGGTCATTACTTAACTTTTTTTAAACATTTATATTAACACTTATTAGTTATCCAGGGCACTTTCATTATGACATTTACATATGTGCTTATAATGTATCTTAATTAGATTCACCTCATCCACCTTTCTCCCTCACCCTCTTACCACCTTCTTACAGCAATTTCAACAGATTTCCTTGTTTTATTTTCATACATTCATACAAGTACATTGACTTTATTTGTCCTCCTTTTCCCTATTTAGCCCTACCCCCATGCCCTTACCAACTCAGTCAGGACCTGTTTTACCTATCTGTCCTTAATTTTATTAAATGCACATTAATCATTAAAAGAGGGGTTACCATATTTCACACATGAATATATTGTACTTAACTGAGATTAACCCGCTCTATTATGTACTCTTTTTCAACCATCCTGTTCCCCTATTATTCAATAGCTTTCCATGCATTGGATTATACTACCTTCATATACAGATGTACTGCATTTCTACATTATTCACTCTCTATCATTCTCTTTTCCTCTGTTGCCTCTCCCATTACCCCTCAGACAGACTCAAAATTTCTTTTTTTTTATTTTATTATTCATATGTGCATACAAGGCTTGGGTCATTTCTCCCCCCTGTCCCCACCCCCTCCCTTACCACCCACTCCGCCCCCTCCCTCTCCCCCCACCCCCTCAATACCCAGCAGAAACTATTTTGCCCTTATTTCTAATTTTGTAGTAGAGAGAGTATAAGCAATAATAGGAAGGAACAAGGGTTTTTGCTGGTTCAGATAAGGATAGCTATACAGAGAGTTGACTCACATTAATTTCCTGTGTGTGTGTGTTATCTTCTAGGCTAATTCTTTTTGATCTCACCTTTTCTCTAGTTCCTGGTCTCCTTTTCCTATTGGCCTCAGTTGCTTTTAAGGAATCTACTTTAGTTTCTCTGTGTTAAGGGCAACAAATGCTAGCTAATTTTTTAGGTGTCTTACCTATCCTCACCCCTCCCTTGTGTGCTCTTGCTTTATCATGTGATCAAAGTCCAATCCCCTTGTTGTGTTTCATCTAATGTCCACATATGAGGGAGAACATACAATTTTTGGTCTTTTGGGCCAGACTAACCTCACTCAGAATGATGTTTTCCAATTCTATCCATTTACCAGCAAATGATAACATTTTGTTCTTCTTCATGGCTGCATAAAATTCCATTGTGTATAAATACCACATTTTCTTGATCCATTTGTCAGTAGTGGGGCATCTTGGCTGTTTCCATAACTTGGCTATTGTGAGTAGTGCCGCAATAAACATGGGTGTGCAGGTGGCTCTGGAGTAACCTGTGTCACAGTCTTTTGGGTATATACCCAAGAGTGGTATTGCTGGATCAAATGGTAGATCAATGTTTAACTTTTTAAGTAGCCTCCAAATTCTTTTCCAGAGTGGTTGTACTAGTTTACGTTCCCACCAACAGTGTAAGAGGGTTCCTTTTTCCCCACATCCTCGCCAACACCTGTTGTTGGTGGTGTTGCTGACGATGGCTATTCTAACAGGGGTGAGGTGGAATCTTAGCGTGGTTTTAATTTGCATTTCCTTTATTGATAGAGATGGTGAGCATTTTTTTCATGTGTTTTTTGGCCATTTGAATTTCTTCTTTTGAGAAAGTTCTGCTTAGTTCACTTGCCCATTTCTTTATTGGTTCATTAGTTTTGGGAGAATTTAGTTTTTTAAGTTCCCTATATATTCTGGTTATCAGTCCTTTGTCTGATGTATAGTTGGTAAATATTTTCTTCCACTCTATGGGTGTTCTCTTCATTTTAGAGACCATTTCTTTTGATGAACAGAAGCTTTTTAGCTTTATGAGGTCCCATTTATCTATGCTATCTCTTAGTTGCTGTGCTGCTGGGGTTTTGTTGAGAAGGTTCTTACCTATACCTATGAACTCCAGAGTATTTCCTACTCTTTCCTGTATCAAATTTAGAGTTTGTGGTCTGATATTAAGATCCTTGATCCATTTTGAGTTAATATTGGTATAGAGTGATATACATGGATCTAGTTTCAGTTTTTTGCAGACTGCTAACCAGTTTTCCCAGCAGTTTTTGTTGAAGAGGCTGCTATTTCTCCATCGTATATTGTTAGCTCCTTTGTCAAAGACAAGTTGGTTATAGTTGTGTGGCTTCATATCTGGGTCCTCTATTCTGTTCCACTGGTCTTCATGTCTGTTTTTGTGCCAGTACCATGCTGTTTTTATTGTTATTGCTTTGTAATATAGTTTGAAGTCAGGTATTGTGATACCTCCTGCATTGTTCTTTTGACTGAGTATTGCCTTGGCTATTCGTGGCCTCTTGTGTTTCCATATAAATTTCATGGTAGATTTTTCAATCTCTTTAATGAATGTCATTGGAATTTTGATGGGAATTGCATTAAACATGTAGATTACTTTTGGGAGTATCGACATTTTTACTATGTTGATTCTACCAATCCATGAGCATGGGAGATCTCTCCACTTTCTGTAGTCTTCTTCAATCTCTTTCTTCAGAAGTGTATAGTTTTCCTTATAGAGGTCTTTCACATCTTTTGTTAGGTTTACACCTAGGTATTTGATTTTGTTTGAGGCTATTGTAAATGGAATCGTTTTCATACATTCTTTTTCCGTTTGCTCATTGTTAGTGTATAGAAATGCTAATGATTTTTCTATGTTGATTTTATATCCTTCTACATTGCTATAGCTATTGATGATGTCTAGAAGCTTCTGAGTAGTTTTTTGGGTCTTTAAGGTATAGGATCATGTTGTCTGCAAATAGGGATATTTTGACAGTTTCTTTACCTATTTGTATTCCTTTTATTCCTTCTTCTTGCCTAATTGCTCTGGCTAGGAATTCCAGTACTATGTTGAATAGGAGTGGGGATAGTAGGCATCCTTGTCTGGTTCCTGATTTTGGAGGGAATGGTTTTAGTTTTTCTCTGTTAAGTGTAATGCTGGCTGTAGGTTTGTCATATATAGCTTTTATAATGTTGAGGTATTTTCCTTCTATTCCTAGTTTTCTTAGAGCTTTTATCATGAAACAGTGTTTGATCTTATCAAAGGCTTTTTCTGCATCTATTGAGATGATCAAGTGGTTTTTGTCTTTGCTTCTGTTAATGTGGTTTATTACATTTATTGATTTACATATGTTGAACCACCCCTGCATCCCTGGGATGAAGCCTATTTGGTCATGGTGAATAATCTTTTTGATGTGTTGTTGAATTCGGTTTGCCATTATTTTGCTGAGGATTTTTGCGTCAATGTTCATTAAGGAGATTGGCCTATAGTTCTCCTCTTTGGAGGTATCTGCCTGGTTTTGGGATAAGTGTAATACTGGCTTCATAAAATGTGTTTGGCAGTTTTCCTTCCCTTTCTATTTTGTGGAACAGTTTAAGGAGAGTTGGTATCAATTCTTCTTTAAAGGTCTGATAGAATTCAGCAGAGAATCCATCAGGTCCTGGACTTTTCTTTTTGGGGAGACTCTTGATTGCTGCTTCAATTTCATTTTGTGTTATAGATCTATTCAGGTGATTAATTTCCTCTTGGTTCAGTTTTAGATGGTCATATGTATCTAGAAATCTGTCCATTTCTTTAAGATTTTAAAATTTATTTGAATATAGGTTCTCAAAGTAGTCTCTGATGATTTCCTGGACTTCCATGGTGTTTGTTGTTATCTCCCCTTTTGCATTCCTGATTCTACTAATTTTGGTTTTTTTCTCTCCTCATTTTAGTCAGGTTTGCCAGGGGTCTATTGATCTTGTTTATTTTTTCAAAGAAACAACTTTTTGTTTCATTAATTCTTTGTATTTTTTTTTTTTTTGGTTTCTATTTCATTGATTTCAGCTCTTATTTTTATTATTTTTATTGATATTTTGTTTGGATGACCTATCTATGGATGATAATGGGGTGTTAAAGTCTCCCACAACCACTGTGTTGGCGTTTATATATACTTTTAGGTCTTTCAGGGTATGTTTGATGAAATTGGGTGCATTGACATTGGGTGCATACAGGTTGATAATTATTATTTCCTTTTGGTCTATTTCCCCTTTTATTAGTATGGAATGTCCTTTATCTTGTTTGATCAATGTAGGTTTGAAGTCTACTTTGTCAGAGATAAGTACTGCTACTCCTGCTTGTTTTCGGGGGCCATTGGCTTGGTAAATCTTCTTCCAGCCTTTTATCCTAAGCATATGCTTATTTCTGTCAGTGAGATGGGTCTCCTGTAAGCAACAAATTGTTGGATATTCCTTTTTAATCCATTTTGTCAAGTGGTGCCTTTTGATGGGTGAATTAAGTCCATTAACATTAAGCGTTAGTACTGATAGGTATGTGGTGATTCCTGTCATTTAGTTGTCTTAGTTGTTTGAAGGTTTGATTGTGTGTACCTAAGTTGAGGTTACTCTCTACTGTCTTGCTTTTTCTTTTGCTGTGGTTTGGTGCTGCCTGTCTTCATGGTTAAGTTGGGTTTCACTTTCTGTGTGCAGAATCCCTTGCAGAATCTTTTGTAGTGGTGGCTTTGTGGTCACATATTGTTTTAGTTTCTACTTATCATGGAAGTCTTTTATTGCTCCATCTATTTTGAATGATAGTTTTGCTAGGTAGAGTATCCTGGGGTTGAAGTTATTTTCATTCAGTGCCCGGAAGATCTCACCCCATGCTCTTCTTGCTTTTAATGTTTCTGTTGAGAAGTCTGCTGTGATTTTGATGGGTTTAACCTTTGTATGTTACTTGTTTTTTCTCTCTTACAGCCTTCAATATTCTTTCCTTAGTTTCTGAACTTGTTGTTTTAATGATGACATATCGTGGGTAGTTCTATTTTGATCTGGTCTGTTTTGCATCCTGGAGACCTCTTGCATCTGTATGGGAATATCTTTCTCTAGATTTGGGAAATTTTCCATTATTATTTTGTTGAATATATTATGCATTCCCTTTGCGTGCACCTCTTCTCCTTCTTCATTGCCCATGATTCTCAAGTTTGGTCTTTTGATGGAGTCAGTGAGTTCTTGCATTTTCTTTTCACAGGTCTTGAGTTGTTTAACTAATAGTTCTTCAGTTTTTCCTTTAATTACCATTTCATCTTCAAGTTCTGAGATTATGTCTTCTGTTTGTTCTATTCTGCTGGATTGGTCTTCCATTTTGTTTTGCAGTTCTGCTTCATTCTTTTTTCTGAGGTTTTCCATATCCTGGGTGGTTTCCTCTTTAATGTTGTCAATATTTGTCCTGAGTTCATTTATCCGTTTATTCATCGTTTTCTCTCTTTCACTTTGGTGTTTATACAGTGCTTCTATGGTTTCCTTTATTTCTTCTTTTGCTTTTTCAAATTCTCTATTTTTGTTGTCTTGGAATTTCTTGAGTGTCTCCTGTACATTTTGGTTGACCCTATGCAGTATCATCTCTATAAAATTCTCATGGAGTACCTGTAGTATGTCTTCTTTTAAATTATTCTTGTGGCATAGTGTATCTTCATTTTGTTGGAGTCTGGATCTGAGTATGTGTTTTCTTCATTCCCCTCTGGTTCCTGTACTAATTTTTTGCTGTGGGGAAACTGGTTTACCTGTTTTTTCTGTCTTCCCATCATTGTCTTTGGTGTTGTTACTGTCCCTGTACTGTGTGCAATTAAGTATTTTCTAGCTTGTAATAATAACAACGGTAGTATTTAGAATGGAAGGGTGAGCTGAGATGGAAAGCAAGAAGTTAAAGAAAGGGTGAAAACAAATACACAGACAAGAAGGAGAATACAGAACAAGGTTTCAGACAAGAATGTTTCAAAGGTATAAACAGGGAGCGTTAGTGTACTAATTGACAGTAAGCTGAACAGACATTAGAGAGACAGAGAGACAATTGAAAATAAAAAATAAAAAAAAGGTAAGAATAAAAATAAAAAGTAAATGAAAGAAATATCTATATATAAAAATGAATTAAAATAAAATGAAAAATAGAAAATTTAAAAAAAAAAAACAAAAAACCTCCAAGTTCAAATGCAATGAAGTTTCAGTCTTAATAATTTGGGTGTTCATCTCAGTCTCCAGTCCTGGAGATGGTGCCTCAGATGTTGTTCTGTAGTTTTCTCATCAAAGGGGACGCATAAAGTATAACAAAACTACACACACACTCACACACACACAAAACCCCACCAAGTGTCCCAAGTTCAAATACAATACAGTTTCATTAAGTTTTTCAGCATGCAAGTGTAATTCGGTTGTTCTCTCATCAAGGGTAGGGAGAAAAAGAAAAAAAAGAGTCTGGAGACAGTTCTGAGAGTGGTATCTGCAACTGTGGCTTGCCTGCCTGCTGCTCTCAGCCTGTAGCTGGCGGTGTTATTTATGCAGATCTCTGGGGTGAGCTTAGCACTCACTTGGCCCCACAGGCTTTGTTTGCTCAGAGTTCTCCTGTGCAGGAGCCTCTGCTACAAGCTTTCCCCTTTCCAAGCACACTGGCAAAGGTGACACTGCACCTGCATTGTCAGGACTGCATGTTTATTTACAGTTCATGTGGAGGTGGGTCTTTCCCCCTCTCCTGTGGAGTTTTCCTCCCACTGCCACTTTCACAAGCTTTCCTGCTCCTGATTACTGGGTGGTGCTGCTGCTCCTGCCAGCCACCATGTTTGTTTACAGTTCATGTGGGAAGTGGGTCTTCCCTCCTCTCCTGTGGAGTTTTCCTCTCTCCGCCACTCTCACAAGCTTTCCCACTCCTGGTTGCTGGGCATGTGCCCCTGCTCCCACCAGAGCCTCTCCAGCCCACCTGGCTTGTTTATTTACAGTCCCAGGGTGGATTCCCTTCCCCCAATCTTCGACACTCAGTGTGCCCCACCCTTTTTCCCGCGTGTCTTTATTGTTCTTATTGCTTATTAGTCAGTTTCTCTTTTTTCCCTGGGTGGAGGTTGGTCTGTCCAGGGGGCTATGCTGCTCTGGCCCAGGCTTGTCTGTGGGAGTACCATGGTACCACAAAGCTCACCTGGTCCGTGTCTTCCCAAGCCGTCTGGGCGTGGGTGACTGGCGGCCCGGGGGTCCCTCCTTGTTTCTCCATTTAACATGAAGTGGAGATTCTCTGTGCTGGCTAGAGGTGTGGAGGGGTCAAAGTTATGCCTCTTTTCCGTGATTATGCCTGCAAAGTGTGTCTCTAGGGTGTCTCCAAGATTTCACTATAGGAGGCTCACTTTCTGCTTCCTCCCTCTAGCCACCATCTTGGAATCTCTTCCAGACTCAAAATTTCAATCATGTTATCTCACTCTCTCTTTTTCTCTGTATGTATTGCTGGATCCTATGTTAGGTCTAGTTTTAGTTTTTTGAGGAAACTCAATTCTGCTTCCCATAGCTGTTGCACTAGTTTACATTCCTACCAAAAATGGATAAGGGTGGAGGAACAAAGATGGCGACTACAGGGAGGAAGCAGACAGAGTGAACTCCATAAATCAAAAACCTTGCTAAGATGCTGGAGCCACACTTGGCAGAAAAAAAAAAAAACACCAAGAAGAAGCAAAACTCTGACACCCCAAATCCCCGTCCCTTACAAAGCTTCTCCACACCACATTGCACTGAGAAAACAGGAGGGCTCCCATGCCAGCAGATGCCTGTTCCAAACCTGCTTGGGAGACGCAGACCAACAGCTGAGCAAATAAGAAGCATATGGTATTCCTACAGCTATCCCTGGGATAAACCAGGGACAGACTGACCCACAAGCTGCAAAAAAAAAAAAGAAACAAAAGCTGATAATAAACAAGGAACTGAAAAGGACACACAGCAGAGGGTGTAGGGGACATTGAATGCACAAGAGAAGGAGGGAGGAGCAAGGGGCTGAAATCTGCATGAACTTTCAGTAAACAAAGTATAGAAAGGCAGACAGGCTGACAGTAGGCAGGTGATGAGCTGCTGCCTGAAATAGGGCAAATAGTGGTCCACAAAGCTCGTCACCTGACCCAACCACCTGACGAGACTACAACAGAGCTACTGCTTAAATACCAACACCAGGACTGGATGCTGAAGGAATAACACCAGAACTACTAAGACTGAAATTCTATTCTTACTGAACCTGGAATTTTTTTTTTCTTCTTTCTCCTGTTTGTCTTGTTCACTGTTTGTTTGTCCACCATCTCTCCCTATTGATTTCTTTGGTTCTCTATTTTTTTCTTTCTTTTTTCTTTTTTCTTTTTCTTTCTTGGTTTCATAAGTTTTACTATTGTAAGTTAGCTAATACTAAATTACGTGCAGACCAGGGACAGAAACAGCACCAAGTGGAGTGATGGGAAAACAAAAAAGGGATGGAAAATATTCTCCCCACCCAAAACAAATTAGTACAAATTCAGAGGGAAATGAAGAAAATGGATACCCAGTTCCAGACTTCAACAAAACAAAGAAAGACTATCCCAATGAACCCAATGAAGCCCACAAGAACACCCTGAAACAAGAAATCTTACATGAAATCACTGAGGAAATCATGGAGATGTTACTAGAAAAGATCAACCAAAATGTACAGGAGGCACTCAAGGAATTCTAAGACAACAAAAATAAAGAATATAAGAAGACACAAAAACAAATAAATGAACTCATAGGAGCCCTAAATAAATACCAAAGTGAAACAGAGAACACCGTAAGTAGAGAGATAAATGAGCTAAGGACAAAAATTGACAATATTAAAAAGGAAGTGACCCATGATATGGAAAACCTCAGAAAAAAGAATGAAACACAAATACAAAACACAATGGAAGGCTATTCCAACAGAGTGGAACAAGCAGAGGACAGAATCTCAGAATTTGAAGATGAAATAGAAATTAAGGGAAAAACTGAAGAACTATTATTCAAACAACTCAAAACCTGTGAAAGGAATATGCAAGAATTCACTGACTCCATTAAAAGACCAAACCTGAGAATCATGGCCATTGAAGAAGGAGAAGAGGAGCAAGCAAAAGGAATTCGCAATATATTCAACAAAATAATAACAGAAAATTTCCCAAATCTAGAGAAAACTATGCCCATTCAGGTACAGGAAGCCTCCAAGACACCAAACAGACTTGACCAAAGTATAACTAACCCATGACCTATTATCATTAAAATAACAAGCACAGAGAATAGAGAAAGAATATTGAAGGCTGTAAGAGAGAAAAGACAAATAACATACAAAGGTAAATCCGTCATAATCTCAGCAGATTTCTCAATGGAAACCATAAAAACAAGAAGAGCATGGAGTCAGGTCTTCTGGGCACTGAATGAAAATAACTTCAACCCTAGGATACTCTACCCAGCAAACTATTATTCAAAATAGATGGAGCAATAAAAGTCTTCTACGATAAGTGGAAACTAAAACAATATATGACCACCAAGCTGCAACTACAAAAGATTCTTCCAGGAATTCTAGATGCAGAAAGTGAAAGCAAAAAAACCATGAAAGGGCAGGAGTACCAAACCACAGGAAAAGAAAAGGCAAGAAAGTAGACAGTAACACTGATTCAGCTGCACACAATCAAACCCTTAAACAACAAAGACAACTAAATGACAGGGATCACCACATACCTGTCAATACTAACACTGAATGTTAATGGACTTAATTCCCCCATCAAAAGATACTGACTGGCAAACTGGATTAAAATGGAAGATCCAACAATCTGTTGCTTACAAGAGACCCATCTCATTGACAGAAACAAGCACTGGCTTAGGGTGAAATGTTGGAAGAAGATTTACCAATCCAATGACCCATGAAAACAAGTAAGAGTAGCAATACTTACCTCAGACAAAGTAGATTTAACCTACATTGACCAAACAAGATAAAGAAGGACATTCTGTACTAATAAAAGGGGAAATACACCAAAAGGAAATAACAATTATCAACCAATATGCACCCAATGTCAATGCACTCAGTTTCATCAAACATATTCTGAAGGACCTAAAAGCATATATAAACTCAAACAGAGTGTAGTGGGAGACTTTAATACCCCCTTATCACCTATAGATAGGTCATCCAAACAAAAAATCAATAAATCCTAAATCTAAATCACACCATAGGTCGAATGGACCTAGCTGATGTCTACAGAATATTTCATCCAACTACTACACAATATGCATTCTTCTCAGCAGCCCATGGAATTTCTCCAAAATTGATCATATCTTAGGGCACAAAGCAAGCCTCAGTAAATATAAGAAAATAGAAATAATCCTGTGCATTCTATCTGATCACAATGCATTGGAACTAGAACTCAACAACAAAAACAACACTGAAAAACATGCAAACAATTGGAAGTTGAACAATACATTGGTCAATGATCAATGGGTCATTGATGAAATAAAAGAGGAAATTAAAAGATTCCTGGAAGTTAATGAAAATGAAAAAATGAAAGTTTATAGCCATGAGTACATATATTAAAAGAACAGAAAGGTCTCAAATCAATGACTTAATGCCTCATCTCAGACTCCTAGAAAACTAAGAACAAGCAAATCCAAAACAAGCAGAAGGAGAAAAATAATAAAAACAAGGGCTGAAATCAATGAAATAGAAACAAAAATAGAGACATACACAGAATCAATGAAATGAAAAGTTGATTCTTTGAAAAAATAAACAAGATAGATGGACCTCTGGCAAACTTGTCTAAAGTGAAGAGGAAAAAACCCAAATCAGAAAAATCAAAAACTCAGAAGGGGAGATAATAACAAACACCAGGGAAATCCAGGAAATCATCAGAGACTACTTTGAGAATCTACATTGTGATAAATTTGAATATCCTGAAGAAATAGACAGATTTCTAGAAATTTATGACTATCCAAAATTGAACCAATGGGACATTAATCAGCCAAATAGATATATAACACAAAATAAAATTGAAGCAACAATAAACAGTCTCCAAAAAAGAAAAGTCCAGGACCTGATGGATTCTTTGCTGAATTCTATTAGACCTTTAAAGAAGAACTGATACCAACCCTCCTTAAACTGTTCCATGAAATAAAAGGGAAGGAACACTGCCTAACTCATTTTATGAAGCGAGTATTAACTCATCCCAAAACCTGACAAAGACACCTCCAAAAAGGAGAACTTTTGGCCAATCTGCTTAATGAACATTGATGAAAAATCCTCAATAAAATAATGGCAAACTGAATCCAATAACACACCATAAACAGCTACAGCAATGTAGCAGGATACAAAATCAACTTACAGAAATCATTAGCTTTTCTATACATGAACAACAAACAAACTGAGAAAGACTATATGGAAACAATTTCCATTTACGATAGCATCAAAAAAAAATCAAATACCTAAGAGTAAACTTAACAAAGGATGCGAACAACCTCTACAAGGAAAACTATAAACTTCTGAAGAAAGAGATCTCCCATGGTAGAGCGATCTCTCATGCTCATGGATTGGTAGAATCAATGTAGTAAAAATGGCTATACTACCAAATGCAAGCTACAGGTTTAATGCAGTTCCCACCAAAATCCCAATGACATTCATCACAGAGGTTGAAAAATCTACCCTAAAATTCATTTGGAAACACAGAAGATCGCAAATAGGTAAGGCAATACTCTGCAAAAAGAGCAATGCTGGAGGTAACACAATACCTGACTTCAAACTATATTACAAAGCAATAGCGCTAAAAACAGCATGGTACTGGCACAAAAATAGATACGAAGACCAGTGGAACAGAATAGAGGACCTGGATATGAATCCACACAACTATACCCACCTTATTTTTGACAAAGGCACTAAAAATATATGATGGAGAAAAGACACCTTCTTCAACAAAAACTGTTGGAAAAACTGGTTATCCTTCTGCAAAAAACTGAAACTAGATCCATGTTTATTACCCTGGACTAGTATCAACTCAAAATGGATAAAGGACCTTAATATCAGACCCGAATCTCTGAAGTAGGTAAAGGAAAGAGCAGGAAACACTCTGGAAGTAATAGGTATAGGCAAGGACCTCCTCAATAGAACCCCAGCAACTCAGCAACTAAGAGAAAGGATGGACAAATGAGACTTCATAAAATTAAAAAGCTTCTGCACAACAAAAGAAATGGTCTCTAAACTGAAGAGACCACCCACAGAGTGGGAGAAAATATTTGCCAGCTATACATCAGACAAAGGACTGATAACCAGAATATACAGGGAATTCAAACAACTAAACTCTCCCAAAATTAATGAATCAATTAAGAAATGGGCAAGTGAACTAAACAGAACTTTCTCAAAAGAAGAAATTCAAATGGCCAAAAAACACATGAAAAAATGCTCACCATCTCTGGGCATAAAGGGAATGCAAATCAAAACCACACTGAGATTCCACCTCACCCCTGTTAGAATAACTATAATCAAAAACACCACTAAAAACAGATGTTGATGAGCATGTGGGGAAAAAGGAACCCTCGTACACTGCTGGTGGGAATGCAAGCTAGTACAACCACTCTCGAAAAAATTTGGAGGCTTCTTCAAAATCTAAACATAGACTTACTATATGATCCAGCAATCCCACTCCTGGGGATATACCAAAAGGAATGCGACACAGGTTACTCCGGAGGCACTTGCACATCCATATTTATTGCAGCGCTATTTACAATAGCCAAGTTACAGAAACAACCAGATGTCCCACTACTGATGAATGGATTAAGAAAATGTGGTATTTATACACAATGGAATTTTACTCAGCCAGAAAAAAGAATGAAATCTTATCATTCACAAGTAAATGGATGGAACTGGAGAACATCATTCTGAGCGAGGTTAGCCAGGCTCCGAAGACCAAAAATCTTATGTTCTCCCTCATATGCAGACTTTAGATCTAGGGCAAATACAGCAATGTAGTTGGACTTGGGTCACATGATAAGGGGAGAGCACATACAGGAGGTATGGGGATGGGTAAGAAACCCCAAACATGAAAGTGTTTGATTCCCCACTGTAGAGGAACTTATACAGAAACCTTAAAGCAACAGAGGTCAATATGAGAAGGGGATCAGGAACTAGTGAAAAGGTTAGTTTGAGATTAATCAATTTGGGTTGAACACATTTGTACATGGAAGCAATGCTAGGAATCTCTCTGTATAGCTAACCTTGCCTCAACAAGCAAAACCACTTTGTCTTTCTTATTATTGTTGATGTTTTCTCTTCAACAAAATTAGAGATAAGATCAGAACAGGTTCTGTCTGGAAGTGAGAGGGGGTGGAGGGAGAGGGAAGCAGCAGGGTAGAAGGGGAAGAAATGGCCCAAACAATGTATGCACATGTTTAAATGAATTAAAAAATAGATAAGCGTTACTTTTACTCTGCATTCTCACCAGCATTTGTTGTTTGTGTTATTGATGATAATAATTTCAACTGGTTTAAGGTGAACTTTCAACATTGTTTTGATTTGCATTTCATTTATGGCCAAGGATTTTGAGAATTTCTTCAAGCATTTATTGGTCATTTGTACTTCTTCTTTTGAGAATTGTCTGTTCTGTTTATTTGCCTATTTATTCAATGAGTTGTTGATTCTTTGTGGGGTTAGTTTTGAGCTCCCTTGATATTCTGCTTACTAATCCTTTGTCAGATGTATAGCTGGCAAAAATTTTTGCCTTCTCTGTAGGTGTAGGAAGTGAATTATGAGACTCTTATGAGAACTTGAAGAGAGCAAGAAGCAGAATGGAGTGCAGCTGCTTTTCCTAAGTTGTTTATGTGCAGAGGAGCAGGAATGCAGATCCTCTTGTTACAGTGTCATGCCCTGTCTCTAGAACTGTTGCTCCACCTCCTTGTTTACCTCTAGATATAAAAGACTCACTGAAGGAGGATGCAAAGCTTTTTTTTTTTTTCATTTTGTAGTAATTAATGAGAATAGCTTATCAGTATCACATCTGAAAATATCCAGGAAATAAAACATAAATTATCCCAAATTTATGCATAACCATAGAACAGTTAATGTTCTAACTGTCCATTAATTATACAAAGTAATGGGTTTCACTGTGGCATTTTCATACATGCAAATAACATGCTTTCATGCTATTCACTGTCCCCGATTACCGTCTGTTGATCTCCCTCTCTCTGGCCCCTTCCTCTTCTCAAATAGTCTCCCGTCTGCATTCATGCTTTTTTTTTCAATATATATTTCCCATATAAGATAAAACATATGGTATTTGTATTTTTGTGTATAACTTATTTCATTTAGCATGATGATTTCCAGTTCCATTCATTTATATGCAAATGACATGATTTCATTTCTCTTTATGGTTGATTATCCCATTATTTGTATATACTGTATTTAAAAATATATTCATCTGTTGATGGGCATCTAGGTTGATTTTATAACTCTCCTACTGTGTATAATACCAGGATAAATATGGGTTTAAAGGTATCGTAATTGTATGTTGATGTTGACTCCTTTTTTTTTTCTTTTATTATTCATATGTGCATACAAGGCTTGGGTCATTTCTCCCCCCTGCCCCCATCCCCTCCCTTACCACACACTCCGCCCCTCCTTCTCCCCCCCACCCCCTCAATACCCGTCAGAAACTATTTTGCCCTTATTTCTAATTTTGTTATAGAGACAGTATAAGCAATAATAGGAAGGAACAAGGGTTTCTGCTGGTTGAGATAAGGATAGCTATACAGGGCATTGACTCACATTGATTTCCTGTGCGTGTGTGTTATCTTCTAGGTTAATTCTTTTTGATCTAACCTTTTCTCTAGTTCCTGTTCCCCTTTTCCCATTGGCCTCAGTTGCTTTTCAGTTATCTGCTTTAGTTTCTCTGCATTAGGGCAACAAATGCTAGCTAGTTTTTTAGGTGTCTTACCTATCCTCACCCCTCCCTTGTGTGCTCTCGCTTTTATCATGTGCTCATAGTCCAATCCCCTTGTTGTGTTTGCCCTTGATCTAATGTCCACATATGAGGGAGAACATATGATTTTTGGTCTTTTGGGCCAGGCTAACCTCACTCAGAATGATGTTCTCCAATTCCATCCATTTACCAGTGAATAATAACATTTCGTTCTTCTTCATGGCTGCATAAAATTCCATTGCGTATAGTTGACTCCTTTGGGTAAACATTCAGGTGTGCAATAGCTGTATTAGATGGTAGTTCTATTTTTAGTTTTATGAGGATCTTCCATTAGTAAAGTAGCTTACATTCCTACCAAGTGTATAAGAGTTAGTTTTTCCCTATTTACTATTTATTACTATTTGTTTTCTTGATGGTAGCAATTCTCATTGGGGTGAGATGGAATCTCAATTTAGTTTTTATTTACATCTTCCTGATGGAGTAAGACAATGAACATTTTTTCATATATTTATTGGTCATTTGTACTTCTTTTGAGAACTGTTTGTTCAATTCATTTGCCCATTTGTTGATTGAATTATTTGCTCATTTGTTTTTTCATATATTCTGTATATTAGTCCCTTTTAGAGGAACAGCTGGCAAATATTTCTTCCCATTCTTTAGGCTGTCTCTAAACTCTGATAACATTTCGTTCTTCTTCATGGCTGCATAAAGTTCCATTGTGTATAGATACCACATTTTCTTCATTCGTCAGTGGTGGGGCATCTTGGCTGTTTCCATAACTTGGCTATTGTGAATAGTGCCACAGTAAACATGGGTGTGCAGGTGCCTCTGGAGTAACAGTCTTTTGGGTATATCCCCAAGAGTGGTATTGCTGGATCAAATGGTAGATCAATGTTTAACTTTTTAAGTAGCCTCCAAATTTTTTTCCAGAGTGGTTGTACTGGTCTACATTCCCACCAACAGTGTAAGAGGGTTCCTTTTTCCCCCCATCCTTGCCAACACCTGTTGTTGGTGGTGTTGCTGATGATGGCTATTCTAACAGGGGTGAGGTGGAATCTTAGCGTGGTTTTAATTTGCAAAGCTTTTTGATGGGGGATTTTGATTGGCTGCCGCTGATTCTGGCTGTTGTGTCTCCACCAGAGCAACTTTCTGAGAAATTTATACATAAATTTAAGAAAGCTAAGCTAAAGAAAGCTAAAGAGAACATGAGACAGTGTAAGTCTAAGCACTGAGACTTTAAGAGTTATGCCAATGCAATTTTTAGATGTTGCTGCTGTTGTTTGCCTGCAGGTCTGAGCACGGAGACTTTAAAGGGAACAAGGGACAGTGCAAGTCTGAGGACAAAGACTCTAAGAGAGATTATGCTAAAGAAAAGCTAAGAGAAAATACGGGACAGAGCAAGTCTAAGGAAAGAGACTTTAAAGAATAGAAAAGAAGACTTTAGAAGCAAGGTTTCAAAGAAAGACTTTAGAAGCAAAACCTTAAAGAATAAAAATAGAGAAAAGAAGCAGTGTAAAGAGAAGAACAGTAAAACAGCAAAGAGGCTGCTATGCATCTCCAGCCAAGAACCCAGCACACCTGGCCCCAGCTTTATACATGTTTGTCAAACATTTGTCCTTTCTCCATCTCCTGTTGCCCCCAGATAGGCCCAGTTAGGTTCAGTAGTAACAGGAATGAGAAAAAGCTCCCTCCATGTAGGCTTTCTCCTCAGTCTAGTAACTGTTTCCTTAGCTGTACAGGAGCTTTTTGGTTTGATTTTAGTCCATTTGTCAATCCTTTTTCTCAATTGATGAGCTATTGGAGTTCAGGAAGTTATTGCCTATGCTTATATGGTCTAGTGTTTTCCCTATTGTCTCCTACAGCAGTTCCAGAATTTCAGGTCCTACATTACATCATTAATCCACTTTGATTTAAAACTAGTACAAGATGATACACTGGGATCCATTTTTAGTCCTCTATAGGTGGAGATCTAGTTTTCTCTTCACCATTAGTTGACATGGTTATCTTTTCTCTGGTGCAAGTTTTGGGCTCCTTTGTAAAAAATCACATGACTGTAACTGCATAGGCTTGTGTCTGGCTCTTCTTCAATTCTGGGCCATTGATCTTCATGTCTGTTTTTGTGGTAGCACCATGCTATTTTTATTACTGTGGCTCTGTAGTATATTTTGAAGTCAGGTATTGTGACACCTCCAGTGTTACCCTTTTTTGCACAGGATTGTTTTGGTTATTCAAGATCTTTTGGGCTTACATATGAATTTTATGATCTATTTTTCCATCTCTGTGAAGACTGTCATTGGAATTTTGATGGGGATTGCATTGAATGTAAAGATTGCTTTCAGTATAACCATTTTCACAAAATTGGTTCTGCCAAACCATGAGCCTGGCATATCCTTCCAATTTCTAATAACTTCTTTGATTTCTTTCTTTAGTGACTTATAGTTTTCATTAAGTAGTTCTTTCACTTCCTTCATTAAATTTATTCCTAGGTATTTTAATTTTTACGCTATTATGAATGATATTGTTGGCCTAATTTCTTTCTCAGTCTGCTTATTGTTGGTATATAGAAATGTTACTGACTTTTGTATATTGATTTTGTAGCTTGTCACTTTGCTGAATATGTTTATCATATTAGAGAGATTTCTGTTGGAGATTTTAGGGTCTTTTAAGTAGAAGGTTATATCATCTGCAAATAGGAACATTTGTCTTCTTTCTTCCCAATTTGAATCCCATTTGTTTATTTATTCTGTCTCATTGTTCTGACTAGAAATTCTATTACCCTATTGAATATGCATAGGGAGAGTGGATTCTCTAGCCTCACTCCTGATTTTAGAGGAAATGGTTTCAGTTTTTCCCCATTAAATATGATAATGGCTATAGGTTGGTCATATAGCCTTTATAATATAAAGGTATTTTCCTCCATCTCTAATATTTCTTTTCTTTTCTTTTTGTGGTACTAGGGCTTCAACACATGGTCTCGCACTTCCTTTTTTCATAACTTTTATCATGAAAGGATACTAAATTCCATTGAAGCCTTTTTCTGCTTCTTTTCAATAATCATCTATTGAGATTATTATGTGGCTTTTGTACCTGATTCTGTTTACATATTATATTATGTTCATTGGCTTGCATATGCTGTACATCCTTATATCCCTAGAATGAAACTTACTTGATCAAACATACTTCTTTGGTTTTGGTCTTGTCTATTTGGAATTTGAAATGTTTCCTGTGCATGAATGTCTCTATTGTTACACAGAATTTGAAAGTTTTTCTGCTATGGTTTCATATGAATTCACCCTGTGAATTCTTTGGTCTTGCAATCATGTCCCAAATTTCTTGTATGTTTTAATTATAGATACTTATTTTTTCTTTGTGATTGTGTTCAATATTGTAACATCTCCAACATTTTATTTGTCCTCCATCTCTAATATTATTTCTTTTCTTTTCTTTTTTGTGGTACTAGGGCTTCAACACATGGTCTCGCACTTACCAAGCAAGTGCCCTACACTTGAACTACAACCCTCATCCTCTAATATTATTTCTTCCATTTGATCTTGTCTACTGATAACCCTACCACTGTGGTTCTTATTTTATTGATATTTTCATTTCTAACATTTCTAGCTGCTTTTCTTTGTTCATAGCTTCCATTTTCTCTCCCATGTTCCTGACTTTCTTGTCTACTTCTTGAATGGATTTTGACTTCATTTGTTTATTTGAATTCTCTTCATGGTCACTGATTATTTTTAACAGTATGCTTTTGAATTTTCTATCAGACATTTCATTTAATTCATTATATTTGGATTCACTTGTATTGTTGTGGAGTTTTGGAAGGGAGACACTACCTTGGTTTTTTCATATCTAAATTTTGATGCTGTGATTTGTGCAAATGTTGGGCAACATTCCTCTTTTACTTCTTCATATATATTGAGAACCTACTGTAGTAAGGTCAATAATTCAGAAATAAATCAAATGTATGATAAAAAAATTATTAAAAACTTTGTCTATCTCCCCACTAAGGTTGTATGGGAACAAGATTCTGGCTCCTACAGTGATGATCTGGAAATTTAACACTGGTTGAAAAGTGTAAGGATTGGAAATTGAGAAATATAGGTGATGGGGTAAGGAACGGAGGGAAGTAGGAAGATGGGAACAAGAAGAGGCAAGTATACTAGATAACAGTATGGGAGAACACTATATATTTACAACAGAGTAATATAGAATGGTTTGGGAAATAAGGAGAAAAATAAGAAATAAAGAATAAAAGACTGTGACAACAAGAGAACCTCCCTAAAAAAAGGTAAAGAAAAGAAAAAAAAAACAGAAAGAAACAACCAAATGAAACAAATTAGATAAAAAGAAAAACATGTTTATATTTCCTGCTGGAGAGAAGTATTGATATTCTCTGAAGGTTGTCCAAGTTAATGCCACTTGTCATGGTTGTTATGGAAACAGCTTCAGGTAGGCAGGGTTGTACCTCTGGATGTTGTCCCAGGCCAGCTTTTCCAGTAAAGAGGTTTTGCCATGAGAGGTAATTCCTAGCATAGGGTGCAGGTGGGGCCTCAGGGGTTAAGAGCAACTTGTACCTCATGGTTGACACACTGCAGGAGCTTCTCCATTGGATTTGTTTGGGGACTGTGTGGCCTCTCCAGATAGGGGAGTGTGACTTCCTGTAGAGATCTGAGTGGTCAGAACCACTCATTTTGTGAGTAGGTCCTTAGTCAGTGGAGCTGTGACTGAATACTGTAGGGCAGCTGACCTCTGGAACCTTGGCTGCTTTCCAGGCTTCTGCTAGTTGCCCTCAGATTGCCCCCATTGAAACCTCTCTATATCCTTCTCTGGTGGCAGTCTTCCATGTAAATACTATAGCTATGACTCCTAAAACTCCCTGAGCTGCAACTTTTTCTTTTTCTTTTTTTTCATTTGGATGGCAGCTTCTGTAACCTGTCCTCTCTCTGTCAGTGCATTGATTTTGAAATTGACCTTAGACGATGGAGCTCCTATTGCTGGATAGGGTGGGGTTGCCCACTTCTGGTCTTTTGCTGTCTTTCATATTGCCTCACTCAAAACCTCTCTCTCTTTATGTCCATCTCTGATGGCATTCTCCCATGCAGACATTGTAGCTGGGAGTTCCAGAATTCCCTGGGATGTGATTCTTTCAAATCCCTCTTGTTACTCAGCCTTAAATCTTGCCAGCCTGTGCCTGTTTGCAAATAGCTTCTGTAACCTGAGCTCTCTGCCAGTGAAGGCTAGGTGTTTTGTTTTTTAAATTTTCCACTGGCAGATAAGGCAGGGCCACCACAGTGTACCTTTCCCTTTCAGAGCTCCCTTTAACTTCTCAACTTGCCCCAAGTCAAAGCCTCTCCCCTTCCATGAGCCTTTCATGGATGTTCCCTCTCATGCACTGCAGCCAGGTGTCTCAAAACATCTGTGATTGCTATTGTTTTCAAGCCCCCACCCTTTAATACCTCAGTCTTGATCAGAAGGCCCTCTCTGAAGATGGTGCCTGACAGGCAACAGCTAGAAATAAGTGGTAACCACAAGATGAAAAAAGAAAAAAAAAAATGCTTGTAATTAAATTTCCCAACTCCACTGGTCTCCATTATGAAAAAGTAGTTGAGACAGGTAGGAATTAGGGAAAGATTTCAGAGCCTCAATCTGCATAGCTCAATTTAGAGCATCTCAGGTTAGATCCCTGTCTCACTCACTCCCTCTGAACCTCTGAACCAAAGGACTCCTCTCCCACTGGCAGGTCATTGGAGACCAGAAATAGCAAAGAATTTTTCCCCACTTCCAAGTATGGTATAAAAATGTCTGAAAACAAAAGTCACATCATTCTGTCTTTCCTCCTCGCTGCTCCTGCATTCTACCTGGCTGAGACCACATCTACAATCCCTTTCCATCTTCATCTATAATAAACCTTGTTATTTCTCTTACTATAGCCATGTGTTCTTCTTGTATTCATCCACATCAGATCACAAGAACTGGATAAATACTGATAAGAATTCTCAGTGATGACAACATGGTCAGAGACCAAGATATCACTGGATGCTTTAAAGTCAGCTACTCACCTAAAGCTTAATCTTTTCTTTATTCAACAGTAATCCACACCCTTAAACATCAGCTTGGCCGGGCACTGGTTTTTTACAAAGGTAAAGTCTTTAATTTAATAGGACACAGACCCAGACACAAATTCTGCACCCTAGACATCTAATAGGGCAAAAACTAGAAATTTCACACAGGAACTCTCTATCAATTAGAGCAGAAACTTGTAGTTTACACAGGTAATCTCTCTTAATAAAACAAAGACTCAAACCCAGTAACAAGAGTTCCTCAATAAATATTCTAACTCCAAAACCTGACATGTCATTCTCACTCTACAGGCAACCGTCTTTCAGTCTATTGAAAGTGTATTTCTTTTAAAATAAACTTTACTATTACTTTACGATATCCATGTCTTGCTTGAATTCCTTTCTTACTGGATGCAAGAATGGAGGGATTTATCAGAGCTATTTTTTCTGGTAATAGGGTCTTGCCAGAGCTTTCTGAGGTAGGGGGAAAGAAAAGTTGTCTTTTCTGATGTTGGCCTGCCACTCTGGGAAACCACTGCCTTGTGGGTTGGGGTTAAGGTTTGTAGAAGGTGTGGATTTTGTGCCACAACTATGTCTGCTAGTCTGCTGCAGAGGAGAGGCTGCCTGGCTAATCTTGGCATATAGGCTTCAGCTTCCCCAACCCAAGCAAGCTGGGATTGTGACTGATGCCAGTTCTTATTTTTAATTTTGATTCTTTTATGGCTATGTCAAAGATGGTTTTGAAGTATCACAAATATACTAGTTCCTACAGAGCACAACAGTGAAGGCAATGAAGCAGATCGAATTTGGAGAGTTACATAGATATAAATTTAAAAATCCACCATGTCTAGAGTATTCTTTTATTTATTAGTTTCTAAAATTAATCCAACTTTCCCAATCTTAGATAAAGAAACCAAGATCACTCCATATGATTTTACCATTATGATAGATCCAAAACTATAATACTGCTTAATACTACGACTCTGCATGCTAAAATTCCTGAAATATATTTACCTTCTTTTTCTTAATTTTAAAATTAACACATCTATAGCTCTGAATAAATGTAAGTTCCAAAAATGATTGTTGTAGTTAGTAACACCAAACACCTTTAGACAAAAACACATTTACTTAGCTTTCATCTATTGATGGTTTTATTTGTATGGAGCAAGTGCAAATTACATTGTGAAGCCAGTACTGAGAATAAGAGTAAACTCTCAAAGATCTACCCAATCACTAATATATTTATTGAGTGACTTCTACAGCACTTTGCTAACTTTTATGCAGGATATAATATCATGAAGGGTTGGTCCTTACTTTCACAAGTCACAGAATTCAAGACAAGAAAGATACATTTGAAGAGTCTACCAAAGCAGAATATGGTTAAGGGCTCATTGAAGGATCCACATATTTATTTAATTCTGTAAATTTACTGAGGAGATTCTTCAAAGGCCTAAGTGATAGGGGAAAAAAGATGAAATAAAAGAAAGCCTTGATCATTATGCTAAATCAATTACCTTAGAAAACAAGCCCTTGCAGCTGGCACAGTGATCTGTGCCTGTAATCCCAGCTACTCCAAAGGTGGAGGATCACAGGTCCAGGCTATCCTGGTGGGAAAGTTAATGAGATCTCATCTCCACAGATAAACCAAACATAGTGGATACCTGTTGTCCCAGATATGTGGCAGGCCTTGGATAGGAGAACCATGGTCCGGTCCAGGCTGGCAAATGAGAGACTGTACGTGAAAAATAGCTAAAACATAAAGGACTAGAGTTGTGGCTCAAGCGGCAGAGTGACTAGCAAGCACGAGGCCTGGAGGACAAAGCTGATTACTGAAAAAAAGAAAGACAAAGAGAAAGGAAAGAAAAAGAAAGAAAGAAGAAAGGAAAGAAATATATTTTTTAGTACATACTTATTTGCTTCTAGTCACTATACTTACTGATAAAACCTTCAGTTCACTTTTTTCCCAGACGTGATCTTTTGTTTTGCTCTTCATTCACTTGTCTCTGACTGCCATCGATTTGTCTTCAAACTGAAAAATTCCTTTTAGTTTCGCTCTGATGCTCACTGATGGTTAAAACTTCTAAGGTTTTTTTGTTTAGGGGGAATTATTTGGAGATTTTTATCATTCACCTAATTATTCAAAAATATTCATTTTATTAAATTCTAGGGTGGCAATTATTTTCTTTCAGCACTTCAGTTTTCTTCTTTATTTTCTTTTATTTACTTATTTATTTATTAGCATATTATACGCATGCCAGGAGTACATTGTGACACAAAAGTGCTTACAATGTATCTTCATTAACGATATTGGTCTGTGATTCTTTGTTTTTGTTACATCTTTTTTGGGTTTTAGAATGAGTTTAATACTGCCTTCATAGAAGGAGTTTGGTAGTGTTCCTTACCTTTTTATTTCCTGGAAAAATTTGAGAAGTGTTGCTATTGGTTCTTCTTTAAAGGTCTGGTAGAATTCAGCTGTGAATCCATCAGGCCCTGCTTTTCTTTGTTGGGAGACTATTACTGCCTCAGTTTCATTGCTTCTTATATATATATGTATACATGTTTAGATGGCTAATAGCTTCTTTGTTCAATTTTGGTTGTTTAAATGCATCTAGAAATTTATCCATTTCTTCTAGTTTTTCCAGTTTACTTGAATATAAATTTTCAAAGTATTCCTTAATGATCCTCTGGATTTAGTTTCTATTTGTGTCTATATCCCTTTTTTCATATTTTATTTTATTAAATTGGGCCCTTTCCCTTCTTCTCCTTGTCACATTGGCTAAGATATTATCAATCATATTAATCTTTTCAAAAGAACCAACATTTTGTTTCATTGATTCTTTGTTTAGTGTTTTTGGACTTGATCACATTAATTTCAGCCTTGATGTTTATTATTTCTCTCTCTCTGCTAGTTTTGGGTTTAAGTTTCTTTTCTCTTGTCTTTCTAGAAGCTTTAAGGTGTATCATTAGGTTGTTTATTTGAGATGTTTCTGGTTTTTTTAATGTAGGCACACATAGCTATAAACTTTCCCTTTAGCAAGGTAAACATACCTTTGCTATGTCCCATCTAGTAGGTTGTATTTTAATTTTCATTAGATTCTTTAGAAAGTTTTTTATTTCTTCCCTTATTTCTTTGATGACCTACTGGTCATTCATTAGTGTGTTGTTCAGTCGCCACATGTTTGAATATGCACTATAGTTTCTTTTGTTATTAAGTTTTAGTTTATTCCATTGTTCTCTGATATGATACAGGGGGTTATTTCAATTTTTTTAATTTGTTAAGACTTGCTTTGTGTCCTAAAATATAATCTATTTTGGAGAAAGATCCGTGAGGTGCTGAGAAGAATGTGTATTGCATGGTGGTTGGATAAAATTCATTCTTCTTGTTGGTGGATCCTGAACTCTGAGTACTATCTGCTTAGCACTTTAAGACTTCTGCATAGACTTTTATTTTTCCAGAAAAGTTAAGATAAGAAAAATTTATTAATGTCAAACCTTTAAAACAGTATTAGAATTACTTCTGTTTACCTCTGGTACCCAGCAATCCTGTTGGTATGTAATCTGGCTGTTTTTGTGTTCTTTTACAGCACTGTTAGACTGATGAGAGCACTGCTGTTTCCATCCCAGTTGCTTCCTTGTAACTTCTTGGTTTCTTGTCCCAATGTAAGGTTTTCAAATTGCAAGATTTTTAATTCACCTCAATGAGTTTTTCCCCTCCTTTTTCTCTCTAGCAATTTTCTTCTCTTTTTCATGCTATTTGGAAGCTCTATGAGGTCTATTTTTATTATAATTATTAACACATATTAATTAGGAAAATTAATGGGATTGACTGGCAAGACTTTTGTACATGCTTACATCATGCATCGATCATGTTCATCTACCTTTGTTCTAGCCTACCCTCTACTTTCCTTTCCCATACTTCCCTTTTCACTGCCTAGTAATCTTAGCAATCTCTCCTCTACTTTCAGTCCTTCTGTTTGTTTTCACATATGAGTGAGACCATGCAATATTTGTCTTTCTGTCAAACCTACATTTTAATCAAGATTTATTCACTCTTCTCAATATTAGCATTGGTTTGGTGCAAGCTCTGTCATCATGGTCAAAAATTGAAGTGCCTATGAATTTTAAATATATTTTGACTTTTAAGTTTGTCTATATTTATTTTACTAGAAAATAAAAATCAACATTTATATTTGTCTGATAAAAATATTGGAAATCATTCACTTATATGTTATAAAAAAGAAAGTATGAACAGAATAGAACACAATAGTTTATATTTCTTAATCACTTTTTCATTCCACAAATCTGCTTTTACAAATAATAGAGACTTTATCCAAAAAAATGCACATAATTAAGAAGTGAATAATTTAGATACTCTATTCTCAGTTCAAAATATGTTAAAATCCCTCCATGGATCTTAGTTAATAACTTCTGTGGACATTTATTGAAAACCTTAGCATAAGCACTAGCTTTTCACATTCACAATGTAGCAAATTAGAACATTTAATTTATTTATGCCTTTTTCTACAATGTTTGTACTGACAAATGTGCTGATTCTTTCCATGGTACCAGTGATATCAGAAAGAGTACCACAACTAGAAGATAAATGAAAAATGATGATATGAAATAAGGTAAAAGTAACAATGGAAACTCTACAACAGAAAGTATCCTGCTGGAGTTCCTGATGAACCTAGTAGTCTATTTAGCTTCAGCCACAACTGCTATTTATAAGAAGAAGGATTTTAGATTTCACATTCCCTCAGGCTTTGATATGGGAGAAACTATCTCAGAAATGAGTTTTGAATGCTGGCTGAGTTACCACACATTATACTTATATGGAACTTTTCTTCCACTTCAACACTTAAAAATTTAATGACATCTGTCTTATAGATGTGAAACAGTACACAGTTTGCTTTGGTAGCCAGTTCATTTTTTGCTTTCTTATAAGTCCTCAATATGGCTACTGATGTGAAACTATCACAGACATGGACTGTTGTTTTAAAGAAGCTATCTTTCAGTTATCTATAGCTAATATAATTCAATGGCTTAGCTGGGATTTTAGCAGTTATCCCATCTAAATCCAGCAGGGTCTCTAGATTGCTTGGTTATTGCAGAGTTAAGTGATACTCATATGAAATCTGTGAATACAGAATCTCTAATTAATATGCATTTAAATATTTTAAGGAATATAAATGCAATTATCTCCATTGTTTATCTATTATGTTATCCAATGTGATAAGCAAACTCAGAGTATGAAATGTGAATTATATTCCAAGAATGTTATCACAAATCAAAGTGATATAAGTCAAATGATATTTTGACACAGAATTGTTAGAATGGGAAATACATAAGATCAAAATAGCACCAAGCAAGGGCTAGCAGTCTTTGGAAAGAGAAGTCCTGAATTATTCTCTTTAGATCATTCCACCAGAGCAAAGATTGGGATGCTGGAAGAATTGAACCAATGGTAAGGACCATGTGAAAGCAAGTTATTAATGAAAACAGAAAGGTTAAATAGTAGAGGAAAAAAGAAAAGGAAGAAATGGCAATAAGCAGATATAAATGGGAAAAGTAGAATGAATCAGGATGGAGTATTCTTTGTATGGATGTTCTTACTTCCCTATTAAGCATGTTCTTACTTCCCTATTAAGCAGAGGGGAAGAAGCTCAAAGGAGATTCATAGAGCCATTGAAAGGACTTTTAATTGCTTTTCATAAGTTCAAATACATAACTTGGAATTCAAACTTTCTCATGATGTACACAAAGATCTTTCCCCCTAAATTTTCACAGTTCCTCTTCATGCACCTTTGCTGTAAACCAGATTACACTATTATGTGTTATATGAAATGTATCTAGTGTTTACTAATCTTGAAGTCACCTGTATTTCATATTATTCATGCCCTTTCATTATCATGTGTTCATTCTCTAGCCCTCCTTTATAAATTCCAGCACATATCTCACCCCATATACCAGTTAATGTGAGGATCTAAGGAAACCCTTGTGTGATTGTTAATCCTGATTTTCAACTTGATTGAGAAATGCCTAGAAGATTAGTAAAGGACACTTCTACTTATATCTGTGAGATAATTTGCTGAGATGATTACATCATGAGGGCTCTGACCCAATGAATGGATTAGTCTTTTAACAAATTTATAATATGGCATATTAGGTGATGGCCTCCCAAATATGGTTGGCCCTAGTTAGAGGAAGTAGGACACTGAGGGTATGTTTTTGGGGGCTATACATTTTCTTGGATCTTTTCTTTATCCCCTCTCTCTTGGCTTCCTCTCCACCATGAGGTGAGTAGTCTCCTCCACATGTTCCTTCTGTGATAATGTTCTGCCTTGTTGTGGGCTGAGAATCAATGGAGCCAAAGAGTACGGACTGAAATCTCCAAAACTGTGAGCCCAAATTAATAATTTATCAATTTAAGTTGTCAAAGCTATGCAAAAATTAACAAACTTTGTATATCACATTTTCCAGAAGCAATGTAACTTCTTAAAACTTGAGAGACACTCATTTTTGTCTTTGTTCTGTTAGTCTTTTTCTATATTGCCTTATCACTAATAGTGTACACTATCTGCTTCAACTCATATGACTTATTTGATATTGAATACTTGGATTTTACATTTTGCATTGTGCTTAATGCTTTTAATAGTAACTTGAATATAGTGTATGTTAAATAAATGATTTCTAACAAATATATTAGTAAATGAATATTTAAAGCAATTAAACATAAAATTATTTTATTGTATTAAGTATATATGTATGTGTGTGTTGTTCTTACATCTTTAATGTTTTTGAAATTTATCTATTTTGAAAGGAAACCATAAGACCATATAGCAAAATGTAAATATCTTGCTAAATCAGAATGGCATATTGCATGTGATATTATAACCTATTTTTACCCATTTGCTCAAAATATTTTATAATGTAACAATTACCCAGACAACAGTATTCTATTTGGAGAAACTTAGTCAAGCACCTTTGAAGAAATTTTCAGTGATGAAAATGATTAGATAATGATTAGGTAAATTATGTAGTTCTTTTCTAACTGATTTGCCTTTAGAAAACAAGTGGTGATATTGAACTCTCATTAATATCAATTTCTTAAAAAGCTGTTATGAAAGACTTCACTATCAGGGGATCACCTTGATTTGTTTGTCTTTTAAAGTATTCAGGAAGACTTGAGGTTATTATGTTATTACTAAGAAATGAAAACTAGAGTGACTGCTATAAACCAAGTATATAAAGGCACTTCAGAAAAAAAAAGAAGCAAGACATAAAGTCTTCATTCAAAGATATTCCTTTCTAGTAAGGAAAAAAACTAAATTAGATTACAATATATCACACAGTTAATCTCCAAAATAGCCCTGGAGACTCTATGCTTTTATTATTCTTTTATTTAGAATATTGAAGCCTAAAGTGACTGCTTGCCTGTATTCTAAAGAAAATTACTAATATTTATAGTTTACTGTGTATTGAATTGTAGTTACTATTATGTAAAATTTTATTTGTGTAATTTTTAAGTAGAAGAGAGATAGTACATCAACTGAGTAATCCATTTAAAATCTATTAGTTTTGGATATTCCATTTATTAAATGTATTTCTCTGATAACAGTACTCATGTTGGGATGGAAAATAAAGACATTTTTATAGCATTAACTCACTAAGTTATGTAAGTAGTTGACTCAATATCTGATCCTATCTAAATGTTTAAAAGGATTAACATGAATGAGTTAGTATTCATGACCACCTTTGGTACCAAATAATCATTTTTAAAATGATTACTCATTTTTATGGATATTGAGGACACATAGGAAATTAGCATAAATTGGTACAAATGCAGAATAGGGACATTCAGCACTAGAAACAGAATAAGCATTCTTCTCAAAAAGCCATTCTTTTTTGTAAAAGAATTAGATATAAATCCTCTTTTTATTATAGGTGAAATGGGGAAAAATGAATTTTGTCCACAAACTTTTAATTTCATTATGGATTGGTACTTTATTCCAAGTTGGATAATTTGTTATATTTTACTCCAAGTAATTATATATAATACTAGGGTCATTAAACATTTAATTTGTAACTTCAATTACTGCCATTTGGCATCTTGTGTTCCTCTTACTTCTCATAATGTTACTCAGCAAAGGCACATTGATCAAGACATGTTCATGATAATAAAAATTTGGGAGTCAAATATTATTGTCAAGGAGTAAACTGTAAAGAGACATTAAAAATTATGACACTTTGAATAGCTTATTGAAATAATATTTCAATAATATGATATATATAATAGCTCAAGAATTGTCTTTATGTTTTTCCTTAGGCACTTTTCTAAACATAGTCTGTGTATACTTACAGTATTTTATACAGTTGTGAAAATAAAATTCAATAATTTGAATAGATTACCAGCACAGTATTTTGCAGTAACTGCCATAAAAAATGCAGAAGCTCATTTTTATCACAATTTCAACTTAAGAATACAAAATGTAAAATGATTATCATTGTTGTGCCTCTGTTTTAACATATTTGATTTCTCAAATTACAATAGATGCCTTGAAGGTTTTGATCATAAATGATCCATTCTTTGATAGAAAGCACTTAACATCTATGCTTAATACTTTATCATGACACTTATTAGATAATGGAACTGACCCACTAGCTATTAACATGTTGTTAGGTCAAATGGAATTAGGGCCAGATTTTATTCAAAGTTGATTGGCTTTATCATACTTAAATTAATCTTTATAGGCAAGATAGTGCATATGATTGTCTAGACATATGAAAAAATTCTCTCATATTCATGTTCTTATAGAAACTCAAAGATAGTATATGAACATAACATCACTATTAAAATAGAATGTTACAAGCCATGTTACAATAATTAGGTTTTTTGCATGGGGAACCACTCAATATTAAGATTCTAAAACAATAGCTATTTATTTAGTTCATACTTCCAGGGATTATAATTTTGATTGAATTTAATCATAGTTATTCTTTTTTAATGTAGAAAATTTATCACCATCAACATAAAATATTTGATAGTTTCAACATTCATTACTAATACATAAAAATCAAACCCAACTTAAACTATGTTTGCTATAGAATATAAAATATGAACTATTAAAAGGAAATAAATGTCTTTTGTTATATATGTATTGAAATGAGTAATATTGATAATCACATCATTAATTGTATATGTTGAAGCTAACAATATTGACAGGAATTTTTCAAATTTAGAAGAAAAAATAGTAATAAAGAAAGAAAATGTATATAAAAACTTGTAATGGTCAATTGTTTGTGATGGTAGGTGGCCATTCAAACAAATTGTGGAAATGTACTGGATTTTTGAAGAATTTAAGGAAAAGAGGAGCAACTTGGAATAATGATTTAGTTAATGTGAGTGTAAAGTAGTAAGTGTAGGTAGTTATGCATGAAAACACTAATCTCTAAATTAGAGTAGGTATGAAATAGAAATGTAAATTATGGATATATCAGCACTTAGACTCATCCTCATACATCCCAAATGCAAAATATGCTTTATAGACTAATTCACTCATCATATGCATGATCACTGATGTAATACTCTTTTAAATATATAAAAATTAAAAATTTTGTCTGTAAATCTGTTTTCTGCATTCAGTTTGATGGTTACAACTATACAATTCTAGGGGAAGATGCAGAAAGTACACTTTTCTGCCCTAAACCATCATAATATCAACTTTTTTTGTTCCATGAAAACTCTACAAAATACAACCACAATTTATCATCAACACTCTTTTTGTTGTTGTTGAGCACAGGGATTGGAATTTTTTTTGTTTTGTTGTTTATTATATTATTGTTGTTCATTGTGACATTTACAAAAGGTCTTATGGGAGAAGGAAGGTAAAAAAGGAACTCAACAAGGTAAATATGAGTGATGTACTTTTGATACAAGAATAAATATAGAATTTTTTAACCTGTTGTAATCACTGTAAGAAAGAGACTAAGGTAGAAAGTAGAAAAATAGAGGGCATGAATCTATTTGAGCTATAATACATATATACATGGAAATGTCACAAGGAAACTCCCTGTAAAGCTATCTTCAACAAGCAAAAATGTCATTTAAAGAAAAAAACAAAAACAGAGAACAGAGAACAAGGAAGGCAAAGCAGGACCTGTCTGGGTGTTGGTACCAATGGAAGGGCAGAGGATATAGGAAAATAGTGAAGGAGGCTGAATGTAGTGTAAATATTACATACTCATGTATGAAAATGGAAAAATGAGACCTGATGAGACTATTTCAGGAATGAGGTGAGGGAAGATAAAGGAGAATCATAGTATTCTTCTGACATATGAGCTTAGTTGAACTCTGTTATGCATCTGCATTCCAGACAGAAGATTACTTGGTAGAATCATAAACCCATTTTCACTTCAGATAGATTTTATTTTTATGTACTTTCTAAAATTCATATTTTAGTATTTTATTAAAAATTTAGAAATTTCTTTCTCAGCTATGCTACAGGCATCAAGGAGAAAATATCTGTGTTCATGGTTGAATGAGAATTGCAAAAACAAAAACAGAGCACTAGATGAAAGTAGAAGAATTATAACTGAGAAGCAACAGATGTGAAGCAATTTAACCAAAAAGCTTTTCCTAACCCCTTGGTCGTCCTTCTATAGGTACAAGATTGAAAGGATCTATGTACTTATTTAATGAAGGAAGCATCTCCTTAAAAAAAGGTATTTTTCATGAAGAATATTATATATATTATTTCATTTAATAAAATTATGCAATTAAGACTCTATGCTAATTCTGAGCAAAAAGAGCAATAGTGGAAGCATCACAATACTCAATTTCAAACTATACTATGATACCATAGTAACAAAAACATACACATAGACCTGTTTATACACTGGTATAAAAACATACACATAGACCAGTTGAGCAGAATAGACTCAGAAATTAACCCATACAGCTATAGCTATCTAATTCTTGACGAAGGTATCAAAAATTTATCTCCAAGAAAAGATAGCTTCTTTAAAAAAAATGGTGCTGGGAAAACTGGATAACCACATATAGAAAACTAAAACTAGATTTCTATCTCTCACCCTGCATAAAAGTCAATTTAAAATAGATCAAAGACCTTAATATAAGACCTGAACTCTGAAACTGCTATAGAAAAACATAAGGAAACATTTCAAGATAAAGGCAAAGCAATGACTTTCTGAAAAAGACTCTAATACCTCAGGAAATAAGAGCAAAAGTTGACAAATGAGCTTGCATCAAATTAAAAAGCTTCTGTGCAGAAAAGGAAAGAATACCTACCAGAGTTTAGAGACAGCCTAAAGAATGGGAAGAAATATTTGCCAGCTGTTCCTCTAAAAGGGACTAATATACAGAATATATGAAAAAACAAATGAGCAAATAATTCAATCAACAAATGGGCAAATGAATTGAACAAACAGTTCTCAAAAGAAGTACAAATGACCAATAAATATATGAAAAAATGTTCATTGTCTTACTCCATCAGGAAGATGTAAATAAAAACTAAATTGAGATTCCATCTCACCCCAATGAGAATTGCTACCATCAAGAAAACAAATAGTAATAAATAGTAAATAGGGAAAAACTAACTCTTATACACTTGGTAGGAATGTAAGCTACTTTACTAATGGAAGATCCTCATAAAACTAAAAATAGAACTACCATCTAATACAGCTATTGCACACCTGAATGTTTACCCAAAGGAGTCAACTATACGCAATGGAATTTTATGCAGCCATGAAGAAGAACGAAATGTTATCATTCACTGGTAAATGGATGGAATTGGAGAACATCATTCTGAGTGAGGTTAGCCTGGCCCAAAAGACCAAAAATCATATGTTCTCCCTCATATGTGGACATTAGATCAAGGGCAAACACAACAAGGGGATTGGACTATGAGCACATGATAAAAGCGAGAGCACACAAGGGAGGGGTGAGGATAGGTAAGACACCTAAAAAACTAGCTAGCATTTGTTGCCCTAATGCAGAGAAACTAAAGCAGATAACTGAAAAGCAACTGAGGCCAATGGGAAAAGGGGAACAGGAACTAGAGAAAAGGTTAGATCAAAAAGAATTAACCTAGAAGATAACACACACGCACAGGAAATCAATGTGAGTCAATGCCCTGTATAGCTATCCTTATCTCAACCAGCAGAAACCCTTGTTCCTTCCTATTATTGCTTATACTGTCTCTATAACAAAATTAGAAATAAGGGCAAAATAGTTTCTGACGGGTATTGAGGGGGTGGGGGGGAGAAGGAGGGGCGGAGTGTGTGGTAAGGGAGGGGATGGGGGCAGGGGGGAGAAATGACCCAAGCCTTGTATGCACATATGAATAATAAAAGAAAAAAAAAGGAGTCAACATCAACATACAATTACGATACCTTTAAACCCATATTTATCCTGGTATTATACACAGTAGGCGAGTTATAAAATCAACCTAGATGCCCATCAACAGATGAATATATTTTTAAATACAGTATATACAAATAATGGGATAATCAACCATAAAGAGAAATGAAATCATGTCATTTGCATATAAATGAATGGAACTGGAAATCATCATGCTAAATGAAATAAGTTATACACAAAAATACAAATACCATATGTTTTATCTTATATGGGAAATATATATTGAAAAAAAAAGCATGAATGCAGACGGGAGACTATTTGAGAAGAGGAAGGGGCCAGAGAGAGGGAGATCAACAGACGGTAATTGGGGACAGTGAATAGCATGAAAGCATGTTATTTGCATGTATGAAAATGCCACAGTGAAACCCATTACTTTGTATAATTAATGGACAGTTAGAACATTAACTGTTCTATGGTTATGCATAAATTTGGGATAATTTATGTTTTATTTCCTGGATATTTTCAGATGTGATACTGATAAGCTATTCTCATTAATTACTACAAAATATACCCTTCCTAGCTAAAAAGTATTAAACGGTGAGGTATCCTTATCTCTGAAGTTGGGTATTATACCTAATGTTGAGAAACCCAGATAAATGAGCAGATTTGCATGATAATTCTAATGTACTAAAGAACTGTGCAGGGATAAGAAGGAATAGTTATAGTAAAAACAAACATAAAAATTAGTTAATTGATAACCTAAGAATTACAACCTGGCATCAGACTAAACTGATCATCTTCTTGCTCTCCACTATGTATTTTGTAGGGAGTGGCATAAAGTTTTGTGTTATCCTGAAGTAGTGTAAAATTGAGCAGACTCAATTTTATATAAAAAACATTCCTACATCAAACATTTGAATGTTCAAGTAAGACCTCATTTTATAATCATGTTCTGTACCATGGGCCCTTTCTCCACAAATATACCAGGCTCAGGAAATTAACAGAAAATCTTTCAACTTAATTTATTTCTTTCACTATTAATTTTAATTTTTCAGGTGTTCCTTAATATGCAAAAGATGTTTCTTTATATATATATATATATATAAAATAAAAATTAAGCCAGTTGTCATGCAACCTTATCTGGATTAGAAGTATTTTAATCCGAAAGACAAGCAGCAGTTGGGAGGCATTTATTGAAGCAGTGGAGTACAGAGTTGTAGCTGGGCATGGACTTCTCAGTCACAAGGGAAAAATAAAAGAGGGCAATCTCTTCATTTCCTGTTAGAAAACTAAAGTTATAAAATCAATGTTAGGACATAAATGTGAAACTACTTTTTTATGGATGCATTTCAGCCAATTGATTTAAGTGGGTACTTGTTCATTTCTATGTGTTATCTTTCAGTATAGTGGAAGCCTCAATACATCTCTAGATTCTGGTGGTACCTTTGTTCAATTGATAGCGTAAAATTTGAAGTTTTCTTCTAAATAAATATCAGAAATTCTCAGTTAATGTACACTCTGCTTTCTTACTTCTCTTAGATCTTCTCCAGGAAATATGACAGAATATGAGCATAGTCTCTACTCCTTATCATTCAGCTTATAATTAGGCAATGCCTTTGTGAATTTAGGCAAGTTGTCTAATGTCTCTGAGTCCTAATTTCTATAACTATCTACTAATAACACAAAGTCCTGTCACTCATATCCATTTGTTTATTTAGAATAGAAAGATAATATAAATATAATGGGATATTTTGAGCTGAATAAATGTGCACTTAATGAAGACAGCTCCTCCAGATCTTCCCACAGTCCATGAATGTTTTCACTTTTCTACATGTGAGGGGAACTTTGGTTGCATAATTGGGGATCAGTTGAAAGTGCCTGGTGACAGTCAGACCTGGGTAAGGGAATGGACTGCACAAGAAGCTCATCAAGCTCTATGATCTGGGTTCGTGCTCCTGTGATTGAAAGAGTGACAAACAAATATTGATGTAATTTTCTTTGAAACTTGTTTAATCTTGGGAAGTTTAATCTTGTCATCTTGTACTCCCTTCTGAAAAGTGGTGATGGTAACAGTACTATTTCATAGAGATGCTAGGTATGTTAAATGAAAAGTGTGAATAAAAAACAAAGTGGAGAGCTAATGGCCAATAAATATTCATTAATAAAATTATCACCATCATTGTTCATGAGAATATCGGTGTAGATTAATATGTTTCATGACCCAGATAATAAAGCATGGGAAGGAACTGGGTGGAAGGTTATTTTTCTCTCTCATACTTAGACATCCCAAACCAAGAACTGTCACACTTTGAAACCTCTGGGAGACCATATTCCCATTTTAGATTGGATTTTTCATGCTGGGAACTCATACTATAAGACTGAATCAATTGGATTTATAAGTACAGACATAAAAAAGTAGAACCAGAACAGAAGAATAACATGGTGACTTCCAGAAGATGATTGTTTTTGCTAGGCACAAGATGCGAAGTTCTGAAACATTTGGGTTACACACATGCCTTAAAAGAGAACATCAAGTATTCAATACAGTGCTGTAATTCTTATCATGGGGTCCATTTTCTGCTTATTACAAGGCCCAAGCTACTGAATAAGAAAATTGACTCCTGAAACAGCTTCAATTATTTACAACAGCAGTTTTCTTACATGTTGACAGTTTACAATCACTTGGGCTTAAAATAATGGTACAGTGTTGTGGTTCTGATTGTTTAATGAGACTTGAGACAACTATAAATCCTGCAGGACTTTTCTGCTTTATCAGAGGCAAAGAAATAAGACAAAGCATATTTGAAATGCAAGATACCTTTTCACTTTGCTCAATACCTAATATCTCAACATCTTGAAAGATGTGTAGGATTCCAGGCAGATGCAGAGGAGCAATCACATTCCAGAAGGAAGAAAAAGCATGAGTAAACCATACAAGAGGCAAAATGAAAAAGAATTTATAAGAAATATGAGTAGTTCAATTTGTCTTGTAGCAAGACTTCCCTGTGTATATGTTTCAGTTATTTGTTGCTACATAAAAAGAACCCCAAAACTTAGTATCTCAAAGCCATAATTTGCTACATCTTGTGATTCAGTGGGTTGAGTGGTTGGATCTTTTGATCCATTTGACATTGGTTTGAGTCAGCCAAATGTCTGTATTCTGTTGGGAGTCCAGCTGGAGTGCTCAGTTGTTCTTCCTCTTGGTACTAGTGTCTTATCCATCCATATCTGTCCATGTACCTCTTTCCAACACAATAACCTACACCACTTTAAACATGGTTGCTTGGTTTCAAGACAGAGCAGTTCAAGAGTGTAAGTCTCACCGTGGATATTCATCACATTCCTCTGATTGAATCATCGTGGCTAAAAGTCCATTGACCAAAGAAAGTCATGTGACCAAGCCTGGAATCAATGTGAGCAATAAAGACATAAACACCAAGAGGTTTGACCTGTGGAAATATTGGAAATAGAGGAAATTGTTGGTTCTGATAAAAATGATTCAAAGCTGGAACTCAGCTAGAGTCATTTATCTCAGTGCTATAACAACTTAAGGTTGACAGAGCTTATGCGTCTACCATAATTTTCACAAATACTCCCAGAAAAGGATGGAAAATGTATTTGAAAATTAATAATAAGAAATTTATTAATGAAAGGAAAAGTAACTCTAAATTTGAAAGTCAGGAGACATTGTTAGAGTACCTAACCCTAAATAGAATTAGATCAAGACATTAAGAAAACCATGCTCAAAAGAGCTTTAAACAATGCCTCAGCAAAGGAACTAAACATTCCTTAAAAACTGGAATCCAAAGTAAAGCAAATAGAATTAGGAGAGGTGACTTTGGAGGACCTTGTCAATGAAATCTCTCCCCACCTCCCACCTAGATAAATCCCAACTATTATAATCAATAAGCAGCAATTGCATTCTGATTTTTTAAAAGAGAGAGAGAGAACTGCCTCCTTAGATAGGGCTCCCTGCATGTAATTCATTGGAGACCTCTAATAAAACATATCTCTGGGAATTCATACTTTGTGTTATCTTCTGTAACATTGAATCTGATCTTAACTGCTTGACTAGCTTGGCCAATGAGACATCAGCAAGCATTATGCCAGCAGAGAATTTGCAACAGTTTACACAGTCAGGTGTTATCTATAGGAAAAGCCTCTATTAGTATCATGCTACCATATAAAGAGCTCTGGCTGTAAATATTAACTGATAGACACACATGAAAAGAGTCATTGGAAAACTAGTGAGTATCTTAGGTATTTCCATCATAGCAGATGTTCCAGTGAAATGTTCTGAAATGAGTGATCCCAGCTGATGTCACCTGAAGTTGAAATAAACAGGTCCTACCAAATTCTTTCCCAAATTCCAATATCTCGAGGAAAAGCATGCTTACTTTATAAACCACTACTGCTTCAGACTTCTTATTATGCAATAGTAGATAAGGAAAAAATAACTGAAGAAAAAAACCAGAAATTATGTAATTCCATATATAAAACATCTCTGAGGCAGGATATAAAAGAAAAAAAAGAAAGGCAACATATTCATCAGTGGAAAACACTAAAATGCCGACTATCTCCTGATTTATGTGGCAATTTGGTGTCAGTGTTATTTCTATGCTCTTCATTACACAACTTAAAGACATTCTTCTAACAACTGACCTGCCCACTGACGACTAAGACTGAAAGAAAAACAATTTTCCCCTAAGTTGTATTCTACAAGTTTTATTTGTTTACTTCTTATAATTTATCTTATGATATTTTCATACCTATACTGTAAAATAAATACTGAATCACTTTGTTTTATATATAAATAATACAATTAGCCTAGCACCACTTGTTGGAATTCCCAAATAATATCCTTAGAAGTCTCAAGAATCTGTTTATCATGAATGTGTGGATTTATTACTGGAATGTTCTGTTTCCTTGGTCTATGCTTATCTTCATGCCAATATACAACTATCTTAATTACTGGAAAGTTGTAGTAATTCCTGAATTCAGATAGTATAGTTTCTTCATTTTAAAATTTTTAGCTTTTAAAAAATTTGCTGTATTTATTTAAATTTTTTCCCATTTTCCTATACATTTTAGAATTAGCTTGTCATTATCTAGAGAAAACTTGAAAGAATTTTCATTAAGGTTGCATTCAATTTTAGATCATCCATGATCTTGAATCTATCTCCATTTTTTGAGGTTTTTCCTTTATCATGAGAACATTTTATAGCTTTAATGCATATGATATTGAATTGTTTCAAATTTCATATAATTGGAAATAAATAAATTATTTCAATTTCCAGTTATTTGTTGCTATTATACATGAATACAATTGACTTTTATATACTGGTCTTATATTTTGTGATCTTACTAAATCCATAAAATAGCTCTAGCAGCTATTTTAAAGATAATTAAAGATTTTCTGCATGAAAAACCATGTTGTCTATCAATAAACAAAATTTTATTCTTTTTTCCCAAATGGAACCTCTTTTATTCCTTTATTTTCCCTTACCTTCAATTTTGGTACCCAGAAAAATGTGACAAGAGTAGTGGGAAATATTTGCCTTTTTTAATCTTAGGGAAAAAGCATTTTGCCTTTTACCGGTAGTGGTAATTTTTTGTAGATGCTATTTACTCTACTGTGTTTAGGGTTGTGTGTTTTATGTGCTCCTAAAAGATTGTCGGAAATTCTAACTCCCCAGTAACAATGGCCAGAAATAGGGGTTTTATAGTTGTATAACTATAAAGTTAAAATGAGATCATACAGAATTAGGATGAACCTTAATGCAAAGCTTCTGCTGTCTTTTTAAGATGCTAAGAAACACAAACAAACACAGGGAAGGTTATTTGAAGATGGTGGATTAAAAACAGCTAGCATTCACCCACTGTTTGTGTTGGAATCAAAACAAATGGAAAACAGCCTCTCAGTGACATGTTGTAATCTTTACTTGGTTTTCACATTATTTCTGTATCAAGTTTGCTTATATAGACGGTTATTATTGTAATTTTCTATGTAGGCTGGGTATCATGACTAGCACTTCAAGCACTGAATTAAATACAGAGCCCAAATAATGGAAACCATGCTTCATTCCACCTGAACCTCAGCAAATGCCTCAAAGAATACCTCAAATAACTTAAAGAATAGGGGAGATAAAAGCAGCCAATGATCTGACCCCAATAAGGCAGATAGGGAGGGCCTGGAGACCCACTCCTAGACATCACCATTGTAGTATCAACAGAGAGAAACAACACAAATATTGTGAACACTAAACCTATTAGAAAACTCAGTGTAAGTTGCTCCCATTGTCTTTCAGACCACATATTACTGACAAGATTGGAAGCATAACCTCATATACTCTATTATCTACTCTACCAAGACTGCCAGAGGGACCCTACACTTGTGATATCTACAGAGGAAGCAGGAACCTCAGCTTCTGACACAGTATATTCTGTTCAAAATTCACCAACCACAGACAAAGAAGGAATAGAGAAATGATCACTGAGATCTAATTGTAATTAAACTCAACACTACACAACAGATTGATACCCCAGGACACATCTACAAAAAAAAAAAAAAAACCTAGTCCCTAAGAAGGGCTTCACATAAAAGTGATAGACATATCTATCTTAAAGATGTGCAGTTGACAATATAGAAACATAATAAATGTGAAAAAAACAAGGCAATGTGACTCCTACAAAACTTCTTAACTATGAATAACTGAATCCCAAGATATTAAAGTGGGTGTGTGCCAAAGAATTCAAATATATAATTTTATAAATGATCAATAACTTTGAAGAGGATGCAAATGAATAACTGAATGAAGACAATAAGGAGGACAATATAGGATATGGATAAGAAATTGAGCAGAAAGAGAGATTCTGGAAAAAATGAAAATCTTAGAAGTGGAAAGCTAAACAAATCAAAAAAATTTAGCAATAGATTAGATCAAGTGGAAGACAAAGATGATAAATTATTATATTCAGATAGTAACAATAAAAAATATGAACACAACTTTCAAGAACTCTGAGACATGATCAAGACAAACATGGATTATTGGCCTCTAAAATGGTGTGGAGACACAGACCAAAGGCATAGAAAGCCTATTCAATGATATAATAGTAGAAAATTCCCCCTCTCTCAGAAAAGAAATGGAAATATATGTACAACAGACATTTAAAACCCAAACTAGATATGAACAGAAGAAAACTTGACATGATATTTTAGTTAAAATACTAAGAAACAATACCAAAATATTGGTGTAAGAGAGAAGCAGCAAGTTACTTACCAACTAAACCCTTTAGAATACAAGTATCTCAGCAGGAACTCTAAAGGCCAGGAAGAGTATTAAATAATATATGTCAAGACTTGGAAGAAAATAATTGTCAGCCAACATTATTGGATTCAGTGGTTAGTTACCTTAAAAATCAGAGAAGCCAGGTGCCAGTGGCTCAGCCTGTAATCCTAGATACTCAGAAGACAGAGATCAGGAGGATTGCAGTTTGAAGATAGCCCAGGCAAATCGTTCACAAGACCTTATCTCAAAAAAAAAAAAAAACATCAACAACAACACAAAAAAGGGCTGGTGGAATAAAGCCCCAGTACCAAAAAAAAAAAAAAAAATCAAAGGAGAAATTCATACCTTCCAAAATAAACAGAAACTCAAGTATTTCATTCCACTAACTCAGCATTGTTGAATATAATTAAAGAATACTACACAGAGAAGAAAAGTATGCATAATAACAAAAATATGGGAAAGAATAAACCTAATTAGAAGAGCTGAGAAACAAATTAGAATTAGGAAATAATCAAGTATTATTACATCAGTAAAGTAGCAAACCTCTATTATGAGTTTGGAAAAAAGAAAAGAATGTGGTATTCAAAAATAAACAGGAAAAAAATAATACATTAGCACATACTTCTCAATAATAACACTAAATGTAAATGGTCTTAATGCTCCAGTTAAAAAATGTAGAGTAGGGAGCAGGTATATAGCCCAGTGGTAGAGTGCTTATCTTGCATGTGCAAGGTCCCAAGTTGAGTCCCCAGTCCCCAGCAGTGAAAGAAGAAGAAGAGGAAGGAGGAGGAGGAGGAGGAGGAGGAAGAAGAAGAAAGAGAGAGACAGAGAGAGAGAGAGAGAGAGAGAGAGAGAGAGAGAGAGAGAGAGAGACTAGTTTCTTGGATTAAGAAACAAGTCCAGTGCTTTGCTTTCTGTAAGAAACTCTCACACACATACTAAAGGTGAGAGAATGGAAAATGACATTGTAAGCAAATGGAATCTCAATGCAAGCAAGAGTATTTATGTTCATTTCTGATGAACCAAGGTTCAAGTCAAAATTAGTAGAAGAGACAAAGAAGGTCAGTACATATTAAAAAAAGGGTCAATCCACCAAGAAGATGTAACAATTGTAAATGTATGCACCAAGTTTTGGAGCACCCAATTCAATAAAACAGATATTCATGGACAAGAGGCATAGATCCAGATCTGGTAATAGTCTTTTACTTTACTACCCCATTCTCATCAAGGCCATCAAGACAAAAAAAATCAACAAAAAAAAAGGCAGAATTGAACTTCACCATAAACCATAGATCAGCAGAGACATCTACACATCTACAGAACTACAGAAGTGACATTCTTTTCAGAAGTTCGTAGAACTTTCTCCAAAATAGACCTCAGTTTAAACCATAAAGCAAGCCTTAGGAAATATTTAAAATATTAAAATAATTTCTTATATCTTACCAGACAAAAAAGGAATAAAACAATCAACAGCAAGAGAAATTATAGAAAAAACAGAAATACATGGAAATTGAACAATAATATACTTTTAAATGATCAATGGTTCATTTAAACAAGTGGGGGAAATTAAAAACTCCTGGAATCAATGAAAATGAAACACAATCTACTTGACTGCGTAATATAGTGAAAACAGTTACATACATTTAGAGCTATAAGTTGCTATCTTAAAAAATCAGACCGATCTCAAATAAATACCTAATGATGACCAATCAGTTCACCATCTAGCTAAACAACAAGAAGCCAAACCTAAAATTAATAGAAGCAAAGAATAAAGATCAGAGCTGAAATTATGGATTAGATACTAAACAAACAATATAAAGGCTCAATGAAACAAAGAGTTAATTTTCTGAAAAAATAAATAACACTGATAAACCCTTAGCCAAACCAGCTAAAAGAGAAAGAAAACCCAAATTAATAAAATCAGATTTGTAAAAAGGATATTGTAGCAGATATTACTGAAATCCAGAGGAACATTTGGGAACACTTTGAAAAATTATACTCCAATAAATTGGAAAATTTAGAAGAAATCTATAAATTTCTAAACAGATGGCTTACCAAGATTGACTCAAGAAGATATAAATAACTTAAACAGATCTATATCCAGTGATGAGATTGAAACAGCAAGAAAAATTCTCCCAATGAAGAAAAGCCCACACCTAGAAGAATTCACTACTGAATTCCATCAGACTTTTAAGGAAGAATGAATCCCAATGCTCTTCAAGATACATCATAAGGTAGAAAGGAAGGGAATACTTCCAAATTCATTCTACAAAGTCTATGTTATCCTGATATCAAGACATGATAAGGAGACACAGACAAATGAAAGAAACATGGTTCAATTTCCTTGATGAACACAGACACAAAAACCCTCAACAAAATACTTGGAATCCTAATTTAACAACATGTTAAAAGATAATACACCATAACCAAATTTATTTCATTCTACGACTGCAAGAATGGTTTAATACATGAGACATTACGTAAGGGAAAGGACATTTTGATGAATTAATAGACTTTCCCTAATATATTTAGTCTCACTTTACCCCTGAGAATCTTCATTGTTTGAAAACTGAAATTGTTATTAATACAGAAACTTCAATGGTCTTTTTATTTGTACTTTATAGGTTTGTAGTTTTTCATTGTTTCACTTTGCATTTCTGTGTTTTTATGTTGGAAGTTGGTTTCTAATAGGTAATACATAGCCATGTTTTACTTTTTTTGTACAATCTGACTTTAGCTTTCATATAGAAAGTTTAGGAATCTTCACTTAGGGTAATCATTGATATGGTTGAATTTAAATCTATAATCATTGTATTGCTTTTGATTTTTCCTACTCTAATTTTTTTTTCTTTTTAGCGTAAATTAATTTTTTAAAAAAATCTTTGTGTTATGACTAGTTTTATGAGGACTGTGTATTCTTCTCAGTTTTACTACAATAATAAATAAAACTTCATATAAGGCTGGTTATGTACCTTAGTAGCAGAGAGCTTGCCTAGCACTCAAGCACCCTGGTGTTTCATCCCCAGCACAAAACACACACACACACACACACACACACACACACACACACACACACACATGAACATACTACAGTGTAATATTTTAATATATGTATACATGGTGCAACGTTTATCCCAGTTAAGCTAATAACATAAACATTATCTCATAATTAATTTTTTATGATTCAATTTTCTTCCACTATTAGCTTATGAGCTATTCCCTTTAGTTTAATTTTATAGTGGTTAAGCTAAGCTTTACAATGTAAATCTCTATCTTATCACATTTTGCTTTCATATATGTGGTATAAGAGTCTTATAACATCATTCTATTCACTTCTTTCTGCTTCTTTGTGTAATTAGCATCATTCATATTGTGTATGATCTAAACCCCAGATATAATGTTTTCTTTAACTACTGAATTACTTTCTAATTTTAATTCTAATTATAGTAAAATACAAAGTAAGATTTATCATGGTGGCAGTAATGTATAGATTAAGTGTACAGTTCCATAGGGTTAAGTACATTCATATTGTTGTGCAACAAATTACCAGGACTCTTTTGATCTTACAAACCTAATTTTCCCTACACATTAAACAGAAATTCCCCATTCCCTGACATCTTGATCACCACCTTTTTACTTTATATTATGAATTTGACTAGATACCTCATAAATTAGATTCATAAATATTTTTGTTGTACTAATATGCTTCACTTAACATGTTCTCAAGGTTCATCCATGCTGTAAAATATGTTAGAATTTTCTTCCTCTATAAGGCTGAATAATATTCTACCATATAAATGTGTGTGTTTGTATGTGTGTGTGTGTGTGTGTGTGTGTGTGTGTGTGTGTGTGACATTTTGCTTATCCATTCATAACTCAATGGATGCTTGGCTTGCATCTATTTTTGCCCATTGTGGATAACACTAATGTGAACATGATGAAATAGATACATGTCCAAGACTCTGCTTTCAATGTTGGGGGAAATACATTTTTAAGCAGAATTGCTAGGTTAATGCCACATTCACATTCTTGAGGAACTGATGGTCTGTGTGCCATGGTGGCAATAACATTTTATATTCCCACCAATAATATACAGGGATATACTTCTTCTGACACCTTCATATCCTTACCAATACTTGATATTTTATCTTACTTTGATAGTTATTGATCTAATGGGTATAATGTGGTATCTGACTATGGTTTTGATTTATATTTTCTTAATGTTTATTTGTTTAAGTACATTAATGATACTTGTCTCACAAGCATAATTTCTTTTTAGAAATAGCTTTATCGAGGCATAGTTGGTATATAAAAATAGCACACATTGTACACATATGATTTTATTAACTTTTTTTCCCTTGCAGTATTGGGGATTAAACACAATACCTCATGCATGCTTGTGAATTACTCTACCACTTAAGCTAGAACACAGCCCAATCTGATGAATATTACCCATGAAATTACTAGCAAAATTAAAATAATAAGCATATCCAGCACCTTCAAAAGTTTGTCTTTAGGGTAAGAGAATAAGAGCATATAACCTGGAATCCAATCTTTCAACAAAAATTTCACACTCTCAATAATACACTATGTTGTATTGTAAGTCTCTACAACTAATTCATCTGGTGAATCTGAAATTGTTTAACCCATTGAACAACAGCTCTTCATCCCCTCCCCCAGTATACCTGGCATCCAGCATAATAGTCTCACTTCTGTGATTGTTTTAGATACCTCATAAGTATAAATTAGAATCATAGATAATTTTTCTACATAATACATAAAACAGTGAGTTATAATACAAAATATGCTCATAAGCAGGATTCAACAAAGAAAAGGAATCAAAACTACAAAGTAATATCACCTAACACTTGGTGCAATGGCTATTATTAAAACATAAAAGTTAAATGTTGGCAAGGATGTTGAGAAATCGGAACCCTTATACACCATTGATGGGAAAGTAAAATGGTACAGGGTACATTTGCCATGGAAAATAATATAGCATTTCCTCAAAAAAATGTAAAATTAACATATGCTCTAGCAATATTACCTTTGGTTATATGATCAAAAGAATTGATATCAGGATCTTAAATATGTGCACTGCCATATTCATTGCATGGTTATTTGCAATAGCCAAGAAAATAAAAAACTTAAATGTCCATCAACGGATATTACGGTTTCAATATGCAATGTCACCCACAGACTCATGTGTTGAAGTCTTTGTCCCCAGCTCTCTATTTTGAGAAGTGATGGGGACTTTAAGAGATGGAACCTGGCTGGATGAAGAAGGTCATACAGCCATGCTCTTTGTGGCTATGTCTTGTCCTGGCACCTTCTTGTATTACCTTTCTGCTTCCTGCCTGCCATGAGGTAACTTTGCTCCTCCACACCTACAGTGATGATGTTCTGCCTCACCACAGACCCCCAGCAATAGAGGAAGTCAACCATGGACTGAAACATCTGGGACTGTGAGCCAAAATAAATCTTTACTCTTTTTAAGTCATTCTCTCAGGCATTTGTCACAGCAATGAAAAGTCTGACTAACACAATGGATAACTGGATAAACAAAAGGTGGCATATGCATACAATGGACTATTACTTTGAATTAAAAATGTAGAATAAAAATAAGGAAATTCTGACAATATGTGACAACATGGATGAAACAAGGACATTGCATTAAGTAAAATGGACCATTCATGGGTATGGTTTGTTATGAAATATCTATGATAAATCTTAACAGTGTACTCAGTACATAATACATACTTTTCCCTCTGCCTTTTTTCTATATTGCTGATTTCCATCAATTTGATCAAGGAATACATTGGGTACAGTTTTAATACATTTATTTTAACCAGGTTGACTAAGATTTTTGAATCTATGAGCTTGTGGTTTTCATAAATGTGGATATTTTTCAGCCATTAGTTCTTCAAATATGTGTTCTGCCCCCCTTCTTTATGTTCTTTTCCTCAGCCATCAGTTGCATATATCATTGATAAATTAATAATGCCAATTTCCCTGATAGCCTGCTTATTTTTTTCTTATCTTTCTGTTTCCATGATTTATTTTCAGTATTTCTATTACCATTTCTTCAATTTAATTATCTTTTATTGTTTATGTTTGCTGTTAATCCCTGTGTATTTTTCATTTTACATATTGTATATTTTATCTCTAGAATTTTGCAGTTTTCTTCCATTTCTTTCATGTTTCCCTCTACCATCATAAATATTTATAGTAGGTACTTCAGTGAATTGTTTTTCCTACTCTTTTTCTGGGTTTCTTTCTTAGGTTTTATATTTTAGTTTTCTTTATTCAGATTGAGATCATAACTTAGCCAAAGACTTGAAAGATCTTACTACATTTCTCTGAAATTCTCTTTATATACACTCTAGAGCATTGCTCTTCTCATAAATTCTGGAAAATTCTCAGGTAGTTTTTTTTTTATTATTAGTTTATTCATATGTTTGGGTTATTTCTCTCCCTTGCCCCCCTCCCCTATTCTCTCCCCCTACCCCCCTCCCTTCCAGGCACAACCTGTTCTGCCCTTATCTCTAATTTTGTTGAAGAGAAAACATAAGCATAATAAGGAAGACAAAGCATTTTTGCTAGTTGCGTTAAGGATAGCTATACAGAGAGATTCCTAGCATTGCTTGCATGTACAAATGTGTTACAACCCAAGTTGATTCATCTCTAACTGATCCTTACACTGGTTCCTGATCCTCTTCTCGTGTTGACCTCTGTCACTTTAAGGTTTCTGTATTAGTTCCTCTGGAATGGGGACATCAAACACTTTCATGTTTTGGGTTTTCTACCTATTCCCATATCTCCCATATAAGCTCTCCCCTTATCATGTGACCCAAGTCTAACCAATTGTTGTATTTGCCCTAGATCCAAAGTCTGCATATGAGGGAGAACATACAATTTTTGGTCTTCTGAGCCTGGCTAAACTTACTCAGGATTATGTTCTCCAGTTCCATCCATTTACTTGCAAATGATAAGATTTCATTCCTCTTCATGGCTGAGTAAAATTCCACTGTGTATAAATACCACATTTTCTTGATCTATTCATCAAGAGTGGGGCATCTTGGTTGTTTCCATAACTCGGCTATTGTGAATAGTGTTGCAATAAACATGGGTGTGCAGATGCCTTTGGAATAATCTGTGTTGCATTCCTTTGGGCATATCCCCAGGAGTGGGATTGCTGGATCATATGGCAGATCTATGTTTAGATTTTTAAGAAGCCTCCAATTTTTTTCCAGAGTGGTTGCACCAGCTTGCAGTCCCACCAGCAGTGGATTAGGGTTACTTTTTCCCCACATCCTCACCAACACCTGTTGTTAGTGGTGTTTTTGATGATGGCTATTCTAACAGGAGTGAAGTGGAATCTTAGTGTGGTTTTGATTTGCATTTCCTTTATGGCTAGAGATGGTAAACATTTTTTTTCATGTGTTTTTTGGCCATTTGAATTTCTTCTTTCAAGAAAGTTCTGATTAGTTCAGTTGTCCATTTCTTAATTGGTTCATTGATTTTGGGAAAGTTTGTTGCTAATCCATTCTTTTTTCTCCACTTTTTCTGAGAGTCCAATCTATGTTATGTTAGTACTTTTAATTGTGTTACACATATCTGAAACACTTTTCTACATTTTTCACTTTTTCTCTTTAAAAGTTAATTTGTATATATAGGTTTTTTTGTTTGTTTTGCAGTGTTGAGAATCAAGGCCAGAAATTCTTGTAGGCTAGCCAAATCCTTTACCACTGAGCTATATTCCAGCTACAATTTGCATTTATTTATTTCCTGCATTACACTTCACTAATACTGCCTTAATATGTTGCTTAAATTAAACATTTCTAGAATTTCCATAAGACTATTTTCTCTGATAAAAGTCTAGCAAATTTGCTCTTCCTTCTAGTTAGCAGATAGAGTGGCTATTGATCACCTGAATATAAGCAGGGACTATACTGACTTAAAGCTGGATTGAAACTCTATAATACTCTATGAATGTTTTAACCATGGACCTCCATCAAGAACTTTAAATTAATGACATAATGCATGCAATCTGCAGACCACTTCCTTTAGTGTGTCCCACACTTTAATCTGTCCAATCAGATTTCCATAAATTCTGCTCACTTTCCAGAGGCTTACTGGTCAGACTTTCAGACTCCCATCTCATGCATCTCTAGCATACTAAAAAACTCCTGAAATGAATCCAATCCTGTGCTTGAAGTCTCTCCACTGCACACACACACACACACACACACACACACACACACACACACACACACACCACACACATCGTGGGATTCTCACTAAGCCCAGAACTGGCATCTACTCCAGGATGAGCTGACAAAGGCCATTTCTCTAGATTAATTCTCTTTTTCTAATTTTAGCACCTGCATTATTATTTATATAATCCTCTACTTTCTTCAAATGAATGATCTCCATATTTTACTTTACTTTCTTAGTTTTTCTAGGAAGAACTAGTGATCTTCCATGAGTTGCCCTATTCCTGTGAAAGCAGAGGTCATTAAGGTGGTACAACTTTTTGTTTGGTTTTGGTTTTGGTGGGCCTGGGTTTTGAACTTAGGGTTTATGCTTGCAGAGCAGGCACTCTACTGCTTGAGCCACATCTCCTGCCCAAGAAGTTTCAATTTTTAAATAAAAATTCATCAACTTAGCCTTTCACAATCTGACTTCCACCTATATTCTAATAATACCTCAACTATGTGCCCGAGTGTACTTAATGATCCTGTACTAACTTGCTGACTGCTCCCAATTACCTCTTAGTATTCCACCTGGGATTCATTCATCCTACCTCTCTGCTTGTAGAAGTCAGATCTGTTAAACTCTTCATCATCATTGCCATATGATCCTTAATGTTAGGGTTTGAGTTTTGCTTCTATTTGGATTCCCTCATGTCTCATAGTTCAGTGCTTTAAAAAATAGCAGAAACCCAATAAATATTTGATAATCTCAGTTAAATGGTCTATAATATTTTGGTATCCTTTGCCCTTCCTATAACCTTCTAATCTAGGAAAGTTTAGTTCCTAGAAAAGTATTTTATTAGATAGATTTTTTTCCTGGCAGAAGCCTTAAATTCTGAGTTCTGTGACCTTCAGGTTAGCCATATAGAACCAGATAAACAGAAAATCCCGTATCTAAATGAATTTTAGGCACTGAACAAGCTAGTGAAATTAAAGTCTTTATCTTTTACATATTCTGAATTTAATGACTGAGTATACTTTGGAATTTAACATTCAGATACATTGTTCTTTTAATGACCATAGGACCTCAGCTGGCTGTTCCAAATCAGTTAATAAAAAAGTCTTTATTGTCATTTTTATCTGTTCTTTTGCTTTACACATTTTTATTACAGGGGCAGATAATATGTCCACTGATGGAAAGTATGCCATTAAGATTTTCATTGGATCAAAGCAAGCTCAGGGAAAGTTATTTTATCCATACCGCAATTTTGCCATTTTCCTTTAAGCAACAAGTTCATCTTCATGTATTTTTGTTAAATTGATTCAGAAAGAAAGAGTCTTAAAGAAATACTATGCAGCAGCAACTACTATTGCACTCCAAGCCCTTATTATGTTGGAATCATTCTACTAAGCACTTGTACAGATTATATTACATATAAAATTCACAATAATACCCTAAAGCAGGTAGTACTAACATCCTCATTTTGTTACAGAGGTTTGGAAATATTAGTCTGCCCAAGATAAACTTCCAGCACATGTCAGAATAAGCATTTTACCAAATTTTGTTTGAATGCCAAAGCCAATACACTTAATATTATGTGTTATTAGTTCTGTATCAAGACATTGAAAATGACCAATAATGACTTATTAGAGAACTGAAATAATGTAATGTGAACATGTGTGACAAAGTTTTCAATGAGGCTGGATTAACAGAATGTAAATTAACTTTGAATGTAAATTTATATGAATGACAATTGACAAAATTGAAAGATTTTCCTAAAACTATCTCCAACATAACTGTTCATTACTAAGAAAAAATATAAATAAAAAATATAAGAATTCCAAGGGAAGCCTAATACATACATACTCTTATGGTCCCAACATATCTGAGCAAGCATACCCAGATTAATGAGAGAGGAAGATGGTCAGAAGTCTACTTTCTCATACGACAGAAGTATGTTATGAGAGAAAAGTTGTACAGGAAGCTTGGACTCATGTTTAAGCCTTCATTTTTTCTATGCAAAGGGTGTTCTGAATGTAGAGTGGGGTGAGTCACCCAGATTAAGCTCCTGGCTCATTTTCTCACTTATTACCCTATATAAATTGAAATGAAAATAGTTATTAATCCACGAGAACCAATCAGAATATGAGAAACTTGACAGGGAGGAGAGAATTGTTAACCCTGATTTTTTTTTTATTATTCATATGTGAATACAAGGCTTGGGTCATTTCTCCCCCCTGCCCCCACCCCCTCCCTTACCACCCACTCCGCCCCCTCCCTCTCCCCCTACCCCCTCAATACCCAGCAGAAACTATTTTGCCCTTATTTCTAATTTTGTTGTAGAGAGAGTATAAGCAATAATAGGAAGGAACAAGGGCTTTTGCTGGTTGAGATAAGGATAGCTATACAGGGCATTGACTCACATTGATTTCCTGTGCATGTGTGTTACCTTCTAGGTTAATTCTTTTTGATCTCACCTTTTCTCTAGTTCCTGTTCCCCTTTTCCTATTGGCCTCAGTTGCTTTTAAGGTATCTGCTTTAGTTTCTCTGCATTAAGGGCAACAAATGCTAGTTAATTTTTTAGGTGTCTTACCTTTCCTCACCCCTCCCTTGTGTGCTCTCGCTTTTTTCATGTGCTCAAAGTCCAATCCCATTGTTTTGTTTGCCCTTGATCTAATGTCCACATATGAGGGAGAACATACGATTTTTGGTCTTTTGGGCCAGGCTAACCTCACTCAGAATGATGTTCTCCAATTCCATCCATTTACCAGCGAATGATAACATTTCGTTCTTCTTCATGACTGCATAAAATTCCATTGTGTACAGATACCACATTTTCTTAATCCATTCGTCAGTGGTGGGGCATCTTGGCTGTTTCCATAACTTGGCTATTGTGAATAGTGCCACAATAAACATGGGTGTGCAGGTGCCTCTGGAGTAACCTGTGTCACAGTCTTTTGGGTATATCCCCAAGAGTGGTATTGCTGTATCAAATGGTAGATCAATGTCTAGCTTTTTAAGTAGCCTCCAAATTTTTTTCCAGAGTGGTTGTACTAGTTTACATTCCCACCAACAGTGTATGAGGTTAACCCTGCTTCTTTAGGAAGTCAGTGGAGCTTCTGTGGAAGGCACTTCCTGAGAATACATGTGACTTGTGCCAGGATCTGGTAGGAAAGGGATCTCTAAAAAAATGAAGCATCTGCAATTCTCAATGGGCATAGGATAACAGGGCAGAAAAATCAGGATCATAGCAGGGAAGCACATCAAGAAACTAGTAATACCATGCAATTGTTGAGAGGCTTTTCTCAAAAATATAAGACATTAATATCAGACATGATTAACAGGATCTTAGCAATGAAGTACTATGTGCCTCACATAGAAGCAGTGTTTCCAATCAGTGTTTAAAATCATTTAGTACAACAGCACAATGAAGCAGACATTTGTAAAGTATATAATATGAATCTGTGAAGAGTGTCTGTGTGTATGTGTAAACATATATAAAAATACATACAAATTGTCCTATATAGAGAAAGAAAAATTTTGTCTCTCAAAAAATTGTTTCATTTGTGAGATATTTTATAAGAAAGTACAAACAGAAAATAGGGATTTATATACTGAATGTTTTACATAATGTTATAAAATAGGGAACTTTTTATTAAATTAGTAAATATGAAATGACTTAATGGATCATCCTTTTCTTCATTTGCTGTGTGGAGCTGAGTCTATTTTTCTTGACAGAACAATGTGGCCTTTACTGCTCTACAAATGAGGTCAAATCTAACTACAGAATTCTCTAGTACTCTGACTTTCTTGTCACAAGAATGATTATACTCCTTTAATATGAAAAGGTCTGTGTCATATTATCTATCATATATACATTTATGTATATGTATCATATGTATATATGATAGATAATAATTGCATGTGATTCTCTATTCTCAACTCAAGTAGAGTATAGAACACTCATTTTTTGCTATATGAGCTCCAAGCCAAAGCTTCTGTACTGGGAGTATTTAGCAATACACTGACCTGGTTATTCTGTCACCTTTCCAATCAGTATTTACATTGCAAACATTACTATTCATATGAAAATATCTTTAGCTCAAATTAAATTTTTCCATCATTCAAAGCAGAAAGGAAGCCAGGGGTCAGTGGCTCAAACAGGCAAAAAAGTTCATGAGACCCCATCTCAACCAAAAGTTTGGTGCAGCTGCATGTGCCTGTCATCCCAAGTTTTACGAGAGGTTGAGATCAGGCAGATCACAGTTCCAGGCTAGCCTGGCCAAAATGTTAGAGAGAGCCCATCTTAATGGAAAAAAAAGTTGGGAATGGTGGCACTCACTATCATCTATGGTAGGAAGTGCAAAATAGGAGGATCTTGATGCAGGTTGGCCTAGACAAAAGTAAGACTCTATCTCCAAAATAACCAGAGCAAAAAGGGCTGGAAAAATGGCTCAATCAGTAGAATATTTGCCTAGCAAATATGTGGCCCTCAATTCAAACTCCAGTACCACCAAAAATAAATAAATACAAGTTTAAAAAGCAGAAAAGAAACATTTGAGACAGTCAAGAAACCATTTCTTTGTCTCTTAAATTAAATACACAAGGCAACATGTCATATACAGAGTGTATGTACAATTTCATACATAATTTTAAACAGAAATTCTTGAAAAAGTCTGCATAAAAGGAAAACTTCAAAACAATCATGATTCACTTAGTAAGTGATCACTATTCTGAAGATAAATTAGAAATTATTACAATTTATTTTAAACACCTTTATAATGATCATTAATTTGAATGCCCTGAATTTGATTCATTATTTCAAAAATGGTTCAGCTTTTTTAACCGAATCATGTTCATTTATCTTTTGATAACTGACATATACTTGACCTTTGATCTTTAAGTTTTTCTATCCTGGATTTTCTCTAGCATTTAATTACTTGAAAAAACAATACTTAAATCTTAAAGAAGATAACTGCTTTTTTAAAAATATGAAAATTTCCTTTGAAATATAAAAATGATGATTGATGTTATCCTTTATTAAATAGTGGAAATACTATTAAATAGACAGAATTTTATCCACATAGAATATATGTCCCTAATTTGTAAAAGAATCCTACAGTACACTTTTTGGCACTTATCCTTTTGCTCTCCTTATTGGGGACTGTCACTTAATTTCATTTCACTCTTTGTCTGGAGCTTTGATGTTTTGGCAATCATATATATATATCAGTGTCATCCTACTCATTATTTAATGCTTCATTAAGGTTCATTCCTTATTTTCAACAAACATCTTCCTGCCTCTGGAGGAATTAGAGCTTTAACTTAGCAAGAAATAGTTGAGTTAAATTTAGAAGAGAATGTATCGGTCAAAATCTCTGGATTCTCTTAAATAGGAAATACTTTGCTAGATATGAGATCCTAAATAGAGGGGTCAGTTTTCCACTTTGTATTTGTTTCTTTTTTTTTAATATTGTTGTGCTTGGTAGGTGAACATCTATATCCAATATACCATAATTGAATTCACCCCATCACCATTTTCCTCCCATTCCTGGAACAGTTTCAGCAGGTCTATTTTTTTCATTTATACTCATGTGTACATAGTATTTGCACCTCCCTCCTCCCACTGATATCAATCTCCACCCCCCCACACACACCCCCAGCAGGACCTGTTCCACCTTCCTGCTCTCCAATTTTGCAAAAGAAAGAAAAAAAGGAATGATATTTTTGCTTCTTAAAAATAGCTCAACAGGGAGTTTCCTTATGGCACTTCTATGTATATATGCATTATAACCCAATTTACCTCATCTCCTCTATTTTTCTTCTTTCTACTTTATTTCTTATGGTTGTTTCACCCAGTTTAAAAGTTCTATATCCATTCTTGTAGAGACAGTACTACACAACCACGTTCACCTTAACGTCCTTCTTTTACCCTCCCTCTCTTAAGAGTGTGTATATTTCTGAAACTAAATAGTACCTTTCATGTTAAGCAGAAAAAAAATATGTACAAGCTCAGTGAGTAAGCATTTTAGATAGAGTACCTCATGTTTGATGTCAGAGTAAGTCAAGTTTTTTAGTGGTGCAAATCAGCTTAGAATTTTTTAAGTCTTTGTTTCACTGTAAGCCTACATTTAGCCACTCAGATAAAAGCTTTGATCTGTTTTCTCAGGGATATTTATCCAATTCCCCAAGAAACTTTGTCATGCCCATTGCAGAAACTTGAGACAGAATCAGATCATAGAGAAGGAAAAGCTCTACACTTATGTGAGTCTGAATTCATGCACTAATACCATCATTCTCTAGAAAAATGAATTATGGCAAGTAATCAACTTCTCTCAGCTTCTGTGTCCTTATCCATAACTGTGATTTAGCAATATTTACCTCATAATATTTCAAAGATTAAATGAGAAATATGTAGGACATATGTACATATTCAATTAATGGTATTTGTTATTCTGTCTTTGGAATTAATTCAATCTTTCTTCCTTTTCTATATTCCATAATTACTGACTTTAAAAAAGGTTGAAAGTCAGAATCTTCTTATTTGTGATATTTATTAATGAATAACATAATTGTTTTCCATAGAAAATATTGTTGGCTCAATATTTCATTAGTCATCCAACTTTAAAAGCAGTAACAGGAGATTCCAAGATGGTGACTAGAGGGAGGAAGCAGAAAGTGTGCGTCCTAAAGTAAATTCTTGGAGAAGCGCTGGAAATACACCTAGCAGGGAAAACCACCAAGAAGAGGCAAAATTCTGATACCTCCACATCCCAGCCCACACATAGCATCCCCATGCCTCATTAAATGGAGAAGCCAGGAGGGCTCCCGTGCCACCAGACACCAGCTCCTAACCTGTTTGGGAGACCACCAAGTGAGCAAATAAGCAGCACATGGTACTTCCTGGGACAAATCAGCATAGGCCCCTAGACACATTGACCCCCACCCAGGGAAAAAAGAAAAAAAAACTGAATAATAGACAAGCAGTTGAAAAAAAAAAAAGACATGTAGCAAAGACAGCCGGGTGTCCTGAACTCTGGAGAGTGGAGGAGGGGCACTCCTTCACACAAACTGTAAATAAACAAGCCAGCCGGAGAAGGCAGGACTGGCGGCCCCTGCCCAGCAACCTTGGAGAGGAGAAAGCTTGTAACAGCCATGGTCATGTGGAAAGCACCACCAGAGGGGGGCAGGGGCACTTCCCCACTCGAACTGTAAATAAACAAGCTGGCAGCAGAAGGCAGGTGTGGCATCACCTCCCCCAGTGTGCTTGGAGAGGAGAAGGCATCCAACAGCAACTAAAGTGTGGCACGCTCCACCAGACAACGTGGGAGGGCCACTTCCCCATGTGAACTCTAACTAAAAAAGGACTACAATTGCAACAGATGGGTAGGGCTGTATACTGGAGAAAACAAAAGGGGCATGCATCCAGGAGAACTCTGAATAAACAAAGCATGTAGGGCTAGGTGAGTGTAAAGCTCACTCCTGAGATCTGCAATAAATAAAGCCTGCAGCAGCAGATGGTTGACAGTATGTGGCAGGTGAGCTGCAGCCTCAGATAGACATTCAAAAAGCTGTCTCCAGACTCCTTTTTTTTTTAACCTTTGATGAGACAATGACAGAACTACTACTCAAACACCAACACCAGGACTTGATGCTGAAGGATTAACACCAAAACTATTAAGACTGAAACTGTATTGCATTTGAACTTGGGATACTTTTTTTTACCCCTTTGATGAGGCAGTGACAGAACTATGACTCAGACACCAACACCAGGACTGGATGCTGAAGGACTAACACTAAATCTATTAAGACTGAAATTTTATTTCATTTGAACTTGGGAAATTTTATTTATTTTTTAAATTTTTTATATTTTTTTATCCTCTCTCTGTCTCTCTAATTCCTGCTTAGCTCAGTGTTGATTAGTACACTATCACTCCCTGTTTATTCCTTTGGCTCTGTTTTTTGTTTTGTTTTCTCTTGTTTTTTTCCGTTTTTCTTTATCTTCTTTGCTTTCCCTCTCCTCTCACCCTTCCATTCTAGATATCATCATTGTTACTATTACAAGCTAGACAATACTGAATTACACACAGTACAGGGACAGTAACAGTAGCAAGGGGAATGATGAGAAGATGAAAAAACAGGGAAACCATTTTCCCCCTAATAATAAATTAGTACAGGAACCAGAGGGAAATGAAGAAAACAGATGCCCAGATCCAGTTTCCAACAAAACGAAGACAAACTGTGCCAAAGAACCCAATGAAGCCCACAAGAACAACCTGAAAGGAGAAATCCTGAAAGTATTCAATGAGAATTTTATAGAGATGATACTGGATATGGTCAACCAAAATGTGCAGGGACACTCAAGAAATTTCAAGACAACAATAATAGAGAATTTGAGAAAGCATAAGAAAAATTAAAGAAACTATAGAAGCACTGTATAAACACCAAAGTGAAACTAAGAGCACGATAAATAAAGAGATAAATGAACTCAGGAGAAAATAGACAATATTAAAGAAGAAGAGACTCAGGATATGGAAAACCTCAGAAAAAAGAATGAAACAGAGTAGGAGAAAATATTTGCCAGCTATACATCAGACAAAGGACTGATAACCAGAATGTACAGGGAACTCAAAAAACTAAATTCTCCCAAAATCAATGAATCAATTAAGAAATGGGCAAGTGAACTAAACAGAACTTTCTCAAAAGAAGAAATTCAAATGGCCAAAAAACACATGAAAAAATGCTCACCATCTCTAGCCATTAAGGAAATGCAAATCAAAACCACACTAAGATTCCACCTCACCCCTGTTAGAATAGCCATCATTAGAAACACCACCACCAACAGGTGTTGGTGAGGATGTGGGAAAAAGGAAGTCTTATACACTGCTGGTGGGAATGTAAACTAGTACAAGCACTCTGGAAAAAAAATTTGGAGGCTTCTTTAAAATCTAAACATAGATCTACCACATGATCCAGCAATACCACTCTTGGAGATATACCCAAAGGAATGCAGCACAGTTTACTCCTAAGGCACTTGCACACCCATGTTTATTGCAGCACTATTCACAATAGCCAAGTTATGGAAACAGCCAAGATGCCCCACTATCAATGAATGGATTAAGAAAATGTTGTATTTATATGCAATGGAATACTACTCAGCCATGAAGAAGAATGAAGTCTCATCATTTGCAGGTAAATGGATGGAACTGGAGAACATCATCCTGAGTGAGGTTAACCAGTCCCAGAAGACCAAAAATCATATGTTCTCCCTCATATGCAGACTTTAGATCAAGGGCAAACACAACAAGGGGTTTGGACTTTGATCACATGATGAAGCAAGAGCACACAAGGAAGTATGAGGATAGGCAAGAAACTCCCCAAAAAAACATAGTATTTGATGTCCTCAATGCACATGAACTAATGCAGAAACTTTAAAGCAACAGAGGCCAATAGGAGAAGGGGACTAGGAACTAGAGAAAAGGTTAGTTCGAGTAGAATTAATTTAGAATGTAACACATATGTACAGAAAAATCAATGTGAGTAAACTCCCTGTATAGCTATCCTTATCTCAACTAGCAAAAACCTTTGGTCTTTCCTATTATTGTTTATACTCTCTCTTCAACAAAATTAGAGATAAGGGCAAAATAGTTTCTGCCCGGTAGGGAGGGGGTAGGAGAGGAGAAGGAAAGGGTGGGGATAAAGGGAGTGGGGGGAAGGGGGGAGAAATGACCCAAACATTGTATGCACATATGAATAAAAGAAAATTTAAAAAGTAAATAAAAGCAATTATAAACTGCTTAATGTATTTAAAACATTTTTAAAACACAAGACACCATCTCTCTGAAAGTCAGCATAATCTAGAAGGAAATTGATTGGTCTATGTATCATAAGTCCTAGTTTCTAGTATGACATTTCACAGTTTAAAGAAATGATATCAGCAACTTATTTTCTTAGGGTTATGGATTGCTAAATATGTGCTATACCACTGAGCTACAACCCACAGTCCACAGACACTTAATTTTAAGATGCTCAAAATCATCAGCTGTAAAATCATTTTTCAACAATTTATCACCAAACTTGCTGCCAGTTTTAATGTCTACTCTTTATGCATGTGTATTTGCTTAATATAAATCCTGATAATCATTTTTGTATCCCTAGAACTTAGAACAGTGTCTGGTCTTCCATTGGCAATGCATTTTTTGCTTTTTTTTTCTAAAAGAAGAAAGGAGCAAAATGAAGAAAGGTGGGAGGGAGATTAAGAGAGGAGGGAAGAAAGAGGAAGGAAGGAATGAACAAAGGAAGGAAGGAGGGAAGGAACTTAGAAATGTGGCATAAAAATGACTATTGCAATTTACTAGGCCTTTCACCCCAGGCAAACCATATCAAAGTGAGATTTGGAGAGCTATTTGCTCTTTACAATTTATGCCCTTTGCCTTACATCATGCACATGGAACCACATCATTCAATTTCACAACTTCTTAATTTAGGAATTGTCATCATTTCTTCACAGTAACTAAAGTCGTATTAGATTGTTAAAGGTTTTGCATCTTAGTGTCTCAGATTTTATTTTCTTTGCCCATTTTTGTAAGCTATCACTTTACCATCATTACATCAAGGTCGACTGTTTTGAAAGATTAAGAATTGTGTTCTCCTTTAGTAAGATGCTGTGTTTTGGCAAGACCTAATAAGTATTTGCTTGACTCATCCTGCAGAGTAGGCAGTTTTTCACTAGAGTTCTCTTTGAAGGAAAAATGGGTTCTTAGGGTGAAACTTTCATAATATGCAAATCATGGTGTCACAGGATTGGGAGACAGATGTTTACTAATTATGATTGAAAATACTCATTTCTCTAGCTTCTGTTTCTTGAAGAAGTAAATGATATTAAAATATTAGATATTCAAATGATAGGTGAGAGGTAAGGTAACATTTCCAAAGAAATTTAGAGGCGATTTATGTGGCAGCCAGGCAATTTCTGTGGTAGTGTTTACTCAATCTTTTATTTTAATGCTGATGCCTCAAATTGAAAGTCTTTCAGTTACTGTTGAAATTATAATAGCACAATGGAGGGCGAATAATAAATTGTTATAAAATACGTGATGAATTTTCAGAAAATATTGTCTATTATATTCAAGAGAAAACTCATAGAAGAGAAAAACATGCACTCACAAAATGAATCAAGCAATAAAAGACAGACAAGTAACACAAAAGAAAATGAACACAGGCTGGATAAAGAAGAGATTTTTATGAAAGATAAGCAAGGTCACTACTTTCCTGCCTAATTACTGTTAGAAGTATTAAAAATACTCTCTCCTTTCTTTTTAGTGGTGATTTGTTAGACCTCAGGTTAACCAGTCTATGTGAATTGTTACAAGTATAAATTATGAAAATTATTTTTGAAATGAAAGATTCACTATATTCATAAGTACTGCATATGCATTCATTTTGTGGGAAGAGGAGGGTTAAAAACCTGATCCTCCATGTTCAGGTAACAGCTCCTGTGGTTATGTGCTTACTTTTGCATTGCTTTTTTTACATTATTTAGGTGGCCTTTGTCAGATTCCTTTTGGAAGCTGGTAGTTGAATCATTTTAATAGAGGAGCAGGCTTCTGTGATATTATGGTAATTGCCACTTTTTCTTGGTATCTGTATTGAATCATTTACCCAGCAAATAATTTTTGAGAATGTTTTATATGAGAGCTACTATTCAAGACAGCGAAGATGGAGCAGTACAAATAAAGGTGAAATTCCCATCACACACTCTTAGGTGGGAAGACACACAGTAAATAAACGCATATGAAGTATTCCCTGCATGCTATTCAGGAAGAATCCACAATGGAAATGGCATAGGAATTGCAGAGACTGGTGGAGGATGGTGATTTTAAAGAATGTGATGTAGAAGAGTCACTGGCATGTGTGAGAGCACATATCTGAAAGCTATGAAGAGGTAACCACATGGATACTTGGGGAAAGGGTAGAGAAGTTCTACACACAACTCACCAGACATGAAGGCAGGAGTGTGTCTCACATATCAGAGAAAAGATGTATGGGCCACCTTAAGGATTTGGCTTTTTCCCCACAGTGAAACTGGAAGCTAGGAAAAGTTTTAAGCAGCATAGTAACAATTTGGGTTTTGGCTGACCTGTTGAAAATAAACTGTTGATGTTCAAGGCCCATGAAAACTGTCCAATTAGGGCAAGGAAAAATAATGTGACAGCTTAGACCAAAGTAATAGTTGTGAAAAGAAAGTTAAGAAGATGTTAAATTTTGCCTATTGATATTGGTTGCTGTAATGGCAGCATTGGTTATTTAGATCTACTCTGAAATAAATGTGTGGGAGAGAAAGGAAGCATCATTCAATAAAAAGTACTAGGCACTGATGAGACAGCAAAGAATTTGAGAAGAAATCCTCAGAGCAAGCAAAGTCCCAGAGATCTGAAATGGGACATTAACACTGCTTTGTGGCAGCGAGCACTTGTGGCTACTATGAGAATAACTGATGCTGTGAGGGACTCTTGGGGACAAGGAGCAGAATTTAAGTCCAGGGGCACCAAAGGACAAAAATCTATCCAGTGGGATAACACACATGTTAAGGTAGAACCCATAAGAGACCAAGGCTTATTACTTTAAGGTTGGCTAGAAGTAGACTTACATCTCCTTACCCATAGGGGATTAAGCTGAGCAAAGAAATGGAAGGAAGGAATGTGGAAGCATCCCAACCTTATTTCAGGAACAAAAAATAACTACTTTTTAACTTACTGTATTAACTCACTTAGTTAAAGAGTGTAATCCTGGAATAAAGTATTTTTCTTTAATATTCCAGTAGAACATTTCCATACATGAAAGGACAATTTCTGAAGAGACATATACCAGAATCTTTAACTTCTGATTAGAATGAAATTACGCGAGAACTAAGAGACAAGCACACAAAAATATATACTTAGTTTTAATACTTGATTTGAATGTCTTAAAAATATTTGAGGACTATCTTATATCAGAGTTCCTAATTTAATGATTCTTGTCTTAATCTAATATGGTACCTTGTAAAGAAGCATAATAACTAGGAATAGTGGAATTAGGCAGTTATACCAATTGAATTAAATTGATTAATTTAAATACACAAAAGCTATGCTTATAAATATGCCATTTGAAAATATTTCATTGGACTGTATTGCACTTCTAGTCAACAGAAATCTTAATATGTTTCCTTCAGAAATAAAACAAAGGATAGATTTGTAAAGTCTGAGATGTTCATGGTATCAAATGAATTATAAAATTTGACAAAAAGTACAGAAAGCTTTGTCTAGGACTCGCTCTATAACTTTTTACATGTGCTCCCTTCCCTGCCTAATCCTCAAAGTAGCAGTTCTGTCAACAATTTCTCCAGTCCTTTATCCAAGCCAACTCTTAGTCATCCTTTGGATCTCTGCTCAAACTTCACATCTCACGTTCACTGTACCTGTGACTGACTTACATTTCCATATGTTTCAACACCACCACCATCCCATTTATAGCCCTTCTCTTCCTGGACTTTACTGAGGTTCTGGCTTCCAACTTGATCTCAATTTCATAAATTTTCTACATTACAGCCAGAATGCTTTTTTAAATGCTAATCTAAACATTTCAAGGCCCAGTTTTTAAAACCTGAATGCATGTGTATATCTTTTGGGATTGAGTTTTAAATCTATAATTTGGCACATAACATTCTACTGTTTCCATAGTGTCCAATCACTTCTCCAGCCACAACTGTCATCCCCTTTTTTTCTGGGCAGGAAGCATACTGACTTTCCTTAATTTCTTAGTAAATTGCAATAATTCTTCAAGCACATTAGTTATCTTTCTGGAAACCCTTCCCTATTCTAGCCAACTGTTACTCGTCCTTCAGGTTTAGCTTATACCTCACATTCTCTCAAAAAAGTATTCACAGCATTCCCAGAAAAGTCACATTTCCATAACATTCTAAATTTTCTTCATGCATCTACTTACAAGTCCATTGTCTTCTCTGTCACACTTAAACTGTAGGAGATGCGAGCACTCTGTCATTTTCCCCTGTAACCAGTATATTGTTAACATTCAGTAAGTGTTTGGTAAGTAAATGGACAAATTAATGACCTGATTAAAATGGAATTACAATCCTTGTGATACAATCATGACAACTCAATATACTAGGTATCACTTAGGATGAAGTTGGCTTTCTCCTTAGAAAAGCTACTTTCTGCATTATGATATGGTTATCACAGTTCTAAAAATCCATATGCAGAGAAGATAAGAAATAGCTATGGACACCAAAGAAAAATTTTCCCCAAATCCTTTATTAGAGTTCTTTTCATGTCTCATTGATCCATCTACTAAATTTCAAAATCTAAATAACCATAGTTCAACCATCAACTATTCTGTCAAATAACAATGTGGTCCCATGAAGGAGTAATTAAAAAAATTCAGCTGACATTTTACACATTCATGGTAAAGGCAGTTTCTCAAGACAACAATCACAATTCAGGGGGCAAAAAAACATGCATTGTACTTACTTCCCATTATGCTATAAAGAATATGGTGAAGACTTGTACTTATAGGTCAAGATGTAGTAAAGTCAGTAATTTCCATTGTATCAGCCAGTGCAGTTTAAAGTAAACTATATATGTCTCTTCATATGTGTTCCCTGTTGTTACCCTAAGTGGGTAACATGGAACATGAGTCACCAAGTTATAGCTCATGTCAAACTTAGCCCACATTTTTTTAATAAAGTTTTATTGGAACACAGCACAGACATGTCTATTTATTAATGTATTATCAACAGATGTCTTTGCTCTTCAATTAAAGAATTTTGTAGTTAAAAGAGACTCTTTAGCCTGAAAAGCATAAAATATTTATGTATAGAAAAAATGTACTGGCTTCCTCTCAAAGAAAAGTATAAAGAAACCTGGTGCACTTTGGTGCCACTGCTTTGATTTTGGCTAAGAAGAAAGTAGTTCTGCTCACCTTGTCTTCCACACAGTATGACCAAATGCCAACTCAGTAAAAAAAGGGAAAAGAACCTCATCTTGTTACTTTGAAAATAATTCTGTTTTAAGGATTGACTGGGAGAGTATTGGAGAACCCTTGACTTGTGGAACAAACTTCAAGAACAGCTTTCAAGATTATAACATGCATTGTCTCAAAATCTAATATAAATTAGTAATTTAACCACTTTCAGACAGTGCAAAAATTTTGGAATACTCTAACTCTATTTACCTCACTAATTATTCTTTTAGTGCTAGATGACATAAATTCTCTCCATAAATTTTATGCAGCCATGAAGAAGAATGAAAGAATTGTTAGCATTCGCTGGTAAATGGATGGAATTGGAGAACATCATTCTGAGTGAGGTTAGCCTGGCCCAAAAGACCAAAAATCATATGTTCTCCCTCATATGTGGACATTAGATCAAGGACAAACACAACAAGGGGATTGGACTTTGAGCACATGATAAAAGCGAGAGCACACAAGGGAGGGGTGAGGATAGGTAAGACACCTAAAAAATTAGCTAGCATTTGTTGCCCTAATGCAGAGAAACTAAAGCAGATAACTGAAAAGCAATTGAGGCCAATAGGAAAGGGGACCAGGAACTAGAGAAAAGGTGAGATCAAAAAGAATTAACCTAAAAGGTAACATACATGCACAGGAAATTAATGTGAGTCAACTCCCTGTATAGCTATCCTTATTTCAACCAGCAAAAACCCTTGTTCCTTCCTATTATTGCTTATACTCTCTCTTCAACAAAGTTAGAGATAAGGGCAAAATAGTTTCTGCTGGGTATTGAGGGGGTAGGGGGGAGAGGGAGGGGCGGAGTGGGTGGTAAGGGAGGGGGTGGGGGCAGGGGAGAGAAATGACCCAAGCCTTGTATGCACATATGAATAATAAAACAAAAAAAATTCTCCCCATATTTAAACCCTAAAACACATGATTATTTTTATTTAGAACAGTTAATATTATTCAAGTACTTCTTCAAAAACTGTTTCCTGCATCTTCCAACTTCTGCAGAGATCATTGAAATCATGTTATTTCACTTTCATACTGAGAAGATATTTTTCCACATAAAAACTTATGTCTTCAATGTGGTAAAAGAAAAACCCTGTAATCCCTAGATATTATTGCACTTTTATTTGCCCCAAATGATTTCTGATGGAAATGTTAACTGTTGATCTGATGTCTACTCCTTTGCAAGTGGTCCAGATCATTTCTTCTTTGTCATTGACTTTCAGTCATTTTTCAATTCCCAGGTGCTATTTTCCTTATATTTATCATTCTCAGTTTATATAGTTTTTTTCTATCTGTGATTTGATGGTGCCTTTTTCAGTTTAGAGAAATCCTGAATTATCTATTTTAAAATGTGTTTTTGTTTCATTCCTTCTACCCCTTGTAAGACTCAAATTATAATATACCTGTTCATAGTATTCCTGTCTCTTATGTGCCTGTCTGCATTTTGCATCCTAGATTTTATCTGAATTTCAATTTCTATATTTTTTCTATTCTATCATCCACTAATTACCTCCAACTTTTCTAGCATCACTTAAACCATGGTATTAAATTCTTAATTTTAAGTACATTTTCTTTTCCTATAATTTCCAATTAGCTCTTTTATTAAAAACAGAAGTTCTCTCCTGAAATTCTTAATCTTGTCTTTTTTTTCTTAAATGTTCTAAATTATAGTTTGAAGTCTATATGTAATATTATGCAGTTTCCATTCTTTCCATTGACTTTTACTTTTTTAGTCATGCAGGCATTAGTCATACTGTTGGTTATTTCTCATTAGTATTGGATGTATTCAACAATGTATTGGACATTATATATGAAAACTTACAAAGATACGATGAAGGATATTTTCTTTATCAGGAAGGAGTTAATAACTACTTCTGGAAAGTTACTGCATGTATTAGATAACTCAGATCATTGCAAGCCAATCAAAGATTGAGATAAGATCATTTAAAGCTGGTCCTCCTTTTCAGGGCTACTCAACCATCAGTTCCCATCTTTATAGGTCATGACACTTTGGGATCCTGTTGTAAGGCCTGGAATATTTATCAGATTCTTCATTCCTGAAGGGGGGCCCTACATTTCAATTTTCTTTTCTTCTAGTCCTGCATTCTGCAATTAGTCTTGTTCCACTTCTTAGACTCTATGCATACTTGTGTTCACCATCAGCTAACTCTAGGGGGAAAAAGCAACATCAGAAATAAAGCTCACATTTCTGGGTTCCTTTCTCCTAGATCTTGGGCAATATAAAACAACACTATTTTAAATATTTCCAATGCCTTCAACTTTTAAATATATTTTATTAAGCTTTTAAATTGTTGTTGGTTGAAAAATTAAACCAAGTAGCTACTTTACAATTATTGGAAGTAAATTCTGAATTGGAACATATTTTTCATAGCCTTGTTATCTCTCAATTTTTTTGCTCACTTAATACATTCTTTGCTTTCTCATAGTACATAACTAATATTCCATGATATTTTGATAAATATTCCTTTTAAATATCATGATTTCCATTAACAATTACAAATTTTTGTCAATCTCTCAATCTGTAAATTGTAATTTCATGTGAAGAAGAAAGTCTTTGTCCATCATACACTTATGTCTCTAGCAAATTTTGATCATTGTTTCACAGAGCTGCACAAAAATAACACTGTAAAAAAAACAGTTTGTAAAAGACACCCTATCAAGTAATATACTTTTTAGGAGAAAGGGAATTTTTTTCTAGGTAGTATTGCGGTTTACTACAATCTGTCTTTGGGTGGATGCTGAATTTAGTTTCCATGTTGAACCTAAAAACACATTCCTAACTGGCATCATTTCTTGAACATTACAGTAGTCCTTGCCAATCACCTTTAAAAATTTTCTTGGCTTCTTAGCTGTATCATATTTAGATTACACAAGTAAATCTGATCTGCCAAAACCAGAGATCTACTGCAGTTGATTCAGAATTGCCCTTAAGAAAAATACATAGTGATAGAAACTAATGGTTATTGTGAGAGAAATTTAAGCAAGTTACATGCCAGAAACTAGAAAGAGAAGGCTCATTATTGAAGAATAGCAAATTCAAACTGGAATACACAAAGCCCAAAGTAGATATTAAAAAAAGAAATCTAATGATATATCTAGAAAAATTAAGTAACCAGGATTAAATTGTTCCTTAATTTCTTCTAACTGTAATAGCATATAATAGATGTTAAAGCAAAATATATCTATGAAAATAACTGTTAAATGAAATTTGTTTTCTTTATTTTTTTGACGGTGGCAGTACTGGGGTTTGAACTAAGGATTTCATACTTGCTAGGCAGGCACTCTACCACTTGAGCCACTCTGCCAGCCCAAAATTTGTTTTCTTATACTCTAGTATGACAGCTTTAACTTATGTCAGAACTTTTTAAAGTTTTAGAAATAATATCAAATATGTACTGATATATATATATAATATGATTCAGAAATTCTGTTTCTTAATTGGTTTAGTATCATTTAACTGATGTGTATGTTAAATAGATATGAATAGTATTAGTAAACAAATGATTGACACCACATAGATCAAATATGTATTTGTTGCTATGTAAATATGTATATCAAGATTTATGAGTTTCTTTCATTATTTTTCATTTTTATTAGGATATACTTTTTGTACCAGGGGTTTCATTGTGACAATTTCAAATAGGCTTACATTGTACGTTGGTTAGATAACCCCCACCATCTCCACTCCCCACAACTCTCTCCCTGCCCAACTTAAAGCAATTGCAAGAGGATTCATTGTTCTAATTTGTACATGTTCATGAAGCCCATCAACCAAACTCTCCTACAGACTACCTAATATCACCCTTACAGCAAGACTAAGAAAAACTGAAACCAATAGAAACTTCACAGAAATGTTTCAACCATTGCTTAGAAATGGTTGAATTGTATGTATTATATTAACCTGCCAAAAATTACAATCCTGAGAACTGACTCTCCCACCTATTACCCACGAATTCTGTCCCATATAAGATCACTAAAAATTAGCTAGTATTTCCCTTTGGTCTAAGAAGGAATCTACCTGTCATGTTAATATTTTCAACACACTCCTTTAGCAATTATTGCCTATAATCACTCACCTGGGACTGAGCATATGTTGTGTTGAATTGTCATTTGTCTTTCTAGATTAAAAACAAGTAAGCATCTTGCCTATAGTAATTTTTGTTTCCAAATAAATTCTATTTTCCCTTTGAGATTTAGATCTTAGTCTATATCTCTTAGGCCATTTTATCAAAATACAATTTTTCTATATCTGGTCCACCAGACAAAACATTAGTTCCAGTAAATAATAGAACCTTTTGAATTTTACTTACTGCAATCTACCAGATTAACTTAGGTACTATTATTACTTACAAAGTACAAACTATTTCCTTCTACTTTGACACAGTTCTTAGAGAATTAGTTTTTTTGCCAAAGTAAAAATCATTAACAATGATTTCTGAAGAGGATAATAGTCTATCACAGACAAAACTTGCTTTAGATTTTTGGTTTTGGTATTTTTGTTTTTCAAATTACTACTATTTGTGTTTGGCATTTTCTGAATTTGCAGAGTGACACACGTTTCTCTTTCTTGTCCATACTCACTTTGCTTTTAAATCTTGAGATTTAGAGTCACCATTGCTGCCAGGAAATTTATGTTGCCCAACCTCAGCAAACAGACTTAGCCAATATTACAGCAATGCTTGGGGCTACAGCTATTATTGACCAGATGTTATTACGGAGTAGAAAAACAAATTACACTTATATTTTGGTTCTACAGAAACCTTTCATAAAGTAGTTATACCTAACGAAATACAGAAACCTAATTTTCAGAAAAACACTTTAACTCAATGGAGTTGAACAATAGCTGGTTTGTCCTTCAGATTTGCAAAATTCATGTTTTTGCCTTCTCTTTATAAAAAATAAAGTAAGATTCCAAAATCAAATTGGGGCCAATTTTAAATATAGCTAGTCTACATTAAATTGCTACACTCTATTAAATTACTGTATTATTTCTAGCATCAACAGTTTACTTACCTGTCCTAATCTGTATTTCCTCTCTTGGAAATAAGAGTTGGCAGTCACTCTTGGTGAGACCTCACTAAGCAATAAGTAATAGGTGGCCTTTACAATTGCTCTTAGTAAAGTGTTCTCTCAGGTTTTGTGTGAGAATGAAAAAGTCAGCTATCAGCATACAAGAATAATATGAGCTGACATTCTTTTAAGATTAATTCTCCTTAACAAGAAATTACTTTCTTTTATTCCCTTGGTTTTTCTTAGGAAGGATTTTACTACTTTTACATGGTTGGCATTCATATCTTTATAACAAAATTTATCTATATACTTTTCATATTTCTTTTTTTAGTGTTTCATTTTATTTCGTTTATTTTGGCAGTACGGGAATTGAAGTTGGAGCTTCATGCTTGCTAGACTGGTGTTCTACCACTTGAGTTACTCTGCTAGCCCTCATTTTTAAAATTTTCCATTTTATTCTTTTCTAAATAAATACAAAAGAAAATTCATAGTGATAAAAAAGATAAAAAATGCCAATGTATATAAAATAAAAATTATGTTTCCTTTTGTTACTCCCATCAACCTTACAAAACAAATGGATCCCACCCCTCAAATAACAACTATCCTTGGAGTAGAGCCTCAATTTACATTTATTTGTACTCACAAATTCTAATTTATCCTCTTCTAATACATTAAATAACCAAGCTATTTGAATTTTTTTCTCTAAACTAAAATTAAATGAATAAAGTGACCTGAATTGAATGCTTATGTTGTATCATATAAACATAGTGGTTTTTCTTGACTCTTAGAAATAGTTACTTGGAGGATCCAAGATAGTGAGTAGGGTATGGAAGCAGAAAGCCTAAGCTCCATGACTCCAAAAACCAACCTGAAATGTTGGAGCCACACTTGGGTAATTCTAACTGCTTCTAGCCAAAACAATAGCTACCATCACATTAGATGCAGGAAAAAATTCAAAGACTGACAATAAAATCAGCCTTTAATCATAACAGCTGCAACCCATGACCCACAACACAGCAAGCAAGGCTGGTCCAGTCCTGCGGAAACCCTCCTCCCCAATAATGATTTTTTTTTCCTTTCCTTCTTTCCTCCTTCCTCCATCAAGAGGAAACAAAGCATCAACCAGAATCAAACTTTTGACATCCTGAACCCTTAACCTATGGAAAACCTCCCCATGTCACGCTGCACTGAGAAAAGTTGGCACCATGTCTCACTGCTGCTACCACCACCACTAGCTCCAAACCTGCCTGTGCACCAATTGATAGAACAAGCAGGTGAGCACCACACACCATGCAGGAATCCCCTAACCACTCTCAGGAATATAAACCAGTGCAGCCCCTGGGCAGACTGATCTCCCCCAAGAAAACTGTAAAACAACAGCAAACTGTAATCAAACACAGACAGCAGAGGGGGCAGGTGGAACACTGAACCTGCACTAGAGAAAAGGGTCAGGGCAAGGAACTATACTCAGTGCCAAACTCTCAGTAAATAAACACAAGAAAGGCAGCAAAGGCTAAGAGAGCATGGACGATAAGCCACTGCCTGAAGCCTCCAGGACGCCAAACATACTTGACCAAAATAAAACCTCCCCATGGCATTATCATTACAACAACAAGCATAGAGAATAGAGAAAGAATACTGAAGACTGTAAGTGAGAAAAAAACAAATAACATATAAAGGTAAACCCATCAAAATCACAGCAGATTTCTCAACAGAAAACTTAAAAGCAAAAAGGGCATGGAGTGAGGTATTTTGGGCACTGAACAAAAATAATTTCAACCCTAAGATACTCTACCCAGCAAAAGTATCATTCAAAATAGATGGAGCAATAAAAATCTTCCACAATAAGCAGAAAATAAAACAATATATAACCATCAAGCCACCACTACAAAAGATTCTCCAAGGAATTCTGCACACAGAGGATGACAGCAAACAAAACCATGAGAGGATGGGTACTATCAGATCACAGGAGAAGAAAAGACAAGGAATCAGAGAGTAGCATTGATTCAGCTGCACACAATCAAACCCTCAAACAACAAAAACAACTAAATGGCAGGAATCACCATATACATATCAGTATTAACACTGAACATCAACAGATTCAACTACACATCAAAAGACACTGTTTGGCAAATTGGATTTAAAAGGATGATCTAACAATCTGTTGTTTACAGGAGACCCATCTCACTGACAGAAACAAACACTGGCTTAGGGTGAAAGGCTGGAAGAAGATTTACCAAGCCAATGGCCCCTGAAAACAGGTAGTAGTAGCAATACTTATATCAGACAAAGTAGACTTCAAACTTACAATGATCAAATGAGATAAAGTAGGACACTTCATACTAATAAAAGGAGAAATATACCAAAAGGCAATAACAATTATCAACCTATATGCACCCAATGTCAGTGCACCCAATTTCATCAAATATACTCTAAAAGACCCAAAAGCACATATAGACTCCAACACAGTGGAAGTGGAACACTTTAAAAACCCCTATCACCAGTAGATAAGTCATCCAAACAAAATATCAATAAAGAATTCTAGAACTATATCACACCATAGAACAAATGGACCTAACTGATGTCTACAGAATATTTCATCCAACATCTGCACAATATACATTCTTCTCAGCAGCTGATGGAATGTTCTCCAAAAATGATCATATCTTAGAGCACAAAGCAAGCCTCAGCAAATATAAGAAAATAGAAATAATCCCATGCACTCTATCTGATCACAATGCATTAAAACTAGAACTCAGCAACAAAAACAATGGGAGAAAAATACTCAAACAATTAGAAGCTGAATCACACTTTGCTCAATGATCAGTGGGTCATAGGTAAAATAAAAGAGGAAATTAAAAGGTTCCTGGAAGTTAATGAAAATGAAAACATGACCTATCAGAACCTATGGGACTCAGCAAAGGCAGTCCTATATGGAAAGTTTATAGCCATGAGTGCATATATTAAAAGGACAGATTCAGCATAATTACCTGATGATTCAAGTAGTTGATGTATGCATAAACAATTTGTTTCTTTTTATTGCTGAATAGTATTTCATGATAGGGATGTACCAATTTATTTAACCGTTAACCCATTGGTAAACACCTGCATTGATTGTAGACTTTGGCTATTACAAATAAATCTACTAGAAATATTCATGTGCAGGTTTTGTGTTAACATGAATTTTATTTATGGTTGGGGAATACCAAACTGTGAAATTGGTGAATGGTATGAGAGTTTAGGTTTACTTCAAGTTTTTCAGAGTAAATGCACCATTTTATATTCCCATCATTAGGTTATAAGGAATCAAGTTTCCCCACATTTTTAACAGCACTTGATGTTATTACTATTTTTATTTCATCCATTCTGATAATGATATCCATTTGGATCTCATGTGTGTAATTATAATTTTCATCTCCTTAAATGTTTATCATTCATTTGTGTTGGGAATCTTCAAACTCCTCTTTTCTAATTCGCTATAAAATCTATAATGAATTGGAAACTATACTGATGCTATTATCCTATAGAACACTAGTACATATCCTCTTGTATAACTCTATTTTTATACAATCATCACCTCTATCCCTGCACCCTCCCTACACTGCAGTGACCACTATTCTGTTCTCTACTTCTATAATGTCAACATTTTAGCTTCTACATATGAGAGGGAATATGTAGAAATTATTTCTTAATATTAGTTCATAAATATTTCATTTTAAAGTGACTTAAAATGATGTTATATTTTTAATTGCAGTGTGCATATTTACTTAGTTAAAAAAATTAAAATATTTATATGTGCTTACCTTCTATGACTTTGCTGAACTCACTTTTTAAGGTTTTGTAGATTACTTAAGATTTTTTAAGTATGTAATCATGTCATTTCTTCCTTTCCAATATGTATATTTTTGTTTCCTTTTCTTTTCTGATCTGAAAGTTATTCCTGTGTTGGATGACTGGTGAGAATGGGCATCTTCACTTTGTTTCCCAGCTTAGGGGAAGAACATTCAGTTCAATATTAAGTGTCATGTCAACTGTAAGTTTCCCTAGGTGTGCTCATTAAGCTAAAGAAGTTCCCTTCAAATTCCATCTTTCATAGAATTTTATCATAAATTAGTGCTGAATTGTGTCTAATACTTTTCTGCACCAAATCACATGATCCTAGACTGGGCTCACTGACTCAAGCCTACAGCCATAGCTACTTAGAAAAGTGAGATCCAGAGACTCACAGTTCAAAGCAAGCTGGAGCAAATAGTTCTTGAGACCCCCATCTCAACCAATAGGTGGTATTGGTTGAGACAGTAGCAAGTGCCTGTCATTCCAAACTGCACAGGAAGCTGAGATATGGATGGTCATGGTTTCAGGCCAAGCCAGGCAAAAGAAAGTTCTCAAGACCCCATCTCAAGGGGTCTCAAACTGGGCATGGTGACGCATGCAATGACAGGAATCATAAAATAGGAGAATCATGGGCAAAAAGAAAGACTCAATCTCCAAAATAACCAGAGTAAAAAAGACTATAGATGTGGCTCAAGTGGTACAGCCCCTGCCTAGCAAGCATGAAGCTTAGTTCAAACCTCAGTACTGCCAAAAATTAATAATAATAGCCAACACAAAAGGCTGGCAGGTGGCTCAAGTGGTAGAGCATTTACCTAGAAAGAGAGAAGCTCTTATTTCAACTCCCAGTACTTCTAAACAAAAAACCACTTTCACCTATTAATGTAGTGGGTGACATTTCTTGATTTTTGAAATATTAAACTAGCCTTTATTCCCTCTAATAAGTCCTAATTGCTGCCAAGGGGAGGAATAGCCTAGTAAGACAAAGACATATCCAGTGAGTTAAGTAGCAAGGAACACATTGTCATCCCGACAAGGTCAATGTCAGCGATTCAACAGAAGCTGGATTAGAATGGGTTGAAGAGCAAGGGAGGACTGATGAAGAGGTGAAAGTGGCATTAGATGATCTTTCAACTGTGTGAAATGTGAAGAGGAGAAGGAAGGTAAGAAGCTTCTGAAAGTGAAGTAGGAAGAGATTTTTAATTTTTTTCACATTAAACATTGACATCTTGGAATATATTTTGGGAAGAACCCAGAAACTGGGAAGAAGTTAGTATTTAAAATATGATTTTCAAAAAGATAGTATCATATCTCACCTGCAATTACAAGAAGTTGGATTTTAACTCATTAGTTAATGAGATAAGCATTGTAGCATCTAAGCTATTCATAGTCAATTTAACAAAGACATGTCAGTGTGACACTGGGTCTGTAACGTTCAACAGGATATAAAACAGTGATTATCAGTTTTATCCATTGGAAATTATGTCTTTACTGGACAAAAATCTACAAAATATGATACATCTTCACCATATCCTAGACATTACACTTTTGATCAGTAGTAAACTCATGAGACAAAGTGCATTCCCCTCAAGACACTTATTTGGCTTTAGTTCCCACCTAATACTACAAGAATATGCCACCCCGCTTTTTGGCCTTATCTTCTAATTGTGGATAATTTTTTTGACAAGGTACATTAGAGATGTGGGATGCTGTTAGAATGGGGTGTCCAAAAATACATTATTCTTACCCTGATTCCAAAATGCAATCCGCTGGGGAAGTTTTTAAGCCTTAGTCCCAAGGAAAGGGATTGTTAAATTAGTGCAGGAGAGGACAAGACCAATAGCCAGAGATGCCACGGCAGGGGCATAGTAATTATAATGCAAGTGAGAAAACTGGCCTTAGATAAAAGGAGGATACATCTTAGTCTACAGGAAAGGAGAAAATATGGCATACATAGATTCAACTTTGAACATTCAAAAAAAAAAATAATGTTTGCCTGTCTCACTTCATCTGATTGTGAGAACTCAGTGAAGAAATGGATACAATTCCTTTTAAATGGATTTATACTCGATTTAGTTTGAATAGATCACTTCTGTTCTATGGTAAAGGTAAATCTTATTTTTCATAAAGTTTAAATTGTCAAATTCACTTTCTTTAATTTTAAGTGTTCTCCATTTTACAAATGTCAGTTCTTAAAAAATAACCAGTTTTGAAAGCAATGTGTGCACCGACAAATGACTGATGCAACACTTTAATGTGAAACTGACTTTTCTCATAGCCTCATTTCTAAATGCATGGGATAAATAAAAGCCAAAGGAGCAACATTTCCTTCTGAGTACACACATAGTTTCTGCTGTGGTGGTTGAACTTGAAACTCTTTCTCAATTAAGATGTTTTGAAATGCAAACAAACAAGAATAAAACACTATAAGGTTTTCCATGAAACTCAACAGAAAGAGAATATATGTGACTCTTTGCAAAGTTCCACTCTTGAACAAAATCTCCTGACTCCCCAGCCTCTGTAAACAAACCTTTGTATCAGTCTTGAGGTGCTTCTGCCAGCTCTTAAGGAACAAGATTTTGAAAGACAAGCTCTTGATTTTTCATCATTGTTGTTTCAGTATTTGATGAAATTTCTGTCATTTGATAGATGCTCAACAATAATTGCGGAATGAACAAATGGATTATGCTGGATCCCCACAATTGTTCCAGAGTGTAGAGAAATAATTACAATTCAAGGCACTCAGTTTCAAAGTTGAGACGATTGAAAATTTCTTAATATGATACACACTAAAATTCAGCAGTTTATTTGTAGGAGATCTTTGTTTCTGCTTCTCTCCCTCATTGCTGCAAATGTTAAACATCAGTCTGCCACGCATGCAAAGTACTGATCTAATTGGCCTATAAGAGCACTCTTTTTTCCCTTTCAGCATCATAAAGATGTTATATGGGTAATCCACTTAGAGGCTCCCCTTCTGTGCTACTATATTTAAAAGAGCTTGCTGTTGTGATGTTCGTGGGGATTTATAAAATGAGTTTCTAAGAGAAGAGAAATTATAGAGTGCTAATATTTCTACTTTTCACTGAGCCTTTGAAAGAATTTACTTCAGTCTCAGTGGGGCTGATTTCCATCCACATTTTTGAGACTCTGTAGTCTAATAATGCAGAAATAGGGACTCTCTCAGGAAAAGCTGTAGTAAAGATGAGGTCTTTTCTTTACTTCTTCAGTGCTACTCCATGAGCCCCTTCTCTTGAGGGCTGTATCTTAGAGCTCCACATTGTTACTTCTAGCAGAAAAGCACAATCCCCAAGGAGGGAAGGACTCGAGCAAGCTTTCTTTGCCATCTGTTCTTCCTGGTGTTGAGGGTTATCCCCTCTAGGAACTGCAAATAACTGCAGTAGAGTGCTCAATGCCTTCACAGGTCTTAGTATTTCTACCTTTTTGTCAGAACAATTCTAGTTTTGAATGATAGCATATGTCCTCTAAGGCATTTAAGACTTTGTTTGGGCATTCTTTTAAATAATTATTTCAATTATCACTATGATAAGTCTGAATTATCATCACCTTCAATTCATAATAAAGAAAAGCAGTTCCAGGGGATTTAGTATAGCTCTTGAGAGATGAAAGAAAATAAAAGCCCACCTCTTTTTGATAATTAGAAGATACTGTCTTCTGTAAAACATGGACAGCCAGGAGCTCATAAAATCATGTCTCAAGATCTTAACAAAGTCTCAGTATAGCATAATTAGCTCATGAATATAAATATTCATACCTTATGAGGTTCATATTTTGCCTGAATACACAATTTAGTGTCAAGAAGAGAGTTCCCAGTCAGAAATCAAATATACTTCTCAAAGAATCTCTGAGGAGTCTTTTTGAATTTGGAAAATGATTTCTTTTGTAGCATTTCATTGATGATTGTTATAATTGTGTATTGAAATATCTATGGGATAGCTACACTGAATAACTACCCTACCAAATGCCATATTTATTATTGTCTTAAAAGTGAGCAATATTATCATGATTTTATAGATGAAGAAACAGAAGCCAGTAGAGATGCAATAACTGTCATGATCACTAAACTGGAAAGTGGTGAGGTTTAAATCCAGGTGTGGTCAGTTTCTAACTATTTCCTATCTTGTCATCTCAACAGAACACAATCACATGAATGTTCTGTAAAGATCTCTGTGCTCCTCAGGAAGGTGTAATCCATTCTGCCTAAGCATTGTTAGATCTCCATTCACACAAATACACATACTTTTCACTTTATTCTTTTGCATATTTTTAGTATAATAGTCTGAATAAAGAAATTTGCTTTTAGTTCCTTCATGAAACTCCAGGGAATATCATTTGGTTATCTCATTTTCAAAAAGTTAAGGGAAATGGAATAAAAAAATTGGTGCAAGAATAGGGAAAGAAAACACTTTGCATGCTAACACCTAAATCTCAAATGGCACATCAGCCTTAACAAGTGTTAGAGCAGATTAGCTTTAAAAGGTTTAGCCATTAGGGACTTTTCTATTGCCAGTAATATGGTCAATTGAAACTAGTTAAAATATTTTAATAGAAGTTTCTTTTCATTAGAATTCTTTTAAGACTGAATGTAGTCTCCAACTAATAAAAATAATCATAAAGTTCATTAGGGTCCTATTTAAGAAAATGAGAGTGACTGGGGCAAGTTGCCGAATTTTATTCTTGACTGAGAAGGAAAAAAGGCTTTATAAAGAAAATTAACTGCCTAATGTGATGACAGCATAAAAATAAGTGAAAGGAGCAATAAAAAGTCTGCATCTCATGGGAAATTTGTGTTCAGAGCTTCCTAAGCATGAAATGCCACAGGTTCTTGGGTATATACAGCAAGTGAAATAAGCATGACTCCTAAGGAGCAGAGAAAGGGATGCAATGACACTCTGACAATCAGAGTTAGGTAGAAACATGTAATTTGCACATGGGAACCTCAGTGAACTTAGAAATATGCCTCTTTCAGTTTCACAACATTTAGGTCAGTAACAAATTCCAAAATAATCTTGCATGTGCCCAGCTTCTAAATCACATCAGTTCAATATAAAAAAATTGGTCAACATGTCCACAATTCCCAAATCAGTTTTTCACCTCTTAGGAGAATTTTTCTTCTGAGAGTATTTAATAATGGTTCATACACATGTGCAGAATACTTTAAACTGTTGGATGTATGAATTTTAATATTGGACTCAACCAAAACAGGCTCTGAATTAGGACTAGAAGTATAAATTCTTTGTGCTTAATTTCCTTCACTTATAAAATATGGATTATAAAATCTAATTAACCATTTAGGGAATAATATAAGATTTTACACCTAAATGGTGAATGCATTTCCAATGTTTTTCTGCTCGTTTGCACATTCTAAGAGGGGCGGGAATGGAAGTGCTTATTCTGCAGAGAAATAACAGGCTCATGTCAGAATGTAAGGGCAGCATGCCTGATACCACATGTGAGTATTACTCCAAAGCAGAATGAATGCAACAAGGTGGATATGGATTGAAAAACCGTGAGTACCTGATTTTGAAGTGATGAAGAGTAGTAATAGTTAATAAGGAGTGTTCTGACTGCAGACGGTATTTAAATAAATCAAATACTTTTAAAGCTACTAAAAAACTTACTGTATAGATATATTTAATAGCTAGTTCTAGTCTTATTCCCCTAAATGTAGTACATTAGCTTATTAGAGTTATCAAAACAAAATATTATCACAGACTGGGTGGCTTAAACAACAGGAATTTATTTTCACACCATTCTAGACCGGAAGTCCAAGGTCAAGGTGGCATCCTGGTTGATTTCCTCTGAGGACCATAAGGGAAGAAACTGTTTTCAGGCCTGTCTCCTTGGCTTGCAAGTGACCCCACTCTTTTCCTGCCTCTTCACATGGTCATTCCTCTGTAGAGACATGCTCCTGCTTTCTCTTTGTATTTCTAAATTTACTTTTCTTATAAGGAAACCAGTCAGTCTGGTCACTCTAATGGCTTTGTTTTAACTGAATCACTCTATCTCCATTACTGTCATATTCTGAGGTTTAAACGCTTGAAATATTTGGGGGGGGGTCATAATTCATCCCTTAGCAATATTAAGTGAAGTGAATCCAAATGGTTGGATGTGCTGCTGAGGGCACAGGAGTAGAACAAAACACTGTGGAACTCAAAAAAGGCAATGTGTAGGAGTGACATGGATGGTATTTATTTTATGGCAGTCAATAAGGTTTGGTAACAGCAATTTGAAAGACATAAAAAAATCGATGTACTTTCTTCCCTAGAAAATGGTGTTATTAATATTTATTACATTTATTTATTATTTAGCCCATTTTAAAAGGAGCAGTAGAAATTTCATAAGAAATTATAATCTGTAAAAGAAGAAAGTATTTTATAGTTCTCAGAGAAAATATGTATCTTCTTGCTTGTAGACAATAACTTTGGTGTTCCTATCATTTCTCCCATGTACCTAGAAATTTTAGGAAAAGTTAAGTGCTGAGTTCTACCTAAAGGAATATTTTTTGAGTATTGGCAATAAAGTTTGGGTTCATCATGCATAAGGATATAAATTTTGTTTTTTCTCCTCTCCCTAAGGGAGTTAGTCTATTTTCTTTATGCCTACTTTTTTCATTCTACAAGATGTGTCTTCACCATCTTTGGACAATTCTAGATTGAATTTTCTTCTGAATGCTTTGTGAGTATGAAATTCACAAAATATTTAAGACCATTTAATGAACAGTTAGTGGGTACCTCAAATATTTAAGGACGTCAGTGTGTTACAGTCTATGTGTGTAAGAAAAATGAATAAATCGTGTCCTTATTGGGCTGACAGTGTACAGAGAGAACAACATGTGCTAAAATGATTATAGAGTACAAAGAAAAATGAATGAAAAAAGATATTAAACAGACTGCAAATACTAGGGGAACTCAGACATGAGTATGATATTTTTCATAGCCAGGTGATTTGGGGAAAGTGTCTTAAAGTAAATGTCACATGGACATAATATGAAAGTATAGATACTTTCTATAGACAATGACAGCATGTGGAGGCACAGTAAATGGTGTTCTTTGAACAACCATGTATGAATACAGGGGGAGAAGGAGAACACACAGAGATGATTCAAGGGACACCAAGTGTTGTCCCTTGGAAACAGCCAAAGAATTGGCCCAGCATGATTTGGTTGTATATGGTGAAGCCACATGAAAATGACAAATTACTAAGGAGGCACCTCAGTTAACCCAGCTACTAAGCTTAACTTCTAGGTTCTTTATCAACGTGTGGTGAAATGAAGAGAAAGCCATATGGTGCTTTGGCCTTTCTAGAATGATGTATGCAGTAGAATATGGTAATGTTGTGACAATCTTGATTTCTCCATCTAATTATTGTATTTGCCAATTTTTCTTGCTTCTGTTTTTGGATGCTATGTGAAAATGTCAAGAGACTTTGGAAATTCAGTTCAATATTTATTAAGTGCCTGCCATGTATAAGGCACAGTGCTGCAAGAGGGATACAGAGGAATAAGGCACATAGCTGTTAAGGAGCTGAGAACTTACAGGTCATCTCATTTCATCCCATTCTAACCTATATTATTTCCATTTCTGGAATTGATAAATAAATTACACAAGGGATATAAAATGATGTAATAGTTTAAAATGCCATTTTAGAATCAGACAGAAATAGGTTTAACACTTTCTAGCTGTGTGGCCTTGGGCAAGTTACTGAAATTATTTAAGCTCTCTGACCTTCATTTCTTCACTATAAAATAGAGTAGCTTCATTTTTAGCATTACTAAATGTGTTAAATATAAAGGGTATATATAGCAGAACACAGGGCACAAAGTAATAGTCAAGAAAAGGTGACGTCTACCATTTCTTGAATATTACTCTATCCTAGATGTACTGTTCTACTTCGCACTTTTCTTATTTTTGAGTAGAAAAACAAGTATCACAAAAGCTGAACAACAGGAGATTCAAGATAACATTTTGAGAGGATTTATTATTGCTGCATAACAACACACCCTGAAGTTCGGTGAATTACTATATACTCTTTCTCACTCTTAATGTACTGTGGGTGACTTGACTTGACCTGGGAGTGGAGGTCTCACTTGGAACTTTTCTTTATTTTTGTATCTAATATGTGCTGGAACTATATAGGATTGAGCATCCAGGACTACCCACACAATCTACAACTAGTTGATGCTTCTGTTTCCTGGGACATGAGTCAGGTAGATGGAGCACCTACAAATGGTCTCTCCAAGTGTCCTCGGTTCCTCAGAGAATGGTGATGTGTTCTGACTGCATCCAGAGAGAACTGGGCAGAAATTGCAAGGCATCATTACTCACATACCAGAATACCTAGTATTCCTGGGTACCTAGGGTGCTCTCTCTCTCTCTCTCTCTCTCTTTCTCTCATTACCCATTTTCTACAGCCTCTCCACATGGCCTGTGGGCTTCTCACTCCATGAAAATCTTTTTCTTATAAAGGTAGTTTGCTTCTCAGAGGCAGGAAACAAAATTTTCCAGTCCTTTGAAGGACTAAGCTCAGATTGACAAAATATCATTTCTGCTTTTCTGCTATATTCCCTTGGAAGAGCTGTCTCAAGACCTACCCTGATTCAAGGAGGAGAAATAAACCTTACTTTTTAGATGGGAGAGTGGAAGGTGATGTTGCACATAAGCAAATAGGATAAGGATAGAGGATATTTTTTCCACTTTGTAGCAGACCTTATAAAAGTACTTTATAAAAGGGCTGATATTAGCTGCTTGTCCTTTTGATGAGGAAACAGAGGCTCAGAATGTTATAAGATACACAAAGTAACTTTATTATTGAATGGATGAGCTTGACATTGCCTTTTGAATTCCAAATTGAACCCTCCAGGAAAACTACCCTCAGCCTTTCATCACATAGCTCATTATGAGCTCCCTCCAGAGATGGGAAGGAGGATGGAAGCTCCCAACAGTGATCCCCTCTAATCTTTCTGTTTATACATACACCCTCACCTTCTGTGTTTGTACCCTGGATCCCTTCTCTTCCTGTGAACCTCAGCTTTGTCATCTATAAAATGTGGAGAAATAACATTCCCATAAGACTGAATTGAAAATAACACTATATAATACATGTAAAATGCTCAAAGCCATGCCTAACACCTAACATGTACTCGATACTTTTCAGTTATTGTTGGTGTTGTTACTATTACTATCCAAATTACTCAGACTAGTAATTTATATCACTGTCTTCTCATTTTCAATCCTCCCTTCCACATGCATAGTTTTCACCTAGGCTACCTCCTGATTGTCCAAACCAGGTTTTTTTCATTGCTTATTGTTTGCCTAAGCTCCCTGCTACATTCAAAATACCCTGCTTTCTTGGCATTCATGACTTTTCACCCCGCCCTGGCTGTCTGTGCCAGCCACGTACAGTTGTACAGATCATAAGCTACTAAAGGCTTGACATCAAGGAAAAGGATGCACATCAAAATAAAGCACAGGTGTACATTTATTATGATGACTTTCCAGCAGATGGCAGTAACATGTTCTAGTCTAACAGCATCGTTATAATTGATGGTTTTCTGACAGATGGAGAAAAGTGTCTTGAACAAGAGCACCTCTTCTAGTTAACACGAAGAACCATGTGGCCTGGTTGTCCACACCTGCCTTCCTTTATCCCTTAAATGCCTGCAAGATTTTTTTTCTGCACTCATTCTACATACTCTAACTGGGGAATTTAATCAACGCTTACTGTCAGAACCATTATCATCTTGCTAATGAATCCTAACTCTCTCCCTCCAGAAGACTTCTTTCTGTTGTAGATATCTAACTGCCTCCTGGACACCTTCATCAGATGTCTCAGGAAAAACTCAAATTCCACATGTTAAAAGCTCAATTCTGCATCTGCCCCTCAGAAATGAAAACCAGGTATCATTTTTCAAGCCAAATACTCTTGCTTCTTATCAACATTTTCATGGACAAGCTCACTTTCACCCCATTCCCACCATATCAGCACTGTTAATAAGTATCAGTTAAAGTTTCCCACATTTACAAGGGATGTTGACCTCAGCCTTTCTCTGCCTTCCATTCACTTCCATTATGTTGGGACACCATCATAGACTCTGAGTCCTAGATTTCCCTCTAGCATTGGTTTTTGTCATCCACTTGACTTTGGCTTTTATTCTTAGGGTCAGAACCGGATCCTCACAAGGTAACATCAGTACTCCACGAGCACTGATGCAAACATCTCATTCACCTTTCTCTTCGATTTGCTTTGCCAAGTAATCAGACTACAAATGTGTTTGAAACTCACCTAGATCTCTACTTTGTTAATTCCTTTCTGTCTTCCAATCCACCCTTCCTATTTTTAATTCCAATTTAATTTATTTTTGACTCCCATTTACATTCTATTTTTTAAGATTCTCAATTTTTTTACATCCTTTATCTTTTTTAGAAATTTTTACTGTCATATTATTGTTGTACTAGGAGGTACCCTGTGACACTTACAAAACTGTTTACAATATAGCTTAGTTAATTCACACTTTCCATCATTCTCCTTTAGCCCCCTGACCCCATTCCTGGATTCATTTCAACAGGTCCCTTTTTTCCCTTTTCATATATGAGTACATAAGATTTTCACCATATTCACCCCTTTCCTAATATCCCCCCTTCCCACTGGTACCAACCCCCAGACAGGGAATACTGACCTTTTAAATTAAATGGAAAATTATCTATTCAAAAGGGGATTATGAATAAATATTTGCAAATTTACAATCTTGGTAGGGGGTTTAAAAACCCTTTCTGTGGTAATTAGTAGATGAAATAGGAAAAAACCTGAAATGATATAGGAATTTGAATAGTATTATCATATATAATTATATAATATATGCTTATTATTATCATAATCAATATCACAAGAAAACAAAAATCCACAACAGAAAAATTTTAATTGACTCCTAAATAATGGTCACAGAAATGACTGCAATAAAATCTAGAAATTTTAATTAACTAAACTTGTGGGATGGCATTTACTTATAAAAATAAACCTGCAGCTTTGATTGATATAATCAAAATTAAGAAATAGTTATTAAGAAATACAAGAGATTGAATTGAAAGAAAGTGTAAGAAAGGACATAGTCAATTTGGAAACAGGAAATAACAAGATAGGAAACAAAGATAGAATTGAAAAGATTAATGAAGCCAACATCTCCTTCTTTGAAAAGACTAATAGAATAAATATATCTCTAGAACTCTTTAACCAGAAAAAGAAGAAACAATAAACATGTGTAGGCATTTCAGAGATCTTAAGCAAATCCTTTGAACAAAAATATGACAATGGAGATTACACAGACCCCAGAAACATTACAACTTCACAAAAACTGACTCAATAATATAGAACGTACTACATCGATACCCCATAAGTAAATTGAGGTAGAAGTTATCTGCTTTCTTCCCATTCTTTTACATGAGCAAAATCCATTGAATTCTACCAACACTTTAAGGGACACATACTTTCTAATGCATTTTAATTGTTCCCAGTGTAGAAGGGAATAAAAGGAAAAGCCTACTCCAGTTAATTTTATGAGGTTACTACAACCCTGATATCAAATTTCAGAGAATAACAACATAAAGTCATTGGCCAATATCACAGATTCAAATACAAAATTCTAAAGAAAATATTGGCAAAATAATTCAAGCAATACACAAAAATACATTATTGCCAAATTCTGAGATTTTTCCTAAAGGAAAAGGAAGACCTACAGCATTGACAGATTGAAAGAGAAAATAATGTAATCGTTTCAGTAGAAAATAAGGTTTATGCAATGCATAAACCTTATGCATTCACAGTACTAGAGTTTGAACTCAGGGCTTTGAGTTTGCTAGGTAGGCACTGTGCTGCTTGAGCCATGCCCCCAGCCCTTTATGCTTCAGTTTTCAGGTAGGATCTCACATTTTCTCTTCACAGGGCTGGTCTGGAACACTACCCTCTCACTTACTCCTCTTCCAGTGTAGCTGTGATGACAGGCATATGCCACCATGCCCACCTTAATGAAAGGATTTTTTTCTTTTTTGTGGCTGGAACCGTGGTCTGAACTCAGGGCTTTGTGCTTGCTACACAAACACTCTACTACTTGAGCCACACTTCCAGGTCTTCTAGTGAATTTCATTTCTAGTGAATTTCTTAGTAAACTCAAATATAAGGGAAATTTGTTAAGTTACTAGTAACCTACCAAAAACCTACCATAAATGTTATACTTACTGGAGAAACATTGGCACCATTCCTCTTTAAGTCAGTATGAAGATAAAGATACTTACCTTGGCAATTACTATTTAATATTAATCTTCAAGTTCTTAGTCCCATTTGGTCTTTGGCCTTTGATCTTGTAATACATATATTAGATGGAGGAGCCTTCTGCCACTCAACTGTCATAGCGTTCTGATTTGTTAAAAGAAAGCCATGTGTATCAGGTCTATAAACACTTGTTTTAAATACTCCTTATTTTCTTTCTTTATGTTCTTTCAGTTTTTAAGTTGCTTTTCTTCTTTGTGTTTTTGAAGCATTTGTTTTCATTGATCACTTTCAAAAGTTTTCTTTGAACTTGATTTGCTATTGGCCTTTTCTGGAACAAGGTCTTGCAATATCTCATCTACATTAATAAGAACTCTACTTTCAAAGGTTGGAATGTTGATATCTTTCAAACCAAAATGTCTATTTTGTTCATATTCCTTGAATCTGTTTTCTTTCCAAGACAATGACTTTCTATGAGCAATTTTAGTTCTAATCATTTCGGTACTTAAATCCTACCTGTGAAGAATAGCAAAATGTGATGACACTCTGGTGTACCTTCTCATGTGAAACCTCAATAAAAGTAAAGGTAGGGGAATCCCCTGGACCCAGACAACCTGCGTTGCCTCCTAAGCACGAATGCCTACCAGCCAAGATGGTGCAAAATTACCCCACTTACATTCTATAGTGTATGATTTTAATAACTACCTTAGTCCTGTTGATAGTGACCTATATTTTCTAGTACCAGTCCCTCCATTACCTTAACCCACCCTGCAACTGTTAGAAATATCTTTATGTCTATTTCTTTATCTTTAAGATATTAGAATGTCATAAAAGAAACAACAATATTCAGAAGTAAATAGGCAAGGCAAAATTTCTTCTACAGAAGGGTACACACCAAGAAGTCTGAGAGATATGAAAACCTGGCCAGGAGGTCCACAGGGATTTTATCTGATACCATATTGTCCCTCTCCTGCCCCTGGATTGGACAGGTTTTGGCCTCACAGTCTATGCAGTTGGCTAATTAGAAAGGGGCCAAGCTAGGAGGGGTATTTGAGAACAAAGAAGTTTCAGAAAAGCAAAAACTGTTTTTGGTTATCAGCTCCAGAACCAGGGCATCTAGCAAAATTCCTGCCTTGGCCCCGCTGAGGATAACATCCCTTTGTTTTTAATAGAAACTTTTATCATATTAAGCTGAGTTTATGAAGCGAGCATAGCAAGTTAGTAAGGCAGTTATTACTGATTAAATTCTTTAGCAGAAAAGACCTGACCTTAGCTGATTCTTACAATTTTCCCCTTTTCTTTCATTTACAGTTCTTTTCTTTAAACTTAGCTAACATTAATTGATTTTTTGACTGTGTCTAATAAGAGGAGATTGCCTGGGTAAGAGGCAGGAGTCTGTTTAGTGAGTGTGGTCTCAATTAATCTTTGGATGCGCCCTCTCAGACATGGGATGATACAGTATCCTACTGTGATCATTACTCCCAACACAGCCATCATGCCTTTCCATTTTCCAAACCATTGTTCTATCAAACTATTAAATTGGTCATCTACTCCAGAATTTTTGCAAGTTCATTGGCAGGAGTAGTTTATCCTTATAAAGCCTTTTTTGATGGTGCCATGGGGGGGGTTTAATAGTGCCATGGGGGGTATTATTGGGGATGAAAGTACATCATTGATCTCCTATCATCACACAAACTCCTCCCTTTTTGCTAACATCATTTCTAGGGCTAATCTGTCCTTCCATGTCATTCAGCTTATGGCATGGAATTGGTCTGCTATTCCCTTGGTGGCATCTCTGGTGTAGTTAACAAATCTCTGCTGGTTATGATAGATATAATTGATGCAATCTACACTTTTATTGACTGTGGACCACCAGAATAGTACTGACTTGAAGCCTGCTGCTATTTGATTTCTATCCTTGAATTCATCAGAGATCCCTTGGGGGGCTCCAATGACATCTATTATAAACATGTGGGTCAGATGACCCACCTGGAGTCATCCCTTCTCTACTCCTTTTATTTAGGAACTTGAGTCCTCTTTTTGACTGACTGGGTTGTTGAAATGCCAGGGTGAAAGGGATAGCCAATTGAACCAAAGCACAGCCTCCACTCCAATTTTCTGGGAGAATCTCAAGCAAAGATCCTCCCCAGTACCACCAGGCATTTACTTGGGCTTTGGCCAATATGTTTTGGTTGCTTATCTCATCAAAGGATCAACCTCCATTACAGCCTGTCAGGTTACCCATGCATGTCAATGACTCCCCATACCTAGAGAGGCACCAGGTATAGTTGGTATTATTAGGGGATGGGGGCCTGATGGTTTGAGGGGGCTTTTGTCTTGAACCTTTTACCACTGGAAACAGTAATGACAAGGTCTTGTAAGACTCATTTCCCCAGGCTAAATCCTCCTGCTATAGAGATGTCATGCATGTCATACCATAAGGCTCTGAGATCCATTCTAGTGGGAAAGAGACCACTTGACTCTCCAGTTTACCCACAGTGCAAGCATAACAATTGATCTTAGTTAAGGCAGGTACAAAATGTTTTATCAATTCCAACCAGGCATTTGTCTCTCCATATTCAGTCTCTGTCTCTAGGGTTTGTCTTAAATCAGTTAATACTGTTACATGAATCTTTTTAGGATTATTTAGTGGCTTTTCCCATTGTCCTTCTCTAGAGTACGGGTGGTAAAGTAGATTGAGGATAACAAGGATTGGGAAGATTTTCTAATTTGGATTTTGAACTTGCCTATGAGGTCAAACCCGGAGATCAAGACCCCTATTCCATAAGTGCGAGGTGCAACCTTTGAGTTCTCCCAAGCAGCCTTTGGGTTAAGGATGATCAGTAGAATAAGATTATATTGGAGATGTGGTCAATTTTGGGGTAGGATACCTTTAGTTAGACTTATTTTTGGTTTTAGATGGGCTAGGCCCCTAGAAGGGCTAGGTGCATTGGGGTCAGCAATCCATCCCTGGGGTTGGGTGGCCCACCAAACATCATCCCAGTCCAGACAAGGGCCTCAACAATTAGTAGAGGTATCCCCTTCTGGACATAAATATTTATCCTCTTGGGGTAATTGCTTTTGATAACTTAAATCCCCACAAGGTACAGCTAGACAGGCATCAAAGTGGATAACCTGAGGATGAGAAGCTTTAGCGATATTATAACCAAATTTATAGGGTACATCCTATCGTGGATAGCAAGAATCTGTTTATAATCTTCATAGGGCATAGGTAGTATAACCTGAGCGTGGGAGATAGCACCTAAGATTACCACGCAGGCTCTCATAGCCTTTTTTTAGTCAATTTCATAGGGTCCACATGTGGAGTGGCTATTCATTGTTCTCCCTGGCAAGGATCAGGAGAATTTTTGGCTCTGGTCTAATGGGTCCAACCTCATTCTGCCATTAAGACAGCTGTCTCAGTTGTAAGATCTGATAGGGTCCTTTCCAGATGGGCTTAAGTTTGCTTTCCTTCCACATTTTTATCAGGATGTAGTCTCCAGGTATATAAGAGTGAGCTGGAAATTCAAGGAGAGAAGTCTGGGCCAAAAGGCCTTGTAGTCTAAGAGAAAGTAAAGTCGAGGAGAGATCCAGTATTTAGTTTTTAAGAAATTGGTCCTTTGTCTCCATAGTGGGGATATCTGAAGACCTTCCTAAATAGGGTAACCCATATAAAATCTCATATGGAGACAGTCCAATGTCTTTCCTAGGAGCTGTTCTAATTTGGAGGAGTGCTACAGGAAGGCATTTGGTCCATGGAAGTTTGGTCTCTAGTATTAGTTTGGTTATTTGTCTCTTTAGTATTTGGTTCATTCTTTCTACATTTCCAGAGGATGGAGTGTGCCAGGGAGTATGATACTCCCAAGACATATCTAGGGCTTGAGTAAGATCTTTGATGATGATGGTCATGAAATGGCTCCCACTGTCTGACACTATATTTTCTATTAATCCAAATCTTAGAATTATGGATTCCAATAATACTTTGACATTATTGGCAGTGGTACTGGGCAAATGATCTACTATAATCAGAAGTTACTCAGTCACCCTACCTTGGCGTTTCGGTATGATCGACCTGAACACTTTGAAAAGGTCTTAATCCTGGGCTCCTTCATCCAAGATGCTGGATTTTCTATTGTGTTTTGTTTTGTTTGTTTTTTTGAAGCTGGTTTATTGACCTTTTTACAGGCTAGGCAACTCTCAGTTATTTATTTAGCTATGGTGTATATTCCTATACAGTTGTATTTTCTTAATATTATATCAAACATATTCTGAGGTCCCCAAATGACTTCCTTTATGTAGATGAGACATTATTTCTTTTATTTTTGGTTTGGTGAGCATTTCTCTACCATCAGGTAAAATCCATTTTCTCTCAGGAGTTTTGTAAGCCCCCAGTTCTAATAATCATTTCTCCTCTTGAAGACAAAACTTCAGGGTAACACGAGGAGGAGGTATGACCAGGGAAACATGGAAAATGGCTGCCTCAGATTATAAAGCAGCCTTTTTAGCAGCCTCATCTGCCATTCTGTTTCCTGGGGCCTCCATATTATGCCTTTTCTGATGCCCCAGTATATGAACTACTGCTATTTTGGGAGGTTTTATTAAGTTTTCTAGGACTTGAATGATAAGTTCCTTGTGAATTAATTAAACCTCGCTCAGTCCAAATTTTTCCGAGCTTATGTACTATTCCAAATGGATATTTAGAGTCTGTGTAGATAGTTTCTTCCCTTTTCTCTTAAAGTTTTAGGGCCTGATTAAGTGCAAATAACTCACAAGTTTGAGCTGACCAATTATTAGGTAGTCGGTCTGATTTAATTACAGTCAAGTGAGTTCCACCTATCATTGAGTATCCATTATGTCTCTTTCCTTCAATTACCTGGGAAGAACCATCCACAAAGAACTTACCACTGGTCTCAAAGGGAGTCTCTTGTAGGTCTGGTCTCACCTTGGTCTGGTATTCTATCAGGTCTATACAGCAATGCTTAATAGGACTTGAGGATTGTCCTCCCAGTATGAATTCAGCTGGGTTTAGGCAATCATCCAAGGTAAGTATCAGATCATCCCTCTCCAAAAGAATGGCCTCACATTTTAAAACCCTGAGTCAGTTAACCATCTCCTTACCTTCTGGTTAAGGATCATTCTTACTTGATGAGGTGTGCTTACAATTAGGGCTCCCCCAAAGGTCAGTTTTCTGCTCTCCTCTGTTAGAAGAGCAGTGGCTATAACTGATTGAATACATTCTGGCCACCCTTTTGAGAATAAATCTTAAGAACTTGGAGAAGTAGGCAACTAGCTGTCTTTGTTGTCCATGGTCCTGTGTTAGGACCCCTAGGTCTGTTCCCTTATCAACAGTTACAAATAGGTGAAATGGCTATTCTAAAGAGGGCAGAACTAGAACTAGAGCAGTGATAAGGGCCTGCTTTAGAGTGTCTAGGGACTGTAATTACTGATTTCCAAAGAAGAGGGTCAGGTTCTTCATCTAAAAGTTTAAGATAAAGCCCCTTTGCCTTAAGGGCATATGAATCTATAATCAACAGTATCCAATAAGGACAAAGAATTTCCTTAGCTCCCTTTTGGTAGTTGGTAGAGGCATACTAATTATTCCAGAAATCCACTCCAGGCTTAGTCTCTGTTTTCCTTCACAATAAGACACCCCAAGTATTTAATTTCCTTCTCCACAAACTATAGTTTGACACTCTATGTCCATGTTGACCCAGAAAATTAAGCAAGGCAATAGTTGCCTCTGTTACCCGAGATTAACAAATCATCTTTTTGTCCCCAGAGATTAATAAATCATCTATATATTGGAATAACTTAATCTGGTGGTGGAGGGGTTAACAGTCTCCAATAATTGTTCTAGGATTTGTCCAAACAGGCGAGGGGATTCTGTGAATCCATGAGGCAGAACTGTCCATCAGTACTGCTGTTTTCTTCCTATTTGGGGTTCTTCCCATTTAAAGAAAGAAATCTCTACTCTCCTCAGCTAAGGGACAGGCCCAAAAGTCATCCTTTAAGTCCTCTACACTAAAGCATTTATGATCATGTGGTATCTTGCTGAGGAGGATATAAGGATTTGGGACCACTGGCTATCTACTTTGCACAATTTGGCTGATGGCTCTTAGATTCTGGACTAATCTATAAGAGCCATCAGGCTTCTTAACTGGGAGGATTGGGGTGTTGTAAGGGGATGTGCAGGGTACAAGAAGGCCATCTCCGAGTAGTCTCTCAATGATAGGTTGGAATCCCAGGCTTCCCTCTAGGGAAATTGGGTACTGTTTCCTCCTGACAGTTTCTTCCTTACTTTTGAGTTTAATGTGAATTAGAGGAACTTTTAGTTCTCCTCAGTTTCTGTCCCTAGTCCAGACATCTGAAAGAATTTGTTGTTCTTCCTCCAGAGACAGCAGGTTGAGAGATATTTGAATCTGTTTTTTATATATGTTTAATCCTATCCCCAATTCTAACATTAAGTCTCACCCCAATAGATTGGTTTCTGTTTCAGAAAGACAACAAAAGAAAGACAAATTTTGTCTATGTTTGTATCTTACAGGGGCTTCTCTGAATAAAGGGACATGTAATCCCTCTCCTTTCACTCCAGAAACTAACAAGCTATCAGATGACAACTGTGTGCACGGGGGATAGAATGATAAAGATGAGCAAGCCACTCCAGAATCAATTAAAAAGGTTATTTCATTTAGTTTAAACCTTACTTTTTGATTTATCAAAGGCTATTGGTAGGATCTCTTAAAATGAAAGAGTCTTTGATACCCCTAGTCTTCATTGAATGACATGAGAGTATCACCCGCTCCTCCTTTTTCCAGTTTGGGCATTCTCTCTTGAAATGCCCTCCTTAACACATTTGTGACAATTATTTTTCCCCTTTTCCCTTGGTTGCCCTTTGGGGTATTGCCCTTTCTAGCATCCTCCTTTAAGCCCTGGACCAATAGGCCTGCTTTATTTTTAGTTATCTGCTCTATGGTGGACAGCATTATCTTGATTTTCTTCATCTCTTCTGGTATAAACCTTTTGGGCTTCCCTTAATAGTTCTGTCATATTTTTATCTTTCCAGTTTTTAAATTTTTGTATCTTTTTTGCTATGTTGGGCCAGATATTTGATACAAAACAAAGTTTTAACATGCCTTGACCTAGGGAGTCCTCCACATTTAGTCCTGAGTATTTTCTGACCTGCTTTTTTAACCTATTTAAGAATTCAGCTGAACATTCCTCTTTGCCTTGTTGGACATCAAAGGCCCTGGCTATATTTTTGTGACCAGGGATTCCCTTTATAATTAAATCTCTGAGCTCTCTCATGTAACCCCAATGAACAGCATCATTATTATCCCATTGGGGCTCCTGATTGGGAAACTTTACATCTGCAGGGAAGACATTAGGACCCAGAGGATGCTTGCTTTCCCAAGCCATCATGACTGCCTCCTTATCATTCCTCTTTCCCCTCAAGAGAACAAGATGCTCAAAATAGGCATAGTTCAGACATATATAAACCTGTGGGTCAAGGGATTGGACAAGTTGATCTGGCACCCCATCTGGATCTTCTAGCAGAGAACTAAACTCTTTTCTTAAATTTTTCACCTCCTAGTTAGTGGGAGGGGCATTAACAAACCCAATTCCCCCACCCCTAAGGGAACCTCTTGAAGAGGGTATAGGGTTCTGGAATCAGTTTTTCACTCTGGGGATGGGAAGATTTTGGACATCCTGTTTACATTGCCCCAATTCCCTTCTCAGTCTGAAGAAGGAAGTGCCTGCTAAGGGAGGGGCTGAGCTGCTGTCAGTCCATAAGGGCCCTCATTTTCTACCTCTTTTCCCTCCCTGGGTGAATTTGCCTGTGGGTTCCCTGGGATCCTGGATGCAGAAGGTTCAGGGACAGGGCCCTTGCATACATAAGGGGGAGGAAGGCAATCAAGGGGCTCCCATTTGCTTTCTTTCTCTTCTGAAGTCTTAGGCATTTTAAGGTGGAACAAAGTCATAGTTCCCCTCAATCAGCAGAGGGAATAATCTATTTCTTCCTTGCTTACTAGGCTTTTATCAGTTACATATTCTATGAGTACTTGGCAAACTCAGTCTTCAACGGAACCAAATTTTGGCCAGAAAACAGACAGTCTTAAGATGGGCTCCTGTGTCCAAATGAAAAACAATATTTAATCATTTTTTTGTTTCTTTTTATCTTTTGCCCTAGGATTTTCTGCCCAATATAGTAACATGAAACCAAGAGGACTATCTGGAGGAATAGAAGAAGATGAGTCTAGTTTCTTGGGGACCTTTCCTAAAGTTGACTTTTTATTTCCCATCCCGAAATCCTGGTTTTGTTATTCCCAGGAGAATATTCAATTCCCTGTGATGGGGATTTCTTATTTTCTTCCCAAAGTGCTTCCTCTACCTCAGGAGTCAGCACTTGCTTTGTGTATGAGACAAGTCCCAGCCACACCCACAGAGTCTCTCTCCAGGATGTCCCATCCACCAAAGCAGTATTCAACTTTCCTACCTTGCACGCAGTTAAATCTGGTCCACTGCAGTGCTTGCTTGGGCTGGCCTCTTTTCCCAGCATTGCCAATTGACTTTTGATCTCAAGTTTGCTGTCATCCACAACGATAGTGGATTCCCCCAGCCCTGAGGCTGCTGCAACAAGGCAACAAGATGCATCTACCTTGAAGAAGGGGGATATCCACAGCCCCTTGGGTGATGTGAAAATCCCAGATGAGCCCCCATTTTGTTAGAAATACCTTTAAGATATTAGGGTGTCACCAAAGAAACAATAAGACTCAAATGTCAATAAGCAAAGCAAAATTTACTTCTACTATAGGGTGCACACCAGGAAGTCTGGGAGATATGCACACCAGGTGGGCGTTCAACAGGGGTTTTATTTGATGCCATGTTGTCTCTCTTCTGTCCCTGGATTGGGCAGGTTTGGGGCTCAGAGTCTACACAGTTGGCTAATTAGAAAGGGGCCAGGTTAGGAGGGGGCTTTGGGAACAAAGATGTTTCAGAGAAGCAATAACTGTTTGTGGTTATCAGCTCCAGAACCATAGCATCTAGTGGAATTCCTGCCTTGGTCCAGTTGTTTTTAATAGAAACTTTCATACTAAACTGAGTTTATGAAGTGAGCATATGGAAAGCGAGTTAGTAAGGCAGTTATTGCTGATTAAATTATTTGACAGAGAAGATCTAACCTTAGCTGATTGTTACACAACACACATTTTCTTTTTCTTTTTTCCTTATACAGCCTCCCTGGGTGAATTCAGCTATCCACTTTCTCATTACCTGAACAACAATTGAATTTTTAAAACTAGAATTTTTAGACCTAGTCATTCAATAGGGCCCATTGGTTGCCCTGAATTTTTAGTATGATCAACCTCAGATGGACAGTACAGGGAACTGACCACAGAGCCTATGCATGTTTTAGAGAAGTGCTTTATCACTTGAGCCATGTTCCAATCCTTTTATTTATAGTTTGTTTTTGGATAGAGTCTCATGCTTTTGTGTGGCCAGCCTTGGACTGAGATCTTCCCATCTCCATCTCCCAAGTAGCCAGAATTACAGATGTGTATCACCACACTTAGTCCAGATTGCAATATTCTAGTCATCAAGCTACAAAGCATACAAATAATCCATACTATGATTTCTCTTTCATTGCCCTGTGGGACTGTAGGAATGCTTTCTGTTCTTCCATCTTTGGGTAATATTTCTATTTGTGCTTTGGATTCCTTCCTCTTGTGAGTCTCTGGACATTTCCATCATTGCATGTTCTTTTTCTTTCCCTAAAGTCAAACTTCTCCACTTCATTAAATCCTTCAATTGGCTTTTCAACATAAGCAAGTCTTCCCCTTTAAAACAAAAACAAAACACATATTTATTGAGTTAATGTTCTCTCTCCCTCAGTGTAACATTCAAGTCTTCAAGAAGTTGCTCTACATTCACTCTCTCTCAGTCACAACTTCAACCACCTTTGTCTGCCCTCAAACTTTTTATTTCCACCTAAACAACTTTGCTCAATAGTTTATACCCAGGTTGCTCAACTCAACGGATATATTTAGGTCCTCATCTAATTTACACTCTCAGCTAGAGTTCAGTATCATCAAAGAAATTCCTCCTTCTGATTTCCCTCCTTCTCATCTATTTTTCTCCTGACATAAGATTTAATGTGGGCATTTATCAAAGCTTTATTCTGAATTCACTGTCCACCACATTCTGTATTCATCTAAATTCATTGTTTCAATTACCACTAAAAGGCAGATGACTCACAAATTACTTTGTTCTGTTTGAACTCCACTAAGTTCCAGGACTGCATATCCAGCTGTCTTTTGAACATCTTGGTAGGTAACTTAAGACTTATCTTCCCTTCCAAACCAACCTTCTTCTAGTGTTTTAATATTGTTTTCTTATATGACCTCCCATTTAGTTCTATATACCAGAAATAGAAGGAAACTCATTACGGTTCTCCCCCTTCTTCTGCAACCTCAGATCCAATCCAATAGCTAGCTTTGTCAGTTTTACATCCCAAATAACTTTCAAATTTGTTTATTCCTATCCACATCTATCACCACCCCTTATCCAAGAGTGTCATCACTTTCCTGGACAACAGTTGGTCCTTTATATCCTTGGGTTGCACATCTGTGCATAAAAATATTTATGCACAATTAAAATAACAAAAGTACTATAATAATTAAAATAATATTTAAAAATAATTTTTAATAATAATTAAAATTAAAATATAGTGTAACAACTACTCATACAAGATTTAGATTGCAATAAATTATCATTAGTAATATAAAAATGATTTAAAAGAGAGTCATGTGCATAGATTATAAGCAAATATTAAAACATTTCATATAATGTACTTGGGCATTTGCAGATTTTAGTATACATTAGAAGGTCTTAGAACCAACTCTCAATGAATACTTCAAGGGAAACTGTACTGTGTTGGTAAAAATCCTAACTGACCTTCCAGGTATATTTTAACTTTTTTCCAATCTTGCCATTATGAAGTGATGGTTTTCTATCAGCAATGACTGGCTTTCCCTTGGAGATTCAGCAACGTCTAAATGTACTTTAATTGCTATGTTTGGAAGTTGGGACAGGTGCAACTGGCATGAGTGGGTAGAAAGTAGAAATGCTGCCAAGTGTCATACAGTTCACAGAATATCTGGTCAAATTATCAACTGTGCCAGGACTGAGAAACCCTGATATAGAGGTTGGCTGAGCTTTTCCCACTACACACCTGATTCTGTTATGTGCACACATGATACACATACACAGAAACACACACATACACACTTTCAAAAACCTTCAATAAGATTTTTGGCTAAGACCACAGTGTCAATATGTTCCAGTCTCTACCTGCCTCTGCAGGCATCCAGCACCATGCTGTGTCTGAGCATCCCTACTCCAGCCACCTTTCTATCCACTGTGCTTCTTCATACCTCAGGACATTTGCACATATTGTTTCCTCTATCTGGAAAGCTCTTCATCTAGGAAAGCACCATTTATCTTTCAAACATCAGCCAAAGACATTTTCCCCAGGAAAGCTTTGTGAGTCTTCCTCATTAAGTTAATGCTTCTTGTTTTAGTTTGTCTATCTGACCTCCCTGTCCTGTAAATAGTTGCATATTTATATTGGCTTATGCACTTTATTGTGATTTGACTATTAGTAGACTGGAAACTACAAAAGGCAGTAATATTACTTTATTTTGTTTTTTTTTCCTTCAAATACAATTGCATTACAAATGGTTTTTTTTTTTTTGAACATGAGCTGTTATTAGTCACAGAAATGTCAAGTAACTTGATCCAGGGCACACAGTTAATTCATAGTCAAGCAAGGGCTGGAATCTTAAGTTTTTCATTGTGAAGTGCTGCATTCACTCTTCATAAAGTGGTGTTTTAGACATTTGGTTAAGACTGCACATTTTTACTTAAAGGAAATTATTTGTATAAGTACAATGCATAAAAGAAATTAAAATAGATCACTGCTTTGATCAGAGATAGCTCAACTCAACCTCATCAAAGATCAGTTTTAGACTTTGCCTGATCCCTGAAGAACTTGCCTCAGATTGAGGTAGATCTGATGACTGAGGCTTAGAAACAGGCTCACCTCATTCACATGTAGATTGTTCATGTATTTCTTATTGCTTCAGTACATGATGCACTCAGGGAATTTGTGAATCCAATATAGTGTCAGTTATTATCATCACTGGCTGAAACACTTGTTTAAACAATTTCACCAAATCACGTTTATATGCTTCTATGTGACACAGAAATTGTTCTTTCACATCATCAATCTTAGTTCATGGACCATGTTCAGAATTCTATCCTTTATCAAAACATAAATTTTCTGAACAAAAACCACAATGATCTAGGCATCTTTATATTCTCTATATTTATCTTATTTTTCCCAAGGCTAGAACTGGATGAACTTTTTGGGAAAAAAAATTAACAAACATAATGGATCCATATCATTGCAGTCACTTCCTGTGGCCATGGATTGGATTGGGATACTCTATTCATTCCCAACTAAGGAGCTCATGGCAGGCCTACTTGCTGCCTTAGCAACCAAATGCATCACTGTGTGTTAGGAAAGTTTGAATATGGATGGAAACCGAATTATTAAACCAATTCTCTGAAAAATATGGTTTTCCTCTGGAAATGTTTCAGTTCCAGTTAAAGATGACAGTGATAAAGAGGGTGTATTTCATATACTTTGGAAAGATTTAAAAATAGCAGATACTGAAAGTTTTTATGAGTATATGCACACTCAGACAGTATAATAAAGTACACTATAATATATAATGGATATATAACACATATGGATAAGTTGGAACACACGCTAAAGGGTTATTTTCCCAGGATCTTTGCATTTTCAGCCATAACATTGAACAGAATAAAATGCCATCTATGCTGAGAAATATTTTAAAGCTTGTAGCTATTTCTTGTTATACTCATGCCAATGTCTTCGAAAAGTAAAAAGCAGTAACTCTACTGTTCAGAAAATATGGCCTCCTTTTTAAAAATATAAAACTTCTGATTAGCTATTAAAATATTTTTGACATATTACTTGATTTAAATATATATACTTGTACTTCTCAAGCTGTCTGCATATTTACTACTTTCCACAATTTTTAAATTCACACTATTTAATCTGATTGGCTTGGTTTGTTGATTATATTACTCATCTATAAAATATGGAATACTAAGCTATATTTTAAATATTTTTATAATTCTTTTTTGTGAAACTTTTATCTCTCCCCTTTTGATTACTATCTCAAAGAAGTTATTTCTTAATCTTTATGAACTGTCAAACTGTACTCGGTATGTGGTAGTTGAATGTGTTTGTAATTTGGGAGCTCCATAATTGCTAACATTATCATTATAGGGTGAGCATAACATTAAAAAACCTCATTTCCTTCTCTCTTTAGCATATAATGTTGATATATTGCTATTTTCTGAAAGTCCCTCATTGACATTTCTCAGGCCTAGGAAGTTGCATCTATTAACATATATTATGTTGTATTTTGACCCTTATTTCTACTTTTTCTCTTTTATGAGAGATGGAAAAATGTGCACATGAAAGAAAAGCTAATTCAGAAGTGGAACCAGTGGCAGAGAAGTAAACTAAGCATCAGATGTGTGTTAGCAGTGCTTGGTATAGTTATCAAAATTTTCCCCAAAGCATATTAGAAAATATCACTCATGATAGAAAGCCCCTCCCTCTCTCTCTCCTGCCTTCTAACCCCCTGAAAACCACATCTGCTTCCCCCTGATAGCTTTTAACACATTTCCCTTTAATGTCTTCTAACAGGAAGTGGAAATTGAGCGAAGTTTGTGTTCAACAACATGTAAGAGTCACCCTGGGAGCCAGGCAGATGATTTTGTGAAAGATTCAGACAAGAAAGGGAAGGAAACAGCTTTGGACAAGATGTCACCTAAAAGTGGTGACAGCCACATCTTTGAAGGTTAGAATTACATCTTGATATGATTTCTTGAGATCATACCTTGTACAACATGAGTTTAATAAATAAAATATATGAGTAATTTATTTGAAAATTAGTAAGAAAAACGACAACAGCATATTAATTTGACACTACAAATCAGAAAAAATAGTAAATGTATCTATCTCTATGATATGTGAATTAGATTTTTTAAAGGACATAAAATAAATTTTAGTTTAATTTAAGCCATTTCAACATGCACTTTCAATTTTAGGCATTGAAACCATGCACGTAACCATTATCTGAGTCTTTCTTTTATGAAAATGTGAAAATACTTCTTTTTCTGTCTGTGGGTTATAAAAAGATAAAATGTATGTAACTGTCTGTGGCAAAACAATACAGTAAATAAAAATGCCTTGAGTGTCTTTTTAGACAATTAAACTGAATGTATTTAATGAATTTGGAATAAAAAGTGACATGAGAATGTCATAAATTTGATTAATGATTTGCAAATGCCATAAAAAGAATAATGGCTCACATATTAGATATTGCACTATTAATATAATGTTCAACAATGATAGAAGAGCAAAATATAAATATTTTATTCGTGTACAGATATCACTTATCAGTACCAAAGAAATATTCAGGATTTTTTCCCCTTTTTAATCAAGTAATGGATACTGTTGTATTTGTGATGTTTTAAAGATCATAATTATTGCAAATTTCAGGATATCATTTGGAATATGTATAGCAAACTGTCAAGTTGCCAGTCAATAGAAGCATTGTATATTAGTCTATAGAATATTAGTTTACACTTTGGGAAAGCAAATGTTACTCTGCTTTAAAACTTTGTTATTCAAAATGTTGTCTGTGGAACAGAACACCATCATGACCTGGAGGCTTATTGGAAACGCAGAACATTGGGCCTCACACCAGTCCTAATACATCCAAATCTGCATTTTAACAAGATCCTCGTATGATTTATGTGCACATTAAAGTTGGAGAAGCTATACTTTATGACAGTAGAGACTGATCTTCAGGATAATTTACATACGGTTCAGCCCATTCTGATTCCATTTGGTTTAAGTATGTAATTTGGAGTGGGAGATGGGTGTGGGAAGAGTAAAGGGGACTTTGCTAATCATGGACCAGGCATGGATATTTAAATGCATGTAAATTGGTATTCCAATCTCAACTTTTCATTTTCAATTCATTTGGGTATGCCCAACTGATATCCTAATGTGATTAGTACCAGTCTTGTGAAATTTAGTCTACATATTTTTGTCCTGTGGTTAAATTTTATGCACACTAGGTTGAATGTTAAAAAAAAAAGGAATTAGCAAAGGCCAAAGATGGAGAAGCTTCAGGGGATAATTTATGTTCTGATGATGCTGGCCTGTGGAGACTCAGCATAGGAAGGGAAAACTGAAAGTGGCAAACAAATCAAAGTTATGTGCTAATAACTCCACTCATCACATTTGAAATTCTCACCATTGCTTTCTTTGGTTTCCCTGCAAAAGTTTTCAAGACTCTGTTTGTTTCACAACCATAGATAAGGTATTCTAGAGGACAATCATTGCTTAGTATCAAGGTATGTTAAATTTTAAATTTAAATATTCAGATGCATTGCAACATGAACTTTAAAACATAAAGGAAAACTTGTGCTAAGGATGAATGCAGGAGCTAATTTTATTTTATCTATAAATCGCAGTAGAATTTTAATTCCTACGTATCACTTCTTTTAAAAGAATGAAAATTCTTTCATTATGAGGTTCTTTGAATTCTTTTCTAATGCCCCAAATTTCTGCCTCTGCTGGGATAATTATACACTTTTTTAATACTGAACTCAGTTAACTTGAACAAGCTTTATGTAAGTTTGACAAAACCTATACAATCAAAGAATATATTGTTTTACTTGTCCTGCTGCAAATAGTTATTTTATTTCAAGAAGATAAACACATTTGAATGAATAAAGTGTGATAACTAAAAGATGTCAGAGTTCGTAAGATTATATGAGTGACTATTCTCTCCTCACACACTGGTTAAACATGTAGTTAACAAGCCATCAATACCTGCTTATTGTTCCTTCATAAACTGTAGAATTGTTTAATTATACCTACGGTAGAGCATTAAAATACAACTACCAAACATCCTGCTTTGTTAGAATTTAGTAAACAATGTAAATGGATAACTCCATTCTGGAACTAACAATGCCTAGTTGCCACCCCTTATCCTCAACTGCGGGTTGAGGGCAGCACAGAAAGGCACAGTGATTACCCCAGCCTTCCTTCCTTTTTCATTTTTTTATTTTCTGTTTGGCTGTAAACTTTGTGGGGTTTTTTATTATTATTCATATATGCATACATTGTTTGGGTCATTTCTCCACCCCTACCCTCTGCCCCCTCCCTCTGCCCCTCCTCTCCCCCCATCCCCTTCACTTCCAGGCAGAACCTGTTCTGCCCTCTTCTTCAATTTTGTTGAAAAGACATAGCATTTTAACATAGGATAGCTATACAGAGAGATTCCTAGCATTGCTTTCATGCATATGTGTATTACAATCCGAATTGGTTCATCTCTACCTGACCTCTTCACTACTTCCTGGTCACCTTCCCATAGTGGCCTCTGTCGTTTTTAGTTTACTATATTAACTCCTCTACAGCAGGCACATCAAACACTTTCAAGTTTTGGGTTTCTTACTTTTCTCTGTTCTTCCTGTATGTGTTCTCCCCTTAGCAGTGACCCATGTCCAATAATATTACTGCATTTGTTTTAGGTCTAAAGTCTGCATATGAGGGAGAACTTATGATTTTTGGCCTTCTGAGCCTGTCTAACTTTGCTTAAGATGATGTTGTCCAGTTTCATCCATTTACCGTCTTCCTTTCTATGCCTGAGGATCCATTCCCTGATTCCTAGGATGTGTTTAGTTTCTCTCATCCTTTTCCTTTGTTTGCATCAAATAAAGTTAATACTTCTAGGTGCAGATTAGTGCATATTTTCTTTGAGATTGACACCTCTGATTAGTTGTTCCAGTGATTCTCAGAAGACTTGGCTTACACACATTTAAATATCAAAACCGGCAAGTCCATACCAAGACAAACTTGGGTAATGAAGTAGATATGGGAGAAAAATAAACACATCAATATAAATGATTCTCACTAATTATTTGTAAAGATGGAACTCCCAAATCCAAAAATCTGAAATGCCCCCAAATTCAAAACTTTTTGAGTGCCAATACTGATGCACAGGGTTCTTGGATCCACTCTGAGAATGAAAGAACAGGCAGACCCCAGCAGCAGAGGTCAGAAAGATTTTATTTGTAGAGAAGAGAAGAGAAAGGCTGCATGGGAGCATGCAGGGGGACCTTGAAACCAGTGGTCCTGTGGGTCAGGTTGGAAATTGGATTTTTATGGCCTTTTTTTGTATTACCCAAGGGCGGAGGTGTCTCTCAGGTCTTCTGGAAAGAAGTGTCTCCTTGGCCAATTATTTATTACCTTTTGGGACCTCCTGAAGTCAGTCCTTCAAGTCCCACCTCTCAATGATCACCCTAACTGCTATTAGAGTTAGGGACAAGAAGTCTAATCAATGGCTGATTCCTGCTGACAGGGGGTGATGAAGGGGCCCGCAACATCACAGCTGACCATGAGAGGACCACCATAGTAGGTCATTTTCATCTCCATCAGGGGCATCTGTCGTTTTATGGATTCTAGGAGAGAGCAAACAAACTTGACAAATAAATTTAAAATGTAAGGTCCAAACACAAGTAAGAGAATAATGGCAACTATAGGCCTCGGAAAGGATAGGAACCATGTTCTGGAGGGGAGCCAGGATTTTATTTGGTCCCATACCTGTGTAGAAACCTGAGTTTCAAGGGACTGTTTCCAGAGCCACTTAGCCTGTTGGAGAATGTAGTCTGCACATTCCTCTACAATGCCTGAAGTGTTTATATATGTGCAACAGGAAGTATTGGTGATGGCACATACTCCCCCTTGTTTAGCCAAAAGAAAATCTAGGACCAGGCAGTGTCCATGACCATACAGGCAAGGGACAACAGAGACCTTTGCATGTCCTTAATGGCAAGGCCCACCTAGTCTGAGATGTCTTCTACTACTTTGGTTAGGTTTTTTGTAGTTACATGATTGGCAGTCACCCCATAGCTAAGGTTGCAATCAATGTTGTTATCCCTAAAACTATTAGAGTTACCTCTCTTTTGAGTTTAAAATTCCCCCTTGGTCATGTGGGGTGTAAACTGGCAGGGGTCAGTATAGGATCAATTTTTCAGTTTTAGGCACTAGAAGGCTAACTGCAGTGACTGCCATCTTGGCCATCCTTTGGCTATCTGATCTAACTCTTTGCTTAAGTAGCCTACTGGCTAGGGCGTGATGCCCCGGAGCTGAGTCACCACTCCCAGGGCCAGTCCTCCCTTTTCATAGACATATAATTGAAACTTGTCCTGTACTGGGAGACCCAGGGCTGGAGCTGTCATAAGGGCCTCTTTTAACTGGTGGAATGCATTTTTGACTTGTCATCCCATTTAATAAAGGGCTGGGAATCCTTTTGTGATTCCTTAAGGATTTGACATAAGGACCTAGCTAGGTCTGCATATCCCAGAATCCAAATTTTACAGTATCTTGTCACCTGGCTCCTTCAACATCTGATTTCATGTGATGGGTTGAAGTCAAAAGACAGGTAAATTAAAATATCATATAAAATTACTTTCAGGCCAGTTATGATGGCACATGCTTATAATCCTAGCTACTGGGAGGTGGAGTTGGAGAAGATTGCAGTTCAGGGCCAGCTCCTGGCAAAAGCAACACCCTATCCAAAAATTAACCAAGAAAAAAGGATCAGAGTATGGCTTAAGAAGTGGGGCACTTTGCTAGAGGTGGTGCACCTACTAGCAAACACAAAGCCCTATGTTCAAACTACAGGACCACCACCACAAAAAAAAAAAAATGCTTTCAGGGTGTGTGTATAAACTACTTGAAACATTAGGGAATTTTTTGTATTTGGGATAGGGAACTACCTCCAAGATATTTCACTATGTATGTGAGAATACTCCAAAATCTGAAGAAAAAAAAAATCTGACATTGAAAACACTTTCAGTCCCAAGCATTTCAGGTAAGAGATACTTAACCCTGCATTACAGAAATATAAAAATCTTATTTGCAGAATTTCCTGTGGATATCCCTTGGAAAGGGATTAATGGGAGTCTTAAGTACTAACATTTGATCTACATATTTGCAGGATTAGAAAAAAATCTTTTTGTTTTGTCTGTGCGGGTTTGTTTTTGCCTCTTGTTCCATATGCTTAGGAGACTGAGATAGAAGGATGGCTTGAACCAGGAGTTCAAGACCAGTCTGAGCAACATAGAGAGATGACCTTCTTTGTTTTTTGGTTTTGTTTTTTGTCTAAAAAAGTCTGGATCAAGTGATATTTCAAATAACACAAGTGATTGAGTAATGTTTATATTACTTAGAATTTTTTGAGTAATGTTTATATTACTTAGAATTTTTTATATGACAATTGCTTGCTTTTCACTTTTATTCTTTAAACCATTAATTTTAATTTTAATTTTACTCTTCTAAGTCATCAACATGTAAAATGCTGACAGATAAAATACATGTTCAAACTAATTCATTCAAGGCTTCTGCAATAAACCTTGGAAATTACCTGCTCCATTAAAGCCAAATTCATTTTTTATTCTTATATCTCTGAACGTGTTTCAAAACACACTGAAAATTCTATCCTTGTCAATTTTCTGCCACTCTGTCATTAGTGGGACCCTTTTAGTTATAAATATTTCTACAATATTAAAGTAAATATAGTATATATATATACATATAAATGTGGAAATGATTTTTATTTGCATATCTTACTTTTCCTATAGTATCAGGTATATTAGAATAATATCCATCTGCTAGAAATTTCTTTGTTAATAAAATGAGAAGTGTTCTATTTCTGTGAGTCCAATAAGCAAGCACTATGCACATGGATGCTAAGTGATTGAAAAGTAGCTAGTGTCCTGATGGATTTAATTGCTTATTCTATTGAATGTTGGTAATTCATACATGAAGAATCACTGTGTTGGACAGCATAGTTTTAGAAGATGACATTTCTCCAAAGAATCCAGTGTCCACCTTTCTCATAAGAAGTGATTTAGATGCTAGCTATTCATTTCAAGTTATCCTTTACCTGAAAATTTACCTTTATTAAAGTGTATGTGGATTCATGGAAAGAGAATTCAGTAGCAACATAGATAAATAAGTGGCAATGATCCACATATTAAAAGTTGTCTTCAAGAGCTAGAAACATTGTCTTTTACACAGTCAAGATAGTAACTTCATCTGAATTCTCTTTTCAATGTCCTGAAAAACAACAGTTTTATCATAGAAAGAAATATCTACTATGAGGCTTTGTATTTTTCCACATCATCTGTTCTACTTCTTCATTGTTGTGGGTACATGAATCCTCTCAGATCAGGTTGCAAAGCATTCCCTAAATACCTAAGGTCAACAAAGTTAAAATAAATGGAGTAACAAAGTACTTTAAAATTAATAACACCATTTCTTTAATAAGAAGAGGAACAGAAGAGGTGAATTTGATCAAATTATACACATGTATAGAAATATCAAAATGAAATCCCTTTGTAACATTAGTTTACACTAATAAAAATGGCTTCACCTTGAAACTTAGAAACAAATCAGACACTGAGTCATAGAGAAGCTTCAGCTGATATCATTGACACCAACTGTTCTGCCTTGAATGACTTGTTTTCTCTTCTGAGACTCAGTGGACAAACTTTTACCCACAGTGTCTGGACACACTGTGGTGGACCCATTACTCCTAATACTGTCTTCTTCATCCAGACTTGCTTCCTTACCCACTTGTAGCTTATTTCATATCCCAGACAATTTCCTAAAAGCAGCCATGTTATTTCATTCACATAGGAGACATTTCAGTAGGAAAAATATTGTAAGTAGATTACAATTTAAAACAATCCTGTAGCAATGCCCTTTGCAAAGTAAAGAATCTGCTTTTCATACTAGTGATCACCTCTAATCTGTTTACCCAACATGTTTTCTTTCTTAAAGCAGGGAGCATCAGTGATTTTTTTCTGACTTCCACAAGGTTTTTTTAATCCCTATTAAAGTCATTAAGTCAAAACAAATTCCAGACTTAAATCACAGACCTAGAAGGAAGGGGCAGCTGGGAGTGGGCTATTCTGAGGAATAGGTAATGAAAGGTCTATTCGTGAGGTTGTCCATGTGGTGATTACAACTCAGCACCTTGGAATGCTGGAAAATGTCCACTGATTAATAGTCAAAATCCCAGGAACTCATTTTGAGCTTGTGCATAGTCATAACTAATTTTAAGTCATGATGTCATCAAAGGAAGGGAACAACAAATATAAATGTCCCTCTTTAAAATAATTCATTCATCTTATCCCTTGAAATTGGAAATAACTAAATATTATTTTTAAATATTCTGACTGTAGAATGTTAGAGAAGTATTTCTCTTCCTACAGAATATTTTGAGGTGATATTACCATCTTTCCATTCATTCATTTGTTCATTCAGCAAATATTTACTGAGTGCCTATGTGCCCAGTAATATGCTAGGTAATTGGGGACATCAATGAATCAAACAGACAGAAAAAAAAATAAAAAGAAAAATGCTTGCCCTTAGGCACCCTGTGTTCCAACAGGGAAGTACACATAATGGACAGTAAAAATAAGGAACTAAATTTTACACTGAAATGTGATAAGTGCTATAGAAAATATAGACTAGAGCAGAGGGAATGGGGTAGTTTTGTAATTTAAATTAGGATGGTGAGGATCAGCCACAATTAGAAAGTGACATTTAGGCAAAGAATTAAGTAAGACATCTTTTGTTTTCTCTTGTTTTGTTTTCAGTTTAAAAAGTAAATAGGGCTGGGGGTGGGGCTGAAGTGGTAGAGTTGCTTACCTAGTAATAGTGAGGCCCTGAGTTAAAAAACCCTAGTACCATAATATGCATATAATATTATTATTATTATATATTTACACACAGACATATATGTTGCTGAGTTCTAGGAGACATCCACAGCAGTAAAATCCTTGTATCTCACCACTATCACCAGCACAATGTGTGGAACTATTCCTGCCCTGGTTTTTCAATCTGAATCATGTGCATTCAGGGTAATGTTTTATTGTGGTGTATATTGAACAGGTCCAGACAGGAAAGCAGAAGGCATTGAGTTCAGGCAAAATAACAGCACTGGCTGAAGACCTGGATCACACACATGGGAACCAAACCAGGAATCACTTATTCTAAGGAAGGGTACATGGGGATTATGCTACCTAATAGCTTTGAAATTAGAATGTCAGTCCAAAGGTGAAACTTGAGAACTTCATATCTTAAACTGAATTCATGACTCCATGTAACTATCCAGGTTGGCATGACTCATGTAACTGTCAGTGTTCCAAAATAATGACAACTTTAGAAGTTCACAATTATGGTTTGTCTACATAGAGAAGTTTGAGGAAAGATACTGATGAAGCAATCCTAGAAGACTGGGTTTAATAATAGGAAAAAAAACCAAACAGGCTCTAGGGATTATGACAGGGCTAAGAAAACTCATCACTCAGATTGATTTTCAAACAATGGATAAAAGGAAATAAGAAGGGATGGAAGGAGGGAGGGATGAAGCAGGAGATTTAAAAAAAGACAAAATCAGAAATGAAAGAAGAAAAGTAAAAAAATGTAGAAAAATAAGTCATTTCTGCAAAGCCTGTGAGAAGGAGCTAAAATTCAGTTAATAAAGAATTGTTTTTGGTGTCAGAGACAGCACAGAATGGGAGAACAGCAACATCCAATTCAGCAATGTTACTGAACACGTTCTTTGGACCTGCCCCTGTGCTGGGTACTGGAGACGTAGGTATATGAAGAGACAGACCCTATTCTTGAATAGTTTATAGTTAAGGAAGGTGACAGGGTAATTTTTTTTAAAGCAAGCAATATATTCTACAGTAGAGGATATGCAGGAATCGACTAGCTCTGTCACTGATCCCAGAAATGCTTCATAGAAATTCTGATGTTTTTATTTTAGATATTTGAGGTGTGACCAAAAAGAGAAAGAAGGAATGTGTTCAAGGGAGGAATAGCATGAAGAGTGTGAATTCCAGGAAGATTCTACAGAATCATGGAGGGGCATCAAAAGTGAGGAACTTGGGGGGAAATATGGACACTCTCATGTCTGAGGCTTTGCTGCTCCTTTCCATAAATGTGCTGAATCCTCATGAGCTGGGGCCAGGGTGGATGCTGGACTCTGATCTGGGGGTGAAGCATTTGACTTAGCTGCCAGGTTTAGATGACAGATTTGAGTAAAAAAGAAGGACTATTTTGTTGTTTCTAAGATGACTGAAATATCTTAATAATCTTTAAAAATTGAAGAGGTGGGAGTATGTTGGCTGTTTTTCATCAAGGTAAACAAAAGCTAATGTTCTAGAGATAATCTCTAGTTCTAGACATTTCAAATATGGGGAGTGGGAAGAAAGCTGCTACATATATTAGCTAATTAGCAATGTTGCTGTATAAATTCAATTTTCAAAGTGTTTAAATTCTTTAATTTATTTTCAAGAGTTAGAACCTAAATATTTTACTAAAAAGTATCTATTTTCTCCTTGCAAGTCTCATGGACATTTAATATTAGAAATCAAAATTATTTAAAATCAAAATAAATTATAAACAGTCAAGGTTTGAACATAATTTCATATTTCTGCTTAATACAGACTCACATGCCCTTTACAATATATAGTTTTCAAAATTAATTATAAGAATAATTACTTAATAAACATGCAAACACAAACAATAAGAGCACATGAGCCCTCCTCTTTGCGAACCTGCATTCATAAAGAGCTGCAAGTTTCTATCTTTGTCTCTTCTTCTACATCTACAAATATGGGGATAGGGCTAAAATAATGTTCTATGAATAAATTCTGCATGTCATAGTTATGATCCCTTGTTTGCAACAAGATGATGAAATAATATATCAGGACTCAACTGAAGGGCACACAATGTCCTAGCCACAGGGTCTCAGGAATTCTTGAACAATACCACATAACTCTGTATTGCCTAAGATGAAAAGCCAGTCCCATTTTTTTAAAGATCACCTTCAGAACATAGACAGATCTTGCCAGACACAATAGGAAATTTGTTTTGTTAATAGTTTATCTAGTCCAATGTTTCAACACATAACATCATCCTAGAGTTTCAGATTTATTATGGCATATGCAATCATTCTCTAGTGACTTGGAGGGACCATTGCTTCTCATAATCATCAGGGAAGAATTTGATATACCACCTTCAAACTTATTTTATATCATCACATCACAGTACTTATGACTCACTATATAAATATCTTCACTCTCCATCCCTAATAATGGCATTCTGTCCTTTAAAAAGATGGTGTCAGACCATGCAGCACATAGCTTTTAGTTATATTACATAAAATTCCTATTCAGGAAATTTAATAGCCCCAGATTTTGCTTGTAATAATTTAGATTAGAAATTTAGGAAATGTGTGGAAGATCAGATAACCATGCTTTTTACTGAATAAAATTGAGAATTCTTGTCAGTATAAATAGATGTTCCATTTTGATTGAAACATTTTTTTTCTTAATCTGAGTATTATAATTCCTACCCTTGTACTGCATCAGAAGATTACCTTATTTTGCTCATTCTTGTTAATTTTATGGGGTTTTTAAAACTCCTTTTATTTTTTAAATTTTTTATTGTTGAGCTGGGTAGGGGTACATTGTGGCATTTACAAAGGTTCTTATAATATGTCATACTCGAATTGTGCCCCCTTCCACCATTCTTCCTTTATCCCCCCTCCCCATTCCTAAAATAGTTTCAACAGGTATCCTTTTTCCATTGACATACATGTGTACACAGTATTTGAAACATATTCACCCACTTACACCCTTCCCCACACTCTCCTCCTTCTCACTGGTACCACCCCCTCCCCCTCCCCCCTCCACACACAGGTAGACCTGTCCTGCTCTCTTGTTCTTCGATTTTGTAAAAGAAAAAAGATGATATTTTTGCTTGTTTAAGGTAGCTGCACAGGGAGGTTTTTTTTGACACTTCCAAATATGCATGCATTATAGCCTGATCTGGTTCATCTTCTGTTTTTGTTCTTTCTACATTACTTCCTGCCTTATGGTATTTTCAACCAGTTTAAAATTCTATATTCATTCTTGTATAGAGAGTACTTCTACCATATTCACCTTCTTAACTTCCTTTTTTTACCCTCACTCTCTCATATGTGACCTCCCATCAGCATGATCTGAGTTTCATAATATTATTTATAATATTGCTGTTATTCCTAATACCTGTTATTCATAATATTGCTGTGTTAGGTCTATATTCCACATATGAGAGAAAAATATGTGGCTTTTGGCCTCCTGAACCTAGCTAACTTCACTTAAAATAACGTTTTCCAGTTCCATCCATTTACCTGCAAATGACAAAATTTTGTTCTTCTTTGTGGCTGAATAAAATTCCATTGTATATAAATACTATATTTTCTTTTTTATTCATTTATTCATATGTGCATACATTGTTTGGGACATTTCTCCCCTCTGCCGCCACCATTCTTCTCCCTCCAGCCCCTTAGCTTCCAGGCAGAATCTGTTCTGCTCTCTTCTCCAATTTTGTTGAAGAGAAAACATAAGCAATAATGAGAAAGACATAGTGTTTTTGCTAGTTTGAGATAAGGATAGTTATACAGAAAGATTCCTAGCATTGCTTCCATGCACAAGTGTATTACAACCTGAATTGATTCATCTCTACCAGACATCTTCTTTACTTCCCAGTCACCTTCCCATAGTGACCTCTGTCATTTTAAAGTTACTATATTAGCTCCTCTACAGTGGGCACATCAAACACTTTCAAGTTTTGAATTTCCTATCTTTCCCTATTCCTCCTGTATATATTCTCCCCTTAGCATGTGACCCATGTCCAATAATATTACTGCATTTGTTTTAGGTCTAAAGTCTGCATATGAGGGAGAACATACGATTTTTTGCCTTCTGAGCCTGGCTAACTTTGCTTAACACCATGTTCTCCAGTTCCATCCATTTACTTGTGAATGACAAAATTTCATTCTTCTTCATGGATGAATAAAATTCCATTGTGTATAAATACCACGTTTTCTTAATCCATTTGTCAGTAGTAGGGCATCTTGGCTGTTTCCATAACTTGGCTATTATGAATAGTGCTGCAATAAACATGGGTGTGCAGGTGCCTTTGGAATAACCTGAGTCTCATACCTTTGGGTATATACTTAGGAGTGGTATTGCTGGATCATATGGCAGACCTATATTTAGATTTTTAGGAAGCCTCCATATTGTTTTCCAGAGTGGTTGCACTAGCTTGCATTCCCACCAGCAGTGTATGAGGGTTCCTTTTTCCCCACATCTTTACCAACATTTGTTGTTGGTGGTGTTTTTTATGATAGCTATTCTAACAGGGGTGAGGTGGAATCTTAGTGTGTAAATATAATATTTTCTTAATCCATTGCCCAGTAGTGGGGCAACTTGGCTGCTTCCTTTGCTTAGCTATTGTGAATACTGCAATAAACATGGGTGTGTAGTTGCCTTTGCTGTAACCTAACTTACATTCCTTCAGTTATGTCCCTAAGAGTGGAATTGCTGGGTTGCCTGACAGTTCTATTTTTAGTTTTTTGAGGCATCTCCATACTGTTTTCCATAATGGATGTACCAATTTACATTTCCCACCAGCAGTGCATGAGAATTCCTTTGTCTCCAGATCCTAGTCAAAATTTGTTTTTGTTTGTGTTCTTGATGGTAGCTATTTTAACCAGAGTAAAGTGGAATCTTAGTGTGGTTTTGATTTACATTTCTTTTATGCCTAGGGATGTCGAGCATTTTTTTCATGTGCTTTTTTAGCCATTTGGACTTCTTCCTTTGAAAAGGTTCTGTTCTGTTCAGTTGCCCATTTCTTTACTGGGTCATTGATTTTTTGGGAGTTTAGATTTTTGAGCTCCCTGTATATTCTGGTTATCAACTCCTTGTCAGCTGTATAGCTGGTAAAGATTTTCTTCCATTCTATGGACAACCTCTTCAATTTAGAGACCATTTCTTTTGTTGTGCAGAAGCTTTTGCATTTCATGCAGTCCCACTTTTCAATATTTTCTCTTAGTTGCTGAGCCATTTGAGTTCTATTTAGGAAGTCATTGCCTATGCCTATTAATTTCCAGTATATTCCTAGTTCTTTCCTGCACTAGCTTCAAAGTTTCAGGTCTTATATTAAGGTCCTTAATCTACTTTGAGTTTATACTTGTACAGGGTGACAGACAAGGATCTACTTTCAATTTTCTGCATGCAGATATCTAGTTTTCCCAAAACATTTGTTGAAGAGACTGTCTTTTCCCCATCCTATGCTTTTGGTGCCTTTGTGGAAAATCAGATGGATGTAACTATGTGGATTCATTTGTGGGTCTTCTAAACTGTTCCACTGGTCTTCATGTCTGTTTTTGTGTCAGTACCATGATGTTTCTATTGCTATGGCTCTGTAGTATATTTTGAAGTTGGGTACTGTGATACATGCTAGCTTTTTTTTTTTTTTTTTGCTCTTTTTGCTCAGTATTACCTTGGTTATTCATGGTCTTTGTGCTTCCAAATTAACATTGGGGTAGATTTTTCAATCTCTGTGTTAAAATTGAAATTTTGATGGAACTTGCATTGAACTTGTAGATTACTTTTGGTAAATTGTAACACTATAGAATGATCAATTCCAGCTATCCAATTCTAAATACTAATATTTCCTCACAGAAAAATAATGAAGAATACTATATGCAATTATGTTTTCTATAATTGTAGGAGTAAAATGTGAAGCATTTTATATCTTTTCATTTGTGTACTTTTATTGCTTTAGTAAAAAAATGAATGAGTCAGTAGAATATGCAAACACAGATTAAACTGTGGTGAATTTCATATGACAATATTATCATGAAAAGGACATTAAGTGAGAATGACAAAAACATTAACAACATAAAGAATATCATGAAAAACAAATAAATGGGATGCTATGTTATTAAAAAAGAAATAGGTTTGAGAAATAACCAAACAAAATTTCAAAAGTAAAATGATTAAGATGTAAAACAAAATTAAAACAAAACCCCTCAAACACATTTCTTATGTAACTATATTTTACTGAAGAGAAACTTCATGACCTAGAAATGAATCTGAAGAAATTATAGAGAACAAAAAGTAGAACAATAAAGATATGAAAAAAATGAAAGACAGATTAATGAAGAGCACAATGAATCCCTGACATATATTTAACTGAAATTCATAATTAAAAAATGGAAGAGTGGAGATAAACTTATGGTGATAAGGGGTGATAAAGAATCATTGAAGGACCTGAATCTAAGATTAAAGAAGCATAAAAAATAAATATATCGATAAATAAAAATAGTCTACCTCTCTACAAATGATTGTGAAATTATAGAGCACTACAGAACTACAGAAAAAGAGAAGCAAAAAAGCAGATAAAGAAGGGAAGTTGTTTTTGATGTCCTCAATTCAAAGGAATTAATGCAGAAACTTTAAAGAGACAGAGGCCAATAGGAGAAGGGGACCAGGAACTAGAGAAAAGTTTAGTTCAAGAAGAATTAATTTAGAATATAACACATATGTACAGGAAATCAATGTGAGTAAATTGCCTGTATAGCTATCCTTATCTCAACTAGCAAAAACCCTTGGTCCTTCCTATCATTGCTTATATTCTCTCTTCAACAAAATTAGACATAAGGACAAAATAGTTTCTGCCTGTTAAGGAGGGCATAGCGGGGGAGAGGAAGGGAATGGGGGAAAGGAGGGGTGGGGAAAGGGGGAGAAATCACCCAAACATTGTATGCACATGTGAATAAAAGAAATTTTAAAAAATAGAAAATTGACAACTAAACTGATAATTGATTAGTCAATAATAAAATGAAATCAAAAAAGGAATTTAAAAAAAAGAAGTTACATCCTTCATACAGCAAGAGAGAAGTAATCTTTACTTCAAATTTTATACCCAGCTAAATTCTAATTTAAGAGTGAGAATAAAATGCACATATTTTTAAATGAACTCAAACAGAGAAAGTTACCACTAATAAGCTTTAATTAATTATTTCTTAAGCAAATTAAGATTTATTTATTCTTAATTAAGAAATTAATTATTTCTTAAGCAAAAAGAAATAATATCACAAAATGATTTGAAATAAAAAATGTTGAACAATGAAACTTCTGAATATTTGGATAAACCTGAACAACACTGCCTGCATAAAGCAGTAATGAGTTAGAAAATGTACAGGCAAGAGTTAACTCTGTAGGCTTCAGGTGTTCACACTTGGCAGTTTCAAAGAAACACTGGCCATTGGCCAGCTCCTGAAAAAAAAAAAACAACATCCAAACCTTTGCAACTTCAGGTCTTCTTTTTAAATGTTGGGCTTTGTGGCTTGTGCCATACTGTAGCAGTTTGATCTTGGGGTGATGAAGACTGATCAACTATATTCAGCCACATACATGCTCCATGCTTATGTGATCAGCCTCCAAAATATTATGGAGTTCTCTTCAGTCTGGAGAGAGCTACTCTGGTTAGTCATACTTCATGCATGCTTTTGCACATTATTGGTGACAGAATTAAGCACTGTTCACATGATTCTCCAGGGAGAGGACACTGGTAGATCATGACTGGTTTCTCCTGGACTCTACCTTATGCATGCTTTTCCATTTGCTGATTGTATTCCGTGTGCATTTGCTGAAACAGAGTATTACTGTGAATATAACCACTTTTCTGAGTACTAGTGAATAAATGAACTAAGGGTGATTTTGAGGACTCCCAACAGAGGCATTTAAAACTAAAATGGAACAAAAATTTCAAATAATAACATGCAATGCAGAAAGCGAGTTTTATCTCCCACTAATTCTTAACTCAAGAATAAAGAGCCCTCAACCCAATTCTATTCAGCTTTGAGATCCAGGTTCACTTATTGGTGAGATTCTGAGAATATTAATCCAATAGATTAGTTTTTAATGGATTCACAAAGCAGATAACAAAAGCAAAGTGTAAGTCCTGTCTGGAAGAGTACACATTCAGATAAGTCTGTCAGGAAAAAGAGCCTGTCTTTCATTGAACACACAGTTTCTTTCACATGTTTTTTAAAGCTAAATATAAAAACCCAAAACTCTAAGCTATAAATAATATCAGAAAATTCAGGAGATATGCATTACTTCAGAGGGGGGAAAGGAATTTAAAAAAAAAAAAGCTAGTAACAAAAGCCAAAAAGGTAAAATAAAAGAGATTCAATACATAAAAAATTTAAATTTCTGTTCTATGGTCAGTGTATTATCTAACATTGAAGGGCTAAATAAAACAGAAAGAAAATATCAATAGCACATATAACCAGCAACATACTAATACCTAAAATATGTGCTAATAAAATTCAAAAAGTCACTCAAACAATTTCATATCAATTTTTATCTAAAAGACATACTGTATCTAAGTATAATCATCAATGATACAAATTAAATATTATGGTATTGAATTTCATTAGAAAAAATGAATACAATTTATATGTCTATCACATAAGGGAATGACTGAATCAGTTATACTTTATCTGCTTAATGAAATATTACTTAGAGTTGAAAAAGGAAGCTCAATTGGCATAACAGAAAATTTCTAAGATGTATTGTTAAGGTGTTGTTTTAATATTATACAGAAAGAATGCATTGTTTATGTATTACCTGTTTATTTTTTTTAAAACACAGGAAAATCCCTAGAGAGGGGACAACTTTTAGATTGAATATAGTTACTAAAACTTTCATAGTATTCTGATTGACACCTTTATGTGCTTAAGAATTTATTAGGCTATAAAAAGTTACTTTTAAATTTTGTTACAGTAACATAAATAAAACTATCATATCAAAATATAATCAGTCAGACAGGAAAATTGGCTTTTGTCTGTTATTTGATTCCTTATCTTTAGAAACTAATGTTATTTCAATTTATTATCATCTTGGTGGAAGTGTTTTAGAGATTTGCAAGTTAAAAACATATTTATGAATAAAGTAGTTGTGGAAAGGTCAAGATAAAGCATATTTTGGACACAGCTCAATTTATGACATTTTATCATCTGAATAACAAAGTGTAGGTTCTTTTACAGGGGATAAATGTGAGAATGAAATATTTGCTCATTTACAATAATCTGGGTTGGGTCCTAGTGGCCACAGGACTTTGCCTCAGTTGTTTGCATTTCAGCTGGCTTGTAACAAACAACTCAGGTATGTTAAGGGATATTGGAAATTGTTAAAGGCATGAAGAAGGCTATAATGGACTGAATTCATATTGACACCAGGCTGTGGAACAGAACAGAAAAAGATGAGCAGAAGAAGAAGGGTAAGAAAACAGATTCTTTAAGGAGAATAGATTTTTATTTTTGTTTTTGTTTTTGACAGACCTGTGAGTAGAATCCAGGCCTTTCACATGGCCAGAAAGCACTCTGGGTTTTTCCATGAGCTATAGTCCCATCCCTAACATTTCCATTTTAAAGGAGAATATTTGTGCCAGTTACGCCAATTATATGCCAGAGATAGGTACTGACAGTGCAGGCCTGAATAAAACATCTCTTAACTCCCATAGACTCCAGTCTATGATCTGGACAGAATTCCTCAAATCATCCATTAAGACTCGGATTTCTTAGTGGAACACTTAAAAATCTATAAAAATGTGGTTTCAGCAACTAAGGGCTTATATTCTAGCCCAGAATTCAGACCATAAGTACAAGAACCCATAACAAAAACAGGCAGTTGTAAACTTTGACAGTGAAGATAGAAAACTGGGTGCATAGTGTGTGTTGCAGAATTACAAGAGGAAAAATAAACCATTAGCATAATTTTAAGCTTTTACTTTCTGACTAGATTTTAAAGGAATTAGGTCTTGAGTCTGGCAAGAGATTTTCTCAACTGTATTTGTTATTTGATTGTTAAGTAATGTAGCAGTGTTATCAGCTCACTTTTCCTATTGTCATGTTTGTAAATCAACTTCAGCAATTTCTGAAGTGACTGGTGTGATTTCTGTGAGAGAAATGTCCCAACTGAATACTTTTGTCTTTTATAGAGTCAGGATATGCTACCCCAGAATATAGCATCTTAGCATATTGGGCATTTAAGCAGAAGGAATTTGAAAACATTATGTGCAGGAAGGATGTTCAGATCTTCTCCTGAAACAGATCATAATACCTTCATGCTTGTTTAAGATAGTTGAAACAGAGAACAGGAAGGTAAAACAGGTCCTGTCAGGGGGGTTGGTATCACTGGGAGGTGGGGAGGATGTAGTGAAAGGGGTGTAGGAGAGTGAATGTAGTAGAAATAATATGTACTCATGTATGAAAATGAACAAATGAGACTCGTTGAAACTATTCAAGGAATGGGGGAAAGGGAACATAAAGGAAAATGATGAAGGGATGATTTCAACTATGATACATTGTAAGAATTTTTATAAATTTCACAATGTACCCCTAGTACAACAAAAATATGATAATAAAAAAATTACCTTCATGTGGAGGTGGCTTCCTTCTACCCAGAGGAAGGAAGCAGTCTCCATCTCCAGAGACAAAGGGACCAAAGAGAGAAATTTTAATTAACAGGTTTTACTAAGTTCCCTCCCATCTACTGACTTAGCTCATGTCTTTATCCTTTGGCATTTATCCAGAATTTTCTGCTCTTCATCAAACCACTTATTTTCCCAATTATTTGGGGTCTTCATTTCTTCATTAAATCTCTAATGCACAGTAAAAGTCAAATCAATTTGTGTACTCTTTTTTATTATCTACCTTTTTTATGGAGGCCCCAGTCATGAACCTAGGATAGATAGAAGGAAAAGATTTTTATCCTTTTCCATGTATCCATCATTTTTTTTCTTTTATTCATATGTGCATACAATGTTTGGGTCATTTCCCCCCTCTTCCCCCCACCCCCCCTTATCCCCCACCTCCTGCCTCTGCCCCCCTATCCCCCTTGCTACCAGGCAGAAACTATTTTGCCCTTATCTCTGATTTTGTTGAAGAGAGAGTATAAGCAATAATAGGAAGGACCAAGGGTTTTTGCTAGTCGAGATAAGGATAGCTATATAGGGAGTTGACTTGCATTGCTTTCCTGTACATGTGTGTTACCTTCTAAATTAATTCTTCTCGAACTAACCTTTTCCCTAGTTCCTGGTACCCTTCTCCTATTGGCCTCTGTCACTTTAAAGTATCTGCTTTAGTTTCTCTGCATTGAGGGCAACAAATACTATCTAGTTTTTGGGTATCTTACCTATCCTCATACCTCCCTTGTGTGCTCTCGCTTTATCGTGTGATCAAAGTCCAATCCCCTTGTTGTATTTACCCTTGATCTAATATCCACATATGAGGGAGAACATATGAATTTTAGTCTTTTGGGCCAGGCTAACCTCGCTCAGAATGATGTTCTCCAATTCCATCCATTTACTTGCGAATGATAAGATTTCATCCTTCTTCATGGATGCATAAAATTCCATTGTGTATAAAAACCACATTTTCTTAATCCATTCATCAGTAGTGGGGCATTTTGGCTGTTTCCATAACTTGGCTATTGTGAATAGTGCTGCAATAAACATAGGTGTGCAAGTACCTCTGGAGTAACCTGTGTCACATTCTTTTGGGTATATCCTCAAGAGCAGTATTACTGGATCATACGGTAGATCTATGTTTAGATTTTTAAGAAGCCTCCAGATTTTTTTCCAGAGTGGTTGTACTAGTTTGCATTCCCACCAGCAGTGTAAAAGGGTTACTCTTTCCCTACATCCTCGCCAACACCTGTTGTTAGTGGTGTAGCTAATGACATACCCATCATCTTTGATTTGTCCTTTGGTAAGTCTTTTATACCCATCATAACTAGGACTTGAAGAGCAAAAGGACAAGTCAAAGTGTAATAAATGAGGGGTTGGCAGTATGGCTGCCTAGCAAGCATGAAATCCTGAGTTTAAAAAAAAAAAAAGGAAAAGAAAGTAAAAAGGAGGGGAAGCATAATAAATGAGGATTTAGAAAGTACAGAATAAAACCTCAGATCTAGATATGCAGATAGCTATTAAATAATAGAATAATGGCCTATGGGGAATTATTCATTATTTTCATGTCCACCTGTATAGTCACTTTAAGAACTACAAGATTCTACAAACTAGACAATGCTTAGGTGTTCTAAGGAAAAGTTGGTGTTCTGGGCTGCTGGCATTATAATAACAGAGAAAATGATTCCACAAGGTCTTTATTGACTTTTCCCCAGATGCATGCCTTGCCCCCACACTTCACAGGCAACCTCTGAGGGCATCTAGGTTATAGTTCTGGAATGTTTTTCTCTATATTACAATTTGTTTGTTTTCCTCATTCAAATTAATAGCATTATGTTCTCCATATAGAGCTCAAAATTTTTCATATGATTAAAAGGAATTCATTTTCCCACAGAGGAGAAACACTTAGAGTCACTGAACATAGATATCATTTGTGATCATGTGGAATATGTTTTTCATATACAGATTCAATGTCATAAGGTAACTGAACATGAACCATAAAGGTAGGCAAGCCCAGTAAACCCTGTAGTGGGAGCTTACAAGTTGTGCAACCTTGAAAAAGTTACCTAATCATCTTTAGTGTCCTCTTTAAAATAGTAAAAGTAATGCTAATTACCTCTTAGTCAAGTTGTGAGGATTACCTGGAATGCTGCATGGAAATAACTTACCACGCTGTATAACACTCAAAATGATACCAATTTCAATAGCAACTTAAAATATAGATTTACTTTGACAGCTCCGGAGAGTGCATTCTTAGAAAATTTCTATAAGATATATCTGTAATTAGGGTAAACTATTTAAAAATATTTTTGAAGATGTTTCCCAGCTCTTTGAATTGACAGCTCAAAGTTTATATGGTACAAGGCTAGTTAGTTGTACTTGCAAACTCAGGATAGAAGTTCAATGATAATCATTTGGAGGAATAAATGGTTTCCCAATTTTGACAAGGTGATTGTCTATGGATTATGCTTCTCAGGAAATAAATTTAAATGATAAGGTCTGCAAAACATTGTATCAACAGAATTTTCCATATCCATACTTTATGACCTATTGACAAAATAATTTTTTAAGTGACTGAGGCTTGAAGAGTTTGAGAAATTGACCTATCAACCTAAAATAACAACCAAAACAAAATTCAAAAGGCTCATTGGTTACTGAATAAAAATGAATGAGGAAATAGCCACTTCTGAGCTAAAAGTTCAAAGACAGTTAAACTGACTATTCTTGGTTTCCCTTTTCAAAACCTCATTGCAACATTTTAGATTTTTGTTTCCTTCTTGTTTATTTCTCCAAGTCAATCTAAAGAGCTCCCAAATTAAACCATTCTCAACACAATTTCCCAATCCCAAGTACAAACCAACCAAATATTTCTTAGAAATGTTTACCATGATTTTTTTTAATTTACACAAAAATACATTGAGCACACTAAAAGGATGGAAGCAAGCACTGTTAATAGACATGCAGAGTAGCTTATAATATTCAAATGGTGTTCTTAATAAAGCAGTCAACTCATGACAGAGCCCAGCGTTCTTACTTATACACTATTGATCTGCCCCTCACATCCTCTCAACTTTCAAGAATTTATTCATTCATTCATTCATTCAAGTGTTTATTAGTTTATTTACTGAGCTGTTCATCTATTCATTTATTATGTATTGAATTAATTGAAGGTATGCTTCAGGTGTGCTTTTGACATAATTCATTATTCTTGCCAGGATATCAAACAATTCTAGTTTATTCACTGGAGTGCTCTTAGATCTCAAAGTCAGCATCTAATTCATGCAGATGTAGTTCTCCATTTACATGAAGCAGAGAGTAGAAGTTTATGCATACACTATCTGCTAAATATGTATGTGTAACAGCTTGAAGTCTATCCTTTGTCTCCGTTTTTCTCTAGAAACACCATACAGACAGACAGACACACACACACACGCACACAAAGAGAGAGAGAGAGAGAGAGGGAGAGAGAGTTCACTAAACATAATGAGAAATCATACCTTTTAGAAAAACTTTTGAGAATCCAGAATCTTTGCCACACTTTCCCCTATAAACAAAGGAGCTTGTGTAGTGTCATCAGTTTAATGTGCTTTAAAAAGAATCAATGAAGTTCCTTAACATGGCTGTTGAGGTAGAGGAAAAACACAATATATGAATATACAAGTCCACATACTGGTGCAAGAAGAAAAAATATAGATTTACTTCACGTAAATCTATGTTAGCCATAGTAACCCATTCTTAGCTTAATATCTGTCTTGGATTATTGGTGAAGATATTGGGGTAGAAACTATTAACAGTGGAAAAAATCTATGATAACTGTCTCTCTTCTCTGCTGAAGATATTTATCTACTTAAAATGCCTTAAAACTGTTTTAGTTATGCTGTAACATGAACAGAGTTTGCCATCAGTATCTACAGTTTGCATTTAAAGATAATAGGAAAAAAATTATAGGCAATTATATGTGACTTGTCTGGTTACAAAGAGTAAATATCCTTACAAAGTGCAGCTGAAAGAGCTAGTTAATCAAAGCACAGAAGTATTACTGTCTGAAACTCCATGATTTTCACCATATTTTCTCTTATTTCTCACATAACTTTCATAATATGTATATGCCTATTCTTTGAGTTCGATATAATTATTCCCAACATATAAATAAAATCATTGAAACTTTGAATATTTATGATTAGGATGTTCAGAGCTAACTCCAACGATATTAAACCATCAAAAAACCCACTTAATGGTTCTGTCAGCAAGTTTCCAATAGGAAACTTAATAAATAAGTTTAAATTTAATAGTAATTAAAACAGGAAACTTTTAAAAAAAATTATTAATCATAGGAAGGATTTGGAAAATTGGTGATTGACTATTAAGCGGTAAAGAAAACTCTAAGGAAAACAAAAGTAGCAGCTAGAGGAGAAGCCACTATCTCTAGGAATGACAGAGTAACAAAGAAAGAAAAGAATCTGTAAATGAGCCCCTCTGTTGAATGCTGGGACTCAGACCTCTTTGGATAGAGCTCTAACACACACCAGGGGATGGTGGAGAAGTTCACAGAGAGCTTCACTGGGAAAGTGGCTGGGAAATAATCCTCTGGGAATGCAAAGGGAGGCACAGTAGAGAGAGGTCAGATACTACTGGCTGCAGCCAGGCAGGAGCTGTTCACAGAAACTAAGAAGTGCTTCTCTTCCAGTGTCCCTTCAGTCTTCTGTCTTGATAAAGTTTACGGTTTTGCCAGCTAGCAAGGGAGGAAGGTTCCAATATCATAAGCAGAGCCACAAAATGTGGCTTTGTAGCTGAGAAGAGTAGAATGATACCTGGCACATTGATATATCAAGAACATTCAGATGCATTGCATCATTTATTTTTCACAAATAAAAGGTTGATTTTTATTCCATCATGAATGAAGTCACTTAAAAATAATTTTATGTAATTATTTAAGAAAGATGGTGCAAGATTAAATATTTTCTCTATTACTACAAAGAATAAAATTTATAATCTGGGAATTGAGATGATAGAATTTAGCACCAGACTGTTCAGATATAGTTTTTGACTGTTAAGTGTTTGGGTAAAATATGACAGGAAAAGTATTCCACATGCTTGTATTTCTGCTACCTCATTAAACAAAGAAACAAATGTAAAAAGTGGAACTTGCTCGTCTATTATATTACCTCATATATTTCTTATGGAGTTTAGATTAGAAGGTTATTTCAATGAACATAGACATATACATAGCTGACACATAACATGATGATCATTTCTAGATTGTTCTTTTATTACTGTATATTACTGAGTTACTTCTCTCATTAAAAGATCCTAAATATATCTAGGATAAGGAACAAAAAGCTGTAAGAATCCTGGGAAGAACATCAATCACATACAAAAAATAACCAAGCTATACTCAGAGTACATCCCCCAAAATATGGAATACAAAACTGTAGAATGACATGCAGTTTCCGTAAGCAAGCTGGCTCTTTCTTATTCATATCTATATAAGCAACAGAAAAATAAGACAAAAATTCTGTCCCTGCAAAGTTCATCTACTCCTAAATGTATATGTCTGAAGACAAAAACCCAAGCACCTCCTATTTGAAAGAAAATATTTTTATGATGCTTATTTTGTTTTTCTTGTTATAAATCTAATAAGGGTCATCTTCCATGTATGTTGGAGACTGGTTCATGGAACACCCATGGATTCCAAATTTCACAGTCCCTAATATAAAATGGCATAGTTGTCTACATGTAACCTATGCACATCACCTACTTTGAGTCATCTCCAGCTTGCTTCTAATGTAAATGCTGTGTAAATAGTTGCTAAACAGCATTGGTGAGGGAATAATGATAAGAAAAAAGTCTAAACATGTCCACTGCAATATTTTATACAAATATTTTTATCCATAGTGTGTTAATCTGCAGGAGCAGAATCCACAGACAAAGCCGGTCAGATGTATGTAGTTTTCTGTTGAAAGACAGATAAAAGTTTAATGATCATAAAAATCACTCATCCATTTACCCAGAGAGAAAAACACAGATTTATTCCCTTGTAGTTTCTTCTCTATGTACATATTTATACCTAAGTCTTTAGAAATATATCTTTTAAAAATTGGTACAATGCTATCTAACCATTTTTATCCACTTTACCTAGAATAAAATTTAAACATACAATTCTTTTATTTCTTCAGGTACTGGCCCTTGAACTCAGGAGCTCATGCTTTCTAGGCATATGCTCCATGACTTGAGCCACTCTTATTTTTCACATAAAGTATTGCTTTTGCCTGGGTCCAGTCTCAGACCAAGATCCTCTTACCACTGCCTCCTGCCTAGAGAGGATTAGAGGCATGTGCCATGCTCAGCTTGTTCATTGAGGAACAATTCAACCATGGTGGTGAATGTTGTTTGTATCAGAAGTTTTTCCCCATTTTTCATGATAGAATAATATACCACCTTATACAGACTTTTTTGTAGACATATATTTTCACTCTATGGGATAAATTCTTAGGATTGGACACATGGTAAGTGAATGACTAAATTTTAAGAAACTATGAAACTGTTTCCCAAAGTGTTTGGCCCATTTTGCACCCTAATCAGCAACATGTAAGAAATTCAGTTCTTCTTCATCATTTGTAATCATTGCTGGTTTGATTTTAGCCAATTTAGTGCACATGAGTCATATTTTATTGTAGTTTGAATTAGCATTTCCCTGATAACTAATGATGTTAAACATTTTTTCATGTTTTTTAGAATTTTTATATCTGTTTTGGAGCATCACAATATTCTTCCAGTTTTTAATTGGATGCTAGTCTTTTATTATCTCATTGTAGGTATTTTTTACACATTAATGGCATAAGTCTTTTGTCAACTTATTTTTTTTATTTTATTATTCATATGTGGATACAAGGCTTGGGTCATTTCTCCCCTACTCCCTCCCTTACCACCCACTCCGCCCCCTCCCTCTCCCCCCCACCCACTCAATTCCCAGCAGAAACTATTTTGCCCTTATTTCTAATTTTGTTGTAGAGAGAGTATAAGCAATAATAGAAAAGAACAAGGGTTTTTGCTGGTTGAGATAAGGATAGCTATACAGAGAGTTGACTCACATTAATTTCCATTTTGTCAACATATATATATATATATATATTGCAAATATTTCTTCCCAGTCATAGGCTTGCCTAATTATTTTTATTGGTATGGTCTTCTGAACAGTTTTCACTTCTCATCAAATATAATTCATCATATTGTTTTATTTTATGATCAGAACTTTTATGATCCCTCAATTTCTTCTTACTGCAGGACTGCAAATCTATTCCTGTGTTTCCCTCTGGAAGTTTTATTTTTACTTGTAAATTTATGATCCATCCTGACTTAGTGTGTGCAGTATAAAATGAAGTCATGATTTTTTTTACATTGTTTTTGCACTTCATTGAGTGGGTTTTTTTTTATTTATATTTTGTTATTATTGTACTGGGAATACATTGTGACATTTGCAAAAGTTCTTATAATATATCATAGTTGGATTCATCCCCTCCATCATTCTCTTTTTTTACCCCCTCACCACCATTTCTGGAATAGTCATGATTCTTTTATTCCTCTACATATAACCAATTGTTCCTACACCTTTGTTGAACAGACTTTCCTTTCCCTCTAGAATTGTTTTTATTCTCTTATCAAAATAGTTGCACCATAAAAGTAGGAGCCTATTTCTGGATACTCTATCCTATGCTATTGTTCATTTTTCTTAATTCTTTCACCAATACCATGTTTTTTTGATTACTATGGCTCTGCCATAAATTTTAAAGTCATGTAAGTATGCCTTCCAAGTTTGATCATTTTTCAAGATCACTTTGGGTATATATGTGTGCACTGTATTCCATATCCATTGTAATTATCTTGTCAATATATTAGAAAAACAAGTAACTTTAACTAGAGTTTTCCTTGTAATTTTACTGATTCTATCAACTTGAAGAGAACTGACCTTCAACAATACCAATTCTCCACATAAATCAAGTATTTTATTATATTAATTATCTATAAGACTTCTCCCAATAGATCACTTTGAAATGAATGGAACTTCTGTAGGAAATACTTGGTGAATTGGTAGATTCCTTTTGTTCCCTAGACTTATATAGATTTTTTAAAATATCACACCAGTCCAAACTCCATTTAAAAAAAAATCTTTGATGGTCTCTTTAATCATAGAATGCAAGTCAATAACAAAATGATTTTTCCTAACACCCTGTCAATCAAGAGATCAGGATGTTGTTGCTTGTGTTCAAGATTCATTTCTTTCTTTTTTTTAATTTTCTCTCTTTCTATTTTATTGCTTTTACATTTACTTACATGTGTATACATTGTGCCACCTTCTCCCATTTTTCTACCCCTCTCACCTCCCATCCTTCTCATCTCCCACCCTTGTCACCTCCCCCAACCCCTCCATTTCCAGGCAGAACCTGTTCCATCCTCCTCTTCTCTGATTTTGTTGAAGAGAAAACATAAGAGATAATAAGAAAGACAGCCTTTTTGCTAGTTTAGTATAAAGATAGCTGTACAGAGAGATTCCTAGTGTTGCTTCCATGCACTTGTGTATGGCAATCCAAACTCCATTTTTAAGGATTATTAATACCTTCACTATTTTAATTTTTACCTACTGTGGTTGGTAGCTTCCTCCTCCCACTGATTTGCAAAAGATGAAAGCCAGGGTTTGCCATTTTTTAAAATTTCAGCTTATTACATTTTAAATTTTTTTTTGGTCACAGTTCTTGGATTTACTTAAAAACATTGTACTTTTGTGCAGTATCCAGCTTGCTGTTGTTGCAAGGATGTGTTTTCTTTCAATTTCCTGCATACTATGGGGAATCTGAAGTACCATTGACATTTTAACATGAACCTTTCCCTGTGTTGTTAAGTATTCTTTAAAAACACACATATTAAATGCCTGCATAATAATCCATCCTATAGCTATATATTAATTTGCCAAACACATCCTCAATTTGTAGACATTTAGATTGTTTAGATTTTGCCTTATGAAAATATTCAGATTAATTTTCTAAAATCAGTTAAATATTCATGTGCTGCTTTACCTTACTCCAAATTACTGCATTTATATCAATTTAAATAATGAGGCATTATGTTTACCTATCAAAATGCACATCTAAGTGGTTGACTATACTCCCATACACCACTGTTAGAAACCCAAATTGATAATAACCTTAATTTTGCCCTTTGAAAGCAAATTTAGCAATATCTACCATATTTATTAAAGTCAAGTGCCCCTTAATATGTAACACACATGCCTGTGGTTATTTATTGCATTAGTTTTCACAGTGGAAAAATTCCAGAAGTGACCTAAACACCCAGAAGTAAGAGACTAACTAAATGGGATAAAGTGTACCTGTACAACAATCATTGAGAGGATTAACTCGACTTTCATATGCTAACAGAAATGGATTTGCAACACTGTTTAGTTAAAAAAAATAAAAAAGAAAATGTGGGTAACAGACACCAAAGCAAAGTAAGATAGAAGAAATAAGTTCCAATGCTTCACAATAATCTATTATATATTGTATGAAGATCTAGGAGAGAGGAATTCAAGGACTCCAAACAAAGAGATGACAAGAAGAAGGAAATACAAAATAGTGCACACTGTATGCATGTTTGTAATATCACACTGAACCCAATTAATATGTGCAATTAATAGGTTTTCAAAAAATAAAATGTCTTAAAATAATGAAAAGAGACAATAAGAAAATGTATTTTTTAAAGTGGAACATTAGATATATAGTACTCTCATTTGTTAAAAAATGAACTATATGATTTCATGTATATGTACATGTACACAAATAGGTGTTTTATGCATATATAAACACATATACATGTGTTTGGATATGTGGGGAACATTTCAGGACACATGAAAATCTTTCAATCAGTTGTCCATGTTAAAAAGGACTGGATGCCTGTCTAGGAGAAATGTTCTATTTTATGTACAAACCCCTCATGCTGCATGAAATGTTGAACATATATTATATATATATATAAATAGTATAAATGGTTTTTTCTTATGATTTTATATTGCATTTACAGGTAAATATTTCATTCACTTAAAATCCATTTTGAGTAAAGTGAAATGGAGCTCTTCAAAATAATTTTTAAATTATTTTGATTTGTTTTGAAACATCTGAAAATTTCTTTCATTTTGTTACTTTTTACTAAAAACTATTGTTTGGATTGAATGTTTATTTTTATTTCACTAGAAATAATGTTGATTTCTCTGGAACTGAAGTTAATAACTTAATTAACAATAAGTTAGTATGACTTTGTATATTATAATTTGGTGGGAGACAGGTGGACCATATGACATTATCAGGTTCTTACTTCACCCTTTTTCCATCAATTTTTGTTTTTGTATTTATTCTTCTGATTAAATTCATTTCTTTAATTTTAGCTGTGCTGTTGTTTGAACTCAGGGCCTTAAACTTTCTAGGCAGGTGCTCTACCACTTTAATCATACTCCCAACCCTCTATTGCTTTAGTTATTTTTCAAGTAAGGTCTTGTGTTTTTAACTAGGGCCAGCCTCAACTGTGATCCTCCTACCTGTGGCCTCCCACATAGCTGGGATCAGAAAAATATGTCACCACATCTGTCTAAATGATTGAGTTGGGGTCTTTCTAACTTTTTACCTGAGCTGGCCTCCAACTAAGGCCAAGTGTGAGCTGCCAGACCTGTCCCTGGAATTATCTTTTATATGCTCCTGATATATTTTAGTAGTTTTCCCAGTGAAGAGATATTAATCACTTTCTTTATCTGAGAAAATTTTAACTATAACAAAATGTTTGTGTACATACATAAATAACAGAAACTTTATAAATAGAATTGTCCCCCATTCGATCTATATATGTTGTGTAAACAGACAAAAACACATTATACATAATGTTCTACTGTGTCATGGTACATAATGTTTTAATGAAGAATGGTGAGAGTTGCTTTTTTTTTCTTATTTGCAATTTTTATAACTTTTAAACTCAAAAATGTATCAAAGCATTTTCAAATGTCTTTATGAACGTTTGATTTTTTTCCAATCTCAACCCTATTTCAGGCCAAAAATTTCATCTTTTCTTAGATTTAAGTTTTTATTTCCTTGCTATCTTTCTCTTTCTTCCTCAGAAAAAGTTACATGTCTTTGTCATACCTCTGCACCTCATACCCATCATTATCTAGGTCATCTTTTTCATCTTTGATTTTGCTCCTGCAATATGAAAACTTTTCAAATTTTTCTGCATTTCATTGTATGAATTTAATTTTATGTGATCTTTACTGACCCAAATGATTTTTCATTTTTTTCTATTGAATTTTATATTTTCACCCAACCTATTTTAGCTTCTGCCTTTTCCATTCTTCATTTCATCCTATTACCTTCTGAGAAACACCTACTCCAAGTTCATAGAAGTTCTCCTCCTGAATCATTTGAACACACTAAGATTTATACCTTGATTTATGATTTTCTCAGGCATTTCACATTCTATACATTTAAACTAAATTTTAACTAATATGTGAAAACATTTAAAAATTGTGTGTAATTATGGGTACCATGTGATATTTTGATATATGTACAAACTGTGTGATGTTTAAAACAGGTTAACCATATTATCTTTCCAAACATTTATTATTTATTTATGATGAAAACTTTCAATATATTTTTTCTGGCTTTTTGAAATATATAGACCATTATTCTTATCTATTTTCAACCTCCTGTGCAATATCACACCAAAATGTCTTGCTCGTATTTAACAATAACACCCATTATTGGCATTTCCACATCCCTTTACCTTATCCCTCCCCAGCTTATTTTAACTACCATTCTGCTCTTAACTTTGATGAGATTGACTTCTTTAGAATTTTTAGCTCTTTCAGGATAAACTAATTTTAAGAGTTATGCTATCAATGGTAATTGATAATTCAATTGTAATAATTGTAATTGAATTGTAATAATTCAATGGTAATTGGTAATTCTGTACTAACCTTCACATATCCTCTCTTAGTCCTGTTTTTCCTCTTCATACCATTCTTTTGTGTTCTCCATCTTCAAACACACACACATGCACAAAGACATTTATGAGAAACTCACAATATTCTGTGCTTTTACTTTTTTACTATTTTGATAGGAAGTTAATAAAACCTATCAGAAATGTGTATCCCATTATTTTTTAACCAGAAAGTTTCTTTACTATTATGCCTCATTTTTTTCTGAATCAAATTCACAGAAACCCTAGAGCTCTTTCATTTATTCCACTCTTTCATCAAAGTTATATATCTAATCTAATTTATATTTAAAGATATAGATGATCTACAATGAAGTACCCAGTAAAAAACATCACTTTACTTTTCATATTGAGAGGTAGATCATGTGAACTCCTCTTCAATGCATACTTCCAGGGTGAGTCAAGGGGTGGGGAGTCTACATTCAGCTTATTAGTCAGGTGTTTACACACTCCTCTTTGCCCCAGACAGTTCCAGCCTATGCTGTGTGTTGGCATAATTATTAATAGTCCTGCTTTCATTCTCTAAAGTTCTCTGGTTTGCATAGTAAGTTACCTCATCATCCTACATAAGACTATGAGATAGGATTGAAATGAGTCATATATGCATAAAGGCCTCATTCATACTTCCTTAATATCCTGACAAAATTTTAATGGGACAAGACAAGAATAAGAGGAAATTATGCTTAATGATATTCACCTACAGTTCATTCACTAATACTTTAATCCTAGTCAAATGATACCTGAAGAGCTCATGCCATCTACAATGTCCAAAGGAGATTGCTAAATCCTAATCGTTGGCCCCATATTTTATGTTTGCTAGTTAATTATGTATTTATTCTTTAATTGTAAGAATCTTAGATAGGCCCCTTTGGTCCAAAGATTACAGATCAGATGACTGATATATATTTCAAAGCCTCACCCTTTCTGTCTCTGAGGGTCCTCTCATAGTCCACTTGCCGTCATGCACAAACAGCCTACCTACTGCAGCCATACACTGTGCCCTCACCTGTCAACATGTGAAAGAGCTAATCCCTCTCAAAACTTATCACCCAGCTCATGAAATAGTGGATGGGACTTTTAAATTAGGTCAGGATAAGTAATGTCCCAAATAATGTGAATCTATAGAGTCAGCAGAATTGATTATTACTAACTTTTGTTCTTGGAAATGTTACTTCAATCCTCCACAGTTTTCTTTCTAAGGAATAGTGAAAGCGCCAATGTCTTGGGCTATCTGTGAAAATAAGAGAAAATAAATGTAAATATCTACAGAAACAGCTGGCACATTCCCTTTATGAATTCCAGATATTATTAATTAAGGGGAAATTAAAGGAAAAAGAAAGATTTGCTACCTTTTCTGGAATTTAAAAATAAAAATTTTATGACTATTTTTGGAGCAGTTTTTGCTTTGTAGCAAAACTGAGTAGAAGGGACAAAGATTTCCTACTTACCTATTTCCCACAAGCATAGTTGCAGTTGCCCCTATTATAAAATCCCCCAACAGAATGGTACAGTTTTTACAATTTTGATAAAACTACATTGACACTCCTTAACCACATGAAGTCTATAGTTTATGTTAATGTTCACTCTTGGTATTAAATATCCAATAGATTTACCAAATATATAATGATACACATCCACCCTTATAGTGTCACACAGAAAGATCCTCTGTATTCCACTTATTCATCCTCCTTTAAACCCTGTAAAGAAATAAGTTTTTGTACAGTTTTTCATTGCCTAGAAAGTCATAGAGTATACAGTATGTGTATTTTTCAGACTGGATTTAACATATGTGTAAGTTTTATCCATAGTTTGATAGCTCATTTGGTTTTTATCACTGAATAATGGTTTGTTTTCTGATTATACCAGAGCTTATCCATTCACCAAATGAGATGCTTGGAAGCATCTCAGTTGCTTCCAAGTTTTGGCAGTTTTGAATAGAGCTGCTGTATATATATATGTGCAGGTTTTTGAATGGAAACAAGTTTACAGCTCTTTGGGGTAAATGCCAAACAACTTAATTGTTGGATCATGTAGTTTTGTAAATAATCACTAAGCTGTCTTCCAAAATGGTTCTCCCATTTTGCATTTCCACAGCAGTAAATGATGCTTCCTCTTGCACTACATCCTAATCAACACTTGGTGCTATCAATGTTCTTGATGTCAACCCTTCTAGTAGGTGTGGAGTGGTACCCCACTGTTATTTTAACCCTCATTTCCCTGATGACATATGATGTGGACCACCTTTTTATATGCTTAGTTGACAATTGTATATCTTCTGTAGTGAAGTATTTATTAAGTTTCTTGGCTCATTTAAAATTTTTTACCTCAAAGTACTTTTAAATCAATATTTAAAAATATTAAAATTCTACATACAAATGAGTACCATGTGATATTTCAATACAAACATACTTTGTGCAATGTTCAAATGAGATTAAATGTACGTATTTTCTCAGTCATTTGTCACTTCTATATGATGAAAACTCAGAATCCTTTCTCCTAGCTTTCTGAAATATACAGCAGATTGTTATGATCTATATCCACCATTCTGTATAAAAGCATACTAGAACTTCTTGCTCTTAGCTAACTATAAATCAATACCAGGTGATCAATATTTCCATCAGTACCTCTCCCTACATTCCCCAGACCTTGGCAACAATCATTCTACTCTCAACTTATATATATATATATATATATATATATATATATATATATATATATATATATTTGTTTGTTTGTTTGTTTTTGGATTCTACATAGGAATGAGATCATGTAGTATTTGTCTTTCTGTGCCTGGCTTATTTCACTTAACATAATGATCTTCAGTTACAACTGTGTTATCACAAGTAATAGGATTTCATTCTTTTTATAGCTAGATGTATTCCATTGCATGTAAGTGCCATAAATTCTTCATCCATTCATCAGTTGATGGACACTTGGATTATTTCTATCTCTTGACTACTGTGAATAGTGCTGTAATAAACATGGGAGTGCAGATGTCTCTTCAACATACAGATTTAATTTCCTTTGGATATAGCCAGGAGTAGGATTGCTGGAACATAAGCAGTTCTATTTTTAATTTTTTAAAGAACTTCCCTACTTTTTTTCCATTATTGCTGAACTAATTTACATTCCCACCAACAGTGTGCAGTTGTTCCATTTTCTCCACGCCTTCACCAGCTGGCCCATTTTTTAAATGAGTTGCTTGTTTTCTTATTGTTGAATTTTAGGACTTCTTTGTTTATTTTGGATAACAGCTGTTTGTCAGATATATACTTTGCAACTTTTTTTTCCTGGTCTATGGGTTATCTTTTTATTATCTTATCATGTCTGACACAGAGTGAAAAATTTTAATTTCAATGAAGTTCATCTTGCCCATTCTTTCATTCCTAAACTATGCCATTAGTGGTATATCTAAAAAGTCACTGCCAAATTATACAGCTTTTCTCCTACATTATCTTAAAGGAACTTTATAGTTTCATGTTTTACATATAGTGTTGTGATTCTTTTTAAGTTAATTTTTGTGATGGTTGTAACTTCTGCATCTAGCCTCACTTTCATGTGTATGTCCAATTGTTTTAACACAACTTGTTGAAAAGAGAAATGTTTCATTTGTTGTTTCTCCCAGCTTTATTAAGATATAATTGACATATAAAATTTATATGAATTTGTGGTGTACAATATGATGTTTTATGTATACATTGTAAAATGATTAAGTCAAGTTACTTAATTTATCCATCAACATAAAAGAGAAAAGTTTTAGTTTTTTTGAGCATGGAAGTATGGAATTTATTAAAGCAAGCAAGACAAAAAGAAGCGTAGCTCATGTCAGGTGAGGGAGATCCTGATAGAGGGATGCTGAAAAAGTTTTAATATTAATGAATAAAAAAGAAAGTGAAACAGATGAATTCTTTGATGATGCCTATCCTTTATGTCAGGATTGTCTTCAGCCTCCAAATGATAGAGCCAAGAAAGTAGATGAGGGAGTATAATCACAGTGGAATGCATACACTAATAGGCATACTAAAGGAGCACTTAGAATTTTGAAATTCCCTAATCAGCCAAATTCTATTTCTAGTTATCAAGAGCTCTAAGAATGTGGATTACTAAGTGGACCTAAACTCATATGTCAGTTTTATTTCAAAGGGAAATCTTTAACAATAGTATGACTTTTTAATATGGCACTGGCTTTATGCTGTTAAATTTTCCTTATTAAGCTTTGAATAAGACACAGATCCCAACATGTGAAGAAACCAGTACTCAATTTCAGAAGCAAGTTGAAAAAGTAAGGTGGCACTGTTTTCATTCAGTTAAGCACAAACTGTACAAATATAAATGAATGTAGCTGTGACTTGTCAGTATCATTTGTAAAACAAATGTATTTGAATGAGCTATAGATACATGAATCAAAATGTTGTATTCTATAGATCAAGTAACCCCCATTCAATTTGCAATATAAATGCTCAAACTGAATCTATTTCCTCTCTGCCTGTATTCCAAATCACTAGTCGTATTTTTTATTGTTTCTGATTTACTGTTAAACCATCTATTGAGTTCTTAATTTCTGATTTTGTATTTCTCAATTCTAGAAGGTCTATTATTATGTCATTTTAATTTTTTCACGAAACTCTCCATCTTTTTAAATATTGTTCTATTTTCTTAAATATTTAAATCAATATAATCATTTTAAAGTTATTGTTTGCTAATTTAAACATCTATGATACCTGCTTTCACTCTCTGTAGATTATCATGACAATGTTCTTTCTCATTTCTTGACTGATAGTTTTATAACTATTTATCTGGCCACTATAGAAATCAATATGGAAGTTCCTTAAAACACTAAAAATAAGACTCCCACATGATCCTGCTATACCACTCCTAGGCATATATCCAGAGGAATATATTCCAGAGGAATGTAAGTCTGCATACAATAGACACACCTAGTAAATAGTGTTGCATGTTTATAGCAGAACTATTTATAATAGCCAAGCTAATGGATAAGGATTTTATATCTACATCTATATATCTATATCTATGTATACAAATAATACAATGGAGTATTAATAGAGTATTCAATGGAGCCAAAAGAAGAATGAAATTATGTAACTTTCAAGAAAATGGAAATCATCAAGTTAAGCAAAATAAGTCAGATTCAAAAAAAAAATACTGCATTTTTCTCTTATATGTGAGTTGTAGCTATTAAAAACACATGAAAGTCAAATGGAAATTATTTGGGGGTAAAGGTTCTAGTGGGAAGACAGGGGTGATAACAGAGGATAAACATGACCAAAGGACATTGCACACATGTATAAAAATGTCATAGTGCAACACATTATTTTGTACAATTAGCAAAAGCTAATAAAAAGGTCAAGCATTGCATATTCAGAAACAAGAAGGAAAAGCTTCAGATGGTGTCACTTTACCAAAGAGGTTCAACCTTCCCTCTGTTAGGCAGATGGAATATAAGGGGAGACAGGGGCTGACCACTATAATTTTGGGTTTCATTGAAAATCTTTAGATCCTTTCCTTCCAACTCTGAGATAACAAGAATCTCTGCTTGATTCTTTCAAGGTCCTTGGCTTCTATATTTGGCCTCACACCCAGTGAAAATTCAGAGTTTGCTGATTATCTTGAGAGGGTGATTGGCTATGTTTGAGATAAATCTAATCACCAACTTTACCATCCCAATTTTGATAGATGCCAAAATTCATTGCTGGTTTATCTGTGTTCTGTCAGGGGCCAAGATAGAATCCTCAGCCTCTAGCTAAGCCAGACTGCCAAACACCTCCAGGGACAAGGCAGTTGTTGCAGATTATTTTTATTTTTATTTTTTTGAGTGCGACTGGGGTTTGAACTCAGTGCTTCAATCTTGCAAAGCAGGTACTCTACTGCTTGAGCCACACCTCCAGTCCATTTTTTGCTATGGTTATTTTGGAGATGGGATGTTGCAAACTATTTGCCCAGTGCGGCCTTGAGCCAAGATTCTCTCTATTTGAACTCCCAAGTAACTTGGATTATAGACATGAGCACCAGCACCTGGCTATTGCAGATTATTTTGGAGTTAATTCAATTCATTTCTTCATTTGAGGATATCAGCTACTAACTATCCTCCTCATAGACGCTTGTCTGCTGAGCATTAGAAAAACATGAGTTATTCCACTTTGCTTTTCTGTGTTTGGGCTTAAAATTGTATCCTGCTATCTATGAGATTTTAGAACATAGTGGGTATGTTGGGGAAAAACAGAATTTGAAGTCCCTCTACTCTGCAATTTTATCATGCCAGATTCAGGTCATGGCCAAAAAAACTTCTACTGTTTTTCTGTCTTCCAGAAGCAATATTCTTCTTGAGCCAAGCTTAAGTTCACTATTTGCATCCAAAATTGGCAAGTATTTCTAGAATAAGCTTTAAATCTTTAGTTTAGGTTCTTCTCTTTCTTGAATTTTGCTCCCTTTGGTTCTTATTGGTTTGGTTGACCCCTGATGCCTAGTATATATTATCTCTGTGACTGATCCAGGGTTTCTAATTGCTGTCTGTGGGAGCACAGACCTGACATTAATTACTCCATCCCATAAGAACAACTCATGTAGGTTTCAGTTGATTCCTGCACACTTTTTAATAGGTGCAGATGAGGTATCTAGTATGATTTAGATAGAGAGTAAAGTTTTCCATTTGAACGCTAAGTTCTTGATACAAGGAATTGCCTTATGGATCTTTCTACCTATAAACTTATACATCTATCACCCATCCATCCATTGATCCATTAGTCAATCCTGTTTACAGTAATTCCATGATAATGATAATGGATTATATCACAGAAGACAATTGGTATCAAAGCTGTGTTGACATCTTGTGTTAACTCAGCATTGTCCAGTTGAACTTCCAGCAGTGACAGAAACATTCTATAGCTTCACTAATGAGTACCACAAGCTAAATATGGAGACTGAATACTTGAAATGCACCTACTACAATTGAGGAACTGAATTTTTAATGTTATTTAATTTTGATCAATTAAAATTTAAGTGTTCACATGCCCATATCATACTGGGCAGTACAACTCCAGACGGATTATATTGGTTCCTAAGCCTGGAAAACCTTGTGGAGTATTCAGGGAGACAATTTCAGAAAACATTTCTTAGAGTTAAGAAGCTGCACTGTCACTTCTTGACCTACTTTTTAAATAGAAACCGATATTGTATAGGGAGAAAAATGCATATCCTCATCTTTATTACTAAATAATATAGTAAATAGCCTACTTGTAAGTATTTTGTATGAAATAAAGAGTATATAAATAAGGTACTTTCCTCAAGTTGGAGAGCATTTTCCTTTTTTTATTTGGGTTTGTTGTGTGCAGCTGGATGCACACAGGAACACCACACTATATACAATGAAAAGCTGTTATTTTATATTTACTAAGAATGCATTTGATGTTGGCATTGTGGAACTAAGTGGCAATCCTAGTTGACTTCCCCTCTCTTCCCCTGAGTCAGGCTGACAGGATGTGCTGAGTAAGCAGGGTGGCAGCAAAGGATATTTAATATGATTCTCTCCGGAGCATGTGAGGTGACTCCTTCTCCTCCTGCTCTTCCTCATGCCAAATGATTTAAAGCAAGTACTAATGGCCAGGAGTCATAGTCTAAGTGTATTCTTTATTACCTCCAGAACTCCTCACTCCTCTTCCTTGACTTTTTCAACCAAAAGAGCAATTCCTTTATTTATATAAAAGCTAGAATTCTGCTTTTGCTTTATATAAGGAGTCTCAAAAAGCAAACCAATATTTTACATAGCTAAGAACATTGTGTGAAATAAAAGCAATGACCCTCTTCCCAATAGAATAAATTGGAATTTTTCTACCTACTTTTTCATATTTTTGGCCCCTTAAATGATTGAAATTATTTTAAAAGTGCAGGTAACTCAAGGGATTTATTCCTCTGCTTCCTCCTCAGTGCTGGTTGTGTTTTTAGTTCTTGTTGGAAAGTTCAAAATTGGCTTAGTGGTCGTGGCTGCAGAAGGACTTTTGATTGACTGCACATGTGTTAAAGCCATGCATACATTAATTACCAGGACACTGTGAAGCAGCAGGCCCTCAGAGACACACTTATGAAAAGAGTGGTTGACTCAGGCCCCACCTATACAGAGCTCAGTTCCTAAAAATAGGTGTCAAGTTGCATCCTTTAGACACATGGCTAAAATAAATTCAGCCGTCCTATCTCCTTTCTTCATAGACCCTTTGGTGGAGCTGGACTCCACTCTACTGATTGCTTTCAGGGGACTGGGAAATTTGCTGTACATGGAACAAGGGAGGAAACTACCCAGTGAAAAACTGTAAGGATATATGACATTTGTACAAACGTGGGGTTAAGTCTTTCACAAAAGGTATGTGTAGTATAGTCATTGATATGTGTGTGCTTACAAGGTTGTAAAATGTTCTTGCTAGTCACTAAAGATCAATGAAGATGTTAGGTCAAGTTTTCTTCATTACTAAAGAAAATACTCAGTTGGATTTTGTTTTGTGGTCATATTATTGCCTTATATTATGAAATTTAGGAGTTTATACATTAATCTCTGCAAAAAAGCATTTCTCATATTTAATATAGAAGAATATTGAACTCAACTTAATCAACAGTTGCAAGTTAAAAGTATAGTACAACCTACATCTAAAAAACTGAAAAATAATTTGTCATTTATGATTATAAATTGAATGAATATAGTAAGAAAACTGTATTTCATGGAATTTGGTGAGACAAAGGAAAAGTTTGAAATATTTTCAGTCATTGTGGCTTGCTTAGGGAAATAAAGGAAAATTATTCTTTTCCAGACTTAGTTTGATTTTGTAGTTCTTGCTCCAAACTATGGGCTCCAGCCATGGGCCCATCTCCTCTGGGAGTTTTACTGGAGTAAAGATTAAAGAATCAGGTTTTTACATGTTTTGCAGAATTAAGAAAAGCACTGCCAGTTGAATCTGCCAGCCCTAATTATAGTGACTACAAACTTAAATAGAGAAGACTGAGCTTACACTTTGAAGGTATCATGCCCTATATACTGTTTCAAATGGATTTTTTTCTGTCTTCGATTGCCTGTGAACACCTTAATTTGGTCCTGTTGTGCCTTAAGTGTTTAGATATTAAGAGGCTGATGTGATTTGGGAAAGACATTGTAACAGAATCTCCTAAGACACATCTAAAAGCAAGGACACTTTAAGATTACATAATGTAGAGTTTAAATTTAGCTAGCTGGTGCTGAACTGAAAGATATTTTATTTTTACCAGAGCTCTATTTGGTCACTGACAAGCTGTAGGTTGTTTGAATTATTTTAAAATTTTATGTGCAAGTGCCAAAGGACAAGTAAAATATTTACCTCAACTATATTCAGAGCCATGAATTTTTATATGAAAAAGCACCTGTTTAGGGTTTAGAAGATATAACTGGTGACTGGCAAAGGTACTGGGAACAAAAATTAGAAAGTACTGAATTTTATGCTTAAATATTTCTCTGCTCCTCTGCCTTGTCTTTGAGTATTTTTCCTTCTTACTAGCAACATAGAAACTAACAACTAGACCCATTTTTAAATGTCAGTCAGCATTTCAGATGTCTGCAATCTGGCACAGTGCCAGCTGTTTGGACTGAATGCTTCTGCTTTCATGGCGTATTAGGTATCTTGAAGGTACAGCTTCTCTCAAACACCTGAAAAATGAAAGTACACATTCTCTAATGATCACAGAGGGCTCTACTTCAGAACATGTTCTTGCAGAATGTCAGCCTCATGTCTTTTGTGATTACAGAGGAAGAGGAGGGTAGTCTTTCTTAGGTCTGCTTTTGGATAAAAAGTACATCGAGTTCATGGGTAATTTATTGTTGCTTACAGAAATAACTGCCCGCTATTCACTCACTTCCAGCATTCTGCCTCTCACTTTATATTTGCCACAACCAGAAAACTTCTGCACAGCACTGTTCTTTTCACTCGATACACATACCACTTATGATGAAATAATTTGGTGTTGGACTTCCCTGGTAACTTCAGTTCTGGTAATTAATATTGCACACTCATTCACATACTCACACAAACACTCATGCACACAACTCTGAGTTTTAAAAGGGACTGTTTTGTAAGGCCTGTTTAATAGGGAGTAGTCATGTCTAGATTCAGTAATTTATAGAGCAGGGTAAACACTTAATGAGTGCCTGGCAGTTAATTCCAAGATTTTTGATTGAGCAATCTGTGAGGGACAGAACTTAATTGGCATTACTCTGTCCTTTTTATTTGCTTCCCACATCCTCTTTTCAAAGTATTGGAGTTACATTTTGAAACCTAATTAAATTGCAATTTGTTTCTTCCTGTTTCTGAAATAAACACATGTTCATTCAAATCACACATTCACTTCTTGCAGAGTGGTGAGTAACCTCGGCCTTTTCTGATTCAGAAAAGACTTTTTTAGAACTGTAATTTATTCCATGTAGGTGCATGGTCCTTATATGACTGTGTGGTATGTTGTATTGTCTGTTTCCAATCACTACTTTGAATACCAAATGTTGTGTCTTTTCCAACAGCAAGCAATTCGCCAACACTAACTGGACATCCCACCATTCAATTCAGTTCTGACACTAACTCTCAGACTTGGCAAAGGCCCTAGTGGTTTTAGGCTCAGTCACATAGACTTCCCCTACTTCAGATAGGAAGAGCCCAGACCTATACACTTATGTCCTGCTGACTATTGACTGTCGCCCCCAATCCCCTCCTCAGGTCTGATACTTATTAGAATGGCTCACATGACTCAGCAGCATATTCCACTTATTACAAACTGATGTATTATAATGGGTACAATCTAGCTACAGCAAAATAGAAGAGATGCATAGGGCAAAGCAGACTGTGGGAAATGGGGAACCATAGAGCTGTCTTCTCCATGACACTTTGATGTGTTCAAGGTTAAACCAACACTCTTGAGAAGGAATCTCTGAAATTAAAGGGCTTATTGATCTGTTGCAGCTGCTAGCCAGAAAAAGGACCAGGTCCTGGGACGGATTCCCAGAAGTACCAACAGCAAGACTAGATAGCAGTTACAGAATTGTCTGCCAGACCTAGCCCTTAGGACATTTTTATAGTGAAAACTTGGGGAAGGGGCATGTAGGTTGTTTATACATAAAGCCTGCATTTGGCTTTAGATCAAAGGTGCCAGGATCATGCAGAACAGAGAAGGCTTTGGGGTAGGACAGCTCATAAAGACAGCTAGTGCTTTCTGGGTTGGTTGGGACTGTAAGCAGGATAGAAAGGCTCCTAAGGGGTCAGCAATATGGGGTTTGGGGTCAAGCTTTTTAACATCTATTCAGAAATGAAAAATAATCCTCTATCTGCTTCTGGCAATACTGTTAGCTGGTAACTTTTCTGATCTCTCTTCTCTGCTATTCTCTGGCCTTGGCAATTAAACTTAGGACATCTCGGACTTTTTCTCTTATGATCAGCTACCCAGAAACTAACAAAATCTATCATTTAGGTTTCATGGAGGAAATCAATCTGCAGTCTCTCTCCCCTTCTTAGAGGTAGGAGGTAGGGATGAAAGTGCTAATTCTCTCATCCTTGGATTCATTTTTGTGGCAAGCAGAACCAATTCTGAAGCCACTCCCGCTCCCCAATCCTACCCCACCTCACTTGTCACGAACTATTCCACTACTATATAAAAAAGGCACCATCGCCCAGGAGACTTTAAGGATTTCTGTGTCAGAAACCAGGAAGAAAGAGCAAATATTTGTTTTTGGTATATCATGAATGTCTACAATGTGGTCTTCTTCTTCTTTCAAATGCCATTTATAAACTCCAGATTAAAGATTTCATAGTATTTATTTTCCTAATCATTAGAATCCATCTCTCATGAATTTAACTAACCTGAGCATTTTTTCATTTGTACAATATAGTTAGTAAGGGCGTAAACTAGGCAATGAAAAGAATAAAGGTTTTCTTAAGACAAATCAGCAAATTCAAATATTTGATACATCAAATGACAACGGGTCTATATTTAATGACTTTGGGGACTTTCTGTCTCATTGATGGCATAAAAATAATCTGTGAGCTGCACAGTAAGTAATCTAAATTCCTGGTAGAGTAGTTGCACTTCTTAAAATATTACCAAAGATAAAAGTAATTATGACATAGATGACACAAAGCAAAGAACCTTAGTCATTATTTGCTTCAAGTCCTTTATGTTCTAGATGAAGAAAACAACATATTAGAACATTAACTAGTAGCTGATAGAGGGTTTAAGCACAGAGATCTAGCAACAAAGTCCACATCATTTTGTAAATCTTTGTGCCATAATATCAACTCACCCTCTCCCACATGACCTGGGAATCATTTCAAGGGAGATTTTGACAAAATCTTATTTTAACAGCCATAACCTTTTATTGTTTTTCATTTTGCATTTCATGATTTTCTTAAAATCAGAACAAATTTTATAAAAGAAAACCTGATCACATATTCTGTTAAAAGTCAAAGGATGATGACTGGCTTATTTGTAAATTTTACTAAATGTTTGTGATCATCTTCTTTGTTAGATGAGATCCCCTCCCTCAGCCCCCACTGTCTTGTCTTTGGACACTTGTCATTTTTCACTGCTTTTTTTGGCAAGCCCTCATGTGTAGCCCTTTAATGCTTTTATAATTGTACACAGGATATTTCCTTGTCTTGAGCACAATGATTTAGGTATGTCTTATTGCTCAAAAGTAAATAATTGCCAAATTGCTCCAGGCCTACATATGACTTAAAATAAATATAATATTAAGAGTTAATTTTGGCAAGTCTCTCTGTTAGTCAAAGATCCAGTAACTCTTTTCCCCCCAAAATCTGGTTGTTACCAACAAAGAAAAGCTAACAACAACAACAACAACAACAAAATCTCATGTCACATGTTTAAGAGCACAGTTTGAGATTATAGCTTCAAATCACATGCTTAGTCTTTTTCAAAAGTTCAATAAAGGTGGAATGAATATAAAATAATGTTCAAATAACAATGATTACCTTTATTTTACTTTTAATTTATAGGAACTCAATCACATTGTAATGAGTTGTAGGTAGATATCACATTATGAAGTACATGGGTTTTTGAAAATTGTGTGCATTGAATTTTGTTCAGTCACATTTAAAATATTTAATTGCATTATAATGTCATAAGCAATTTATCAGTATCTCTGTTGTTGATTTTTTGTCTGTTTTTAGTCAGCCTTCTCATAATAAGAAATGGGATTTATGTTCTTTAACTACTAAGCCATTTAGACAAATAATTAGAAGTTTATAAACAACTATAGTGATTAAGTGCTCCAGGGAAACAGTGAAAATCTTTTTATAAAGTTAAAGCTTGCTTATTGATTTATCAGTTTTGTATGTGGAATTTTTGAATGTCCACTCAAGAGTTATATTAACAAGATGGAATATTCTGAAAGGGACTGAATGAAATAAGTTTGTTCATAGAATTAAAGGTTGTCTGTTTCGCTACAAGCTTTGTTTAAAATTCACTTCCTCTGCTCCTGTTGAATCAGAGCCATTATCCTAAACACAACATAGGACAGAAGGCAACTGTTTGTCTACTAAGGTAAAGTCCCCCAGCAGCCTCCAATCAGAAAACAGGGGAGATGGCAAGGAATGCATAAAGGAAAACCATGGGCAGTAATCACTCCTTCTCTCCTCTGCACCATTCCAGGCCAGGATGCTCAGAGTGGAAATAAGTCTTCGATAGGGCCATAACTTTTCCGTAGGACTCACACTAGTTCTCTAAGTCCTGGAGGACTCTGGACTCTGAACCACTTTTTTTAGGAATGGAACTGTACTAGCACATGTCTGCTTTCATTCACTGACTCATTCTTGCATGGAATGATTTCAAGATTCATCAACCTTCCATCATCCAGAGCTGGACAATACCCACACCTTTACTCGGTAAAATTTAGAGAAATAAAATTTGGGAGGCATGTTTATATCTAAGTAATATACCCTTTTATTTCTCAAAAGGTCTAATCTGCCTGTTGAAGTTGTCAATTCAAAACTACTATTTATAGTTTCCAATGACCATTTGTAAATAGAAGCAATAAATTATTATATGTTTCATTTCAATTTTTACCAATTTCATTTACTTTACCATTTCAGCCTACTTGGCTTCAACTTCATAACTGTGCCATTATGCTATGTTATTGCCATGTCTTTCAATTATGCTCAAGTATCCTCACATACATACACAATATGTAGTATATGTATGCATATGTACGTATGTATATATAAATATTCTCAGTAAAGTATAGTGCTACCTGTGCTTCCATATAGTTCTCTATTTCTTTCATATTCTCAAAGTCTACTTGGATGTTAAAAGAATGATGAGTAGTCTGCAAATAACCACCATTATCCACAATGTCGTCTATGATGACATCTTCTTTTATTTTTGTATAATAGTGAGTAAAGAGCCTGACATAGAATTTTATAAATATTTGTATTGAGAAAGTATAAAGGTAAGTCTTAATAAAAATAGAGATTCCTATACAATTATTCTTCTAGGGGTAGATATTAAAAATATTCCAGGGGTTGATATAGAAAATGTCATTATTAGTACCATCTTCACATTTTGATCAATCCTTGAAATTAGAAAGATTTTATACATGCTGTATTATGCTTTTGCTTTCTGTCTGTCTCTAAACCGTCTTTCTTTATATTTCATTTTTATGAAAGACCTGTAGAATATCTTTCTTGATGCCAGAATGAAACCATCCATGAAATGTTTGAAGTGCCTTCATTTTAACAGAATGACAAGGCATCATCTCCTAGAGCCAAAGAAAGTTCCAAATGAACTTTCCCCACTAGAAATGCAGTCATATTAACCCTAATAGGCTGAACACAGACTAGAACCACCTTTTTGGGTTTGAATTCTGGCTCTCAACACTTACTTACTAATTAACCTTGGACAGATTAACAACTGACTCATTTCCTCATATGAAAATAGATATGCTAATAGTATTTGTCTGATAGGGCTGTTCTGAGGATTAAGTAAATTCATTTTTGGTTTTAGTTTTGGTTTTGGATTTTTGAAACAGGGTCTCCATATGTTTCCCAGGATGGCCTTTGTCCCTGGATCCTCCTGCCTCAGCCTCCCATGCCACCATGCCCAGCTTTGTATTTGTAAAGCAACTAAAACATTAGTGCCTGACACACAGTGCTGCATAAGCTTTTGTCATTAATATCACTATTATTGCCAATTAAATGTGAGGCTATGTAGTAATAACCATTATTAATATATTCCCAGGGAATAAGATAAGAATGGAGAGCACCAAGTTACCCTGCATGTGGAATGTTCAAAATAGCAATACATGAAAAACAGTTTAAGAAAGAAAATTTTCTGTCTGATTAAAAAGTGTCTTTAAAGTCTTCCTTACTTTTCACAGATGTGCTGTTCAGCTCAAATTAAATTTCTGTCCTCTCTGGAGTTGTAGAAAGTTATTAGTACTTTCTTTCAATTATAATTGTTCCATCTTTTAAACAAATGACCTTTTTGTTATTCTTGTTGTTGTCAGCACCACATTACTTTAAATTAGGGGGAAAAAAGAATTTTTCAACCCTTCAGTCCTAATGATTCCATCTCTTTCTGAAAGAGCTGCTCATAGCCACATTTGAAACTCGTCACTATTTTGACCTAGTTCTTGAAATCAAAATAAAATCTCTAATCACAATTTGCACTTCAGTATGTCTGCCACTTTCCCTTTTTAATGGAAACTAATCTTGACTCACAGATACTCTCAGCATGTCCTGACTGTAGACATTTCTGACTTTTTTTTCCTCATTTTCTGTCTTGGAAAGAAATGAAGGACAGCTCTTAGTCAGGATGGGAGACCAGACTGTTTATCTTGAGAACCTAAAGAAGTAAAGGCAAAGGAGAATCAAATTATTGAAAAGAAAGCAAAATATAATGAGCCAATGAAATGGTGCAATTCATGAGGTTCAAGGTAAACAGGAAGCTAAAGTATAAACAGGAAAAAAATCATAACATGAAAAGTTAAGGGGCAAGATAGGATAAGGCCTAGAATAGACTAGGGCATGTTTCATAATGAAGGTCAAGAACAATTCAGATGTCTTGGAAGTTCCCATTCTGGATTTCAGGGTTAGTTTTGAAGAGCCATGTTAGACCCAATGCCTACTCAGCCTGGGACCTCCTATCAGCATTATCAGCAGAGTTTCCATTGATTCTCTGTCTCACTTGTCCTCACACATTGGTCTAAATTCACTTTATGGAAATCCAATTCAATCTTTCCCCATAATCTGCTACTTTTATTCCAGTCTCCAAACTGCTGTGTGTGCGTGTATGTGTGTTAGATCAAGGTTCATGGGTTTGCACATACACTAATATTCAACAATCATTTTATTCACTTCTAATTAACTCCTTATTACTTTCATCATTATCCCCGACAATCCCAGATTGTTCCCTATTTTAATATACAAGTAGAAATTTTGAGAATGGAAACAAGTTTGTGTATAAAAAGCCACGCTGTATTTTTACAGTTTTGTCAACATAAGATCAAGGCTTAGTTACTAGACATGTAATTGGATGTAACATGGACAAAGCAAAACAGATAGAGTGTGGGTAACAAGACAGAAAAGGCAAATTGGGGATAAAGCCCTGGAGATGATAGATTATTAGGTGTCAGGAAGAACTTGTGTGTCTCGGGAGATGGGAGACTGGTCACAATGGATGTATAACATTTGTCTCTGGTCTAAGCTACTGACTGATTCTATGCTCAGGTCTGAGATTTTATAAAGAATGGTACAGACAGTGTTGTAAAGCATCAGCATTTAGAATTCTTCCTCTGTGATACACTCTTTTATGGCAGCCAAGTGTCAGGCTTGGTGAGGTTTATGGCATTTTCCTGAGGCCCTGCTCTGTTAGTGAACAGGACCCAGGGCTTTGTGCCACATCTGCTTTCCTTGGCAGGCTTCCAACTCAAATGTGCACTGGGACATCCTTAAAACCTACTGAGGCTCACAAAACAAGAAGAATACTGATTCTGATTATATGGCCCTTCAAAGAATAATGTGTGTGTGTGTCCATGCATGTGTACCCATGCTCTAGCTTTATATGTTTTGTCTGTACTTAGCTTGCTGGACTGAGGTTTCTGGACTGAAACGTGTTGAGGACATGAATGTTTGGGGAACTTTTTTACTTATAACATGTTTTTAATTGCATTCTGCAGCTGTATAATAACAGGAGAAATTCTGGCAGAAATTAAATTTGGCAGAAGGCCCAAATTTGACTCCTTTCACTTTCCAAACAAAGATTTTTGCACAGTTCTAATTTTTACCTGTTTATGTGTTACCTGCTGAGCATTTTGGGTGATGAGCTGGATTTCTTTGTGGGAGACTCACAAGTTCATAAGCAAGGCATTTATTTTTGCTCTCTCCTGGAAGCTCTAAACCCAACTTTCACATAACTTCTCTGTTGCTTCATAACTTCTGTTGCAGAATTTTCTACTCTTCAAAAAAAAATTAGGACAGAAAAGGCAAGAAAATCTGTCAACAAGAACCATTAAAAGATGGGCATTGAAGTTTGCAATATTGTTTTAAGACAAATTCATTCAATAAGTGTTTAATGGGCACCTACTGTATATAAAGTTATTAGGTTAATTATTAAATACTTGTGAAAATAGCCACTTTAATCTAAAACATCAGTTTGCTTCTTTGGCAATCTAGGAATTTTAGTTCCAGGTAATAATAAAAATTTAATAATCAATTCTGCAAACATGTCAAGGACCCTGCCACTTGCTATTAGGGAAAGCACATGCTTTAGACATAGTTTGTACTTTTGCCATCTTTACATGACAGCTTCTTAGGAGCTTTTCTGGCCACTGTGTGATGAGCAGCTGTTCATGCTGACAATGTGTGTATTGCCATTTTGCAAATGGATAAACTTAAAAATTCTTTATCTATAATCAAGATAGAAATGGTTATGTAGCTTACTATATTTAGAGATAACAACTGATGCTGAGTTGACAGCAAGTAGTTGATAATCTATTGTTACAGTTAAGTGTCTAAAATTTAAAAAATAACTTTGAAAACAACTGAAAAGATGGTTAATTTCTAATCTGAGTTCCCTTTCAGGTGCATTGTCCAAAGGTAGTGGGAGATCAAATTAAGTGGAAGCAATCCATCTATACTTTTGTTTCAGAAAAAGGAATACATTTTAAGTGATAAAAACTTTCAAATATGTGGAGTAGCAATACATGGTTTTACAAAGAAACCGATATACAGTAATTTTTATTACATTTTACATTTGCCCGCTCTCCCACCTCCAATCTTTTCTTTCAACTACACTTGAGTTTAAATACTATTGGTCCAGGAAAGCTTTTGTTTGCAAGTGTTAATTAAATTCTTTGCTGTTCACGGATGTTACTTACTGTGCATGGGAAAGAGCAAGCTTCAATCTGAATAACATTTAAAGGCTGAATTTTCTACTTCACCCTTTAAAAACAGGAGTGAAATAAGCAATATAAACTGAATTCCTCTACTTATCATGTGCTTACAGGACAAAGTTTTGAATCTGAGGGGAAAGCAATACATGTCAATGAAAGATTTTAAGTATAAATACTGTAAATAAATTAAGGGACAATGAGACTTAGTAACTATGCACTCTATGTGTATCTTAAGCAGGGAAGACTATTAGGTTACTTCCACTCCTAGGGTTGTTCCTACTACTAGTGTATTAGGAATCTGACATAATCTCTTTTTTTAAAATTAGATGCTGCATTTGCATGCAAAGGGTATTTAAGTCATGTTAATGGTGAAAAGGGAAGTAACCCAGGACCTAATTGATTCAAAATTTTAAAATATTAAAATTAGTATAGCTTTAATTTCTAAACATCCTTGTTCTAATTTTTTTTAAAGATGTTGTTTGGCATATATACAACATTATCCAGGATCTCTTCCAATTGCAGAAGTATGGGGACAGTAATCAGAAAGCAGTCTTGACAGTACAAACATTTAAACAAGATTGCAATTATCTTTTATTTCAGAACACATTATCAGAACCTACACTTTTAGTAAGAAAAACAATATCTCACAAAGATTCTTAATATTTCTGCCTGCTATCAGTAGATTACTAGATTTATCTTCCTACCCAAGATTAAATGATTGAAGACAACATATTGTTTTGAATGCGTTCAAGGCTTTGTACAGAATTTTTCTAAAAACATCACTGCATTGAAAGATGAATTTACTTCCAAAAGAGTAGGTTGTTTGCCAAGAAATGTTGCATTATTTAAGCATTTTACTTTTCTCCTTGATTACTTAGCTTTTCCAATAGTATTCAAGAAAGAAAGTATGTGGAGTTAATGTAGTTTCCCTTCTTTGACTATCAATCTTCAAGTTCAAAAGAAAAAAAATATCAAAGAACTCTGCAATTTGTGGATTTAGGCAAAGAAAGCAATTTAAATAAAGATTTACTTAAGATCATTAAAAAATTTGTTCAAATTCAGCTACTGGATTTTTTTAAAAGACAAAATTGGATTGATTTAAATAAATTTGATTTTTCAGAGGAAAAGTATGATTAGTAGAAGAAAAGCTACCATATCATCTATATTTAATTTGGTGAGATTTAGAATTGGATGATTTGGACTTTCTTTTAGTGTGCTTTGTCAGAATAAATTTCAGATGCCAACCATAAAAGAGAAGTGAATGTTAGAAACAGGGTTAAGACTTGGGATATTCCTAAAAGTAGATGCAGTTTTTGGCTACTCCACAATGCTCTTAGCATGGAAATGATTTAAGGTAATAGTCAATAAATAATTAACTTTTCTACCTCTGTCTACACTCAAACAACTTAGAGATGCCAAAAAGATGCTTTTCAAAGCTGCAAATTATTAAAGACTCATCTCTTCTACATAGCTGCTGCTTATTATTTTGATATCTTGAATTCTAACTTATTTTTTAATATATTGGAAAAGCTTAGAACTAAACAAAACATACACATGACCTAGATTCATATGAAATTTTACAAAGCCTCTGAGAGTTAAAGGTTGATGGTTTTAGGAAAAGACAGATTTTAAGCTGGTATACATGGGTCATCACCATCTACCAATGACCTGCTTTTCAGGAGCATGAAATCCCTTTCTACGTATTTTGGAGGCCTTGGAGTTTTGGGGTACAGGTAGATATTGTTGCAGGCTGGTGTCCAGAGTTCTTGCCTTTATTGGACATAGAATTGGCTTGTGAGGCAGCAGATTGACTCATGAGACAACAATGTCAGCACACAAAGTAGGATTTATGAGAGAGAAAGGAAAAGGCTTCAGCTAGAGCAGTGCAGCAGAGCCCAGAAACCAGTGGTTCCTCACTGAGGTGAAGGCTGGGGCTTTTTATGGATGCTTTAACTCTGGGTTAGGGTAAGGATTAGGTGGATTCTTTCCATTGATCATGGATTCACGCTGGTCTGTTTGTCCCTTATTGGGGGGAAACAACCTTGAGAGCTTCCTATCTATCAGCCCCATGGCAGATTTATAAGACCAAGTATCTCCTCCTTAGGGTGCAGGGCTCATAGTGCTCTCCATCGGGGATGGGATACTGACTCACTCATCTGTCCTTTAGGTCCCCAGACCCAACAATATTCTAACCAGTCTTTCAGAGGCAAGAACATTTGCTGTTGACTATAGATTTCTTCTTACCCATTGTCTATTCACAGCTGTGGAGGTGAGCACATTTGTTTCCTATTCCTCAAGTTTTCATTTCCAGCTTTGAAACACAGAAAGACAAACTTGTCCCCAGGCACTACCCCAGGAAACTGAGTCACACAGAAAGGAGGATGTAGAGAGCTGAGAATTACAGGGAAATTTAGACAAATCATAAATGAGGCAGCAGGAATAAGAAAAAGGAAGCCCATTGGGAAACAAAGAGGAAGAAAAAGAAGTTACATCAAAAAGGTAGAAGTAGGATAATGTAGAATGGTAAAAATGAACAGACACTAGGAACATCAGGATAAAAATAGAAAAAATTTTCTAATAGAAAGAATATCCACATTCACACTAATCAAATGTAACAATGCCTCTTTATGTAGGGGTGAATTTTCTTCGCTTTGTGACGTTTTGCAAGACAACTACACTTAGAAGAATAGCTGTGAAATGAATCATTCATGAAGGATTTGCTTCCTTCTCTTTTCCTTGATAGGTGGCTACAGGAAAGCACAGACTTAAGGAGGGGCCCAGTTTTGTTGTGTAACCCGGGCTGGTTTCAAACTTGAGATCCTACAGCTTCTGTCTCCTGAGTGCTGGGAGTACAGACATACACTCCCAAGGGTGGTTTTCAGGAACATTTTCAAAAGAAACTCACGTTACTCACTAGTGGAAAGTATGGTGGTTCATGTCTGTGCCAAGACACCAATAAAACATTTTGAATATTATATGGATTAGCTCACTATTTTCCCGTTATAGTCTTCCCTCTGGCACTGTGGCATATGGGTAGCACTATGTCACCTTTGACCCAATCGTGTCTAAAAGCCATCCATTCTTTCATAATATCCCACATACTCTGTTTCAGACATCGCGTTAGGAACTTGCCTGGAAGAACAGAATATCCTCCTGAGAAAAGAGTTTTGATTCATGTGGAGCAGAGTCAAGTGCTATCCTTGCTACTTAACAGTTTTGAGATTTGAGAAAATGACATAACTTTCCTTATTTTCAACTCCTCATCTATGAATTCTTTACCAGCATAATGACACTTAAGACTTAGGATGTTTGGAAAATAGTGAAAAGATTTATTATTTACTATGTGCAGATGATATGAACAACTCTTTTCTAAGATTTCATTCAGTCTTCACAGACAACAATTTAGGCATGTCCTGTTATCATTCTCATTATACAGAGAAGAAAAAGGAGGCTTTAGAGCAGTCAAGCAACTTGGGTTAAGTCAAATGCATCAGGGACAGACTAACAATGATGCATTGTAGGTCCAGATCTGATGATTATTTCCCACTGCAAGTATGTTTCTTCAATATAGATTACCCAAGCAAAGCATGGCAGAAAGCAAGCAGACAAACCTGCCCTGGAAGACCTTACACTTTGGTAGAAGATGAGAACAGTGGGAAGCCAGAGGGACTTACAGACACACTATAAGTAATAAATAATACAATTAGAAATATAATTTTTAAATGTTAGAGGTTGCAGCAGAGGAAGCTATCACTGCCTGGATTAAATATGGATACCTGGAAAATAAATTGAGCCAGCATGAGGCTACATGTGACTTTTCAATCCCTACAAGTCTGGTTGAGCTTTATTCATTTAAATTTATTTTCATCTCTATGAAAATAAGTGTGATTTAGGGGGATGGTAGGAATATGCAGTGTGTGCCACCAAGTTCCTCAGGATACCCCATTTAAGGACAGCTCCATTTGCAGTGTCTTCAGACAGCTGGCTTCCTCAGCAGGGCCAGCCATCTGGGAACTTGTTTTATTCAAAAGTCAGCATTGAAATGATACAACCTGTTTTATTTCTGATTTTAGACATAAAGTCAGATCAACACTTGTTAAGATACTGTACTTCTTGAACATCTCTCCGGTGTTTTTCTTTCCTTCTCTTTTCAAATGGAGCATGACTGAATTTAATGGTAATTAATTTGTCCCCAGCTCTGAGTCCCTTGGCTGACCAACAATGGATGAAAAGCAGATGTTTGTTGAATATCTGTTCCCTAGGAGGGCAGTGTATCAAATACCCTCAGTAAATGGGGATAGAGGGCAGGTGTAAGTCAGCTGAAATATAGATGGAAGCAGCATCACCTCCCAAGTCCTGGAGCAGAACAGATCACTGGGGAATGCAGCAGTGACCCCTGCTCTGCGTTTTCTTTCTCTTGCAGTAACATTCAACCTTTTCTTGGTTCACTTGGGTCTATGCTAACCCTTTCTCAAGTGTAATCTCTATAACAAGCAAAGCAAAATAGCTGAACAATTTACTTTGATTTCTAATTCTAAACTCAAGCTTATAAGAATAAAAAGGAGCCACTTAGAGTTGTAGAAATTCAGTGGATTGGTAATCCTTTGATCTCTCTTAGATTTCCCTGAAATCAATATCTAGAAAGGATTTTTGTGAAGATGTTTAGAAAGCAGAAAGTAGGATTCATACCCTTAATTAAAAATTTACTTGAAAATAAAAATGTTGTATATTAGTGAAAATATATTTACATAGGAATCTTGTGGAACTAAATAAACTTGTATGCAGAAATACCTGTAGGCTCAGGAACTTTCTATTTGATTTTATCATTTAATAATTACTTCTTCATCAGTAAAATGGGAATGAACCACCTAGCAAATATGGTTGCTGTGTGAATTAATGGTAGAATGCATGTAAAATGATTAACACATAATAGATACTCATTAACTGATAGCCATAATTATTGCAATGTAATATGTCTGAATGTATTAGAGAAATAGCAACAGGGGATTTAGGCTGTAAAAAAATATGCACCATCTACAGGCATTTAATGGTTCCAATTTATTCAACCATCTCAATGAAACTTAAATCATTTTATTCAATTATTGATTCTAACTGCCCAATTCTCTAAGCTAAGCAATTAATTAAAAATGTTTAATAGCAATATGATTAAATTTTCAAATATGCCCAAGCTAGCAATATTTTTATACTAATGATTATCAAATTTCTGATTAAATTCTGCTTATTCACAACTACTCTATTTCCAGAAGAAATTTCTGCGAGTTTACAGGAGCTGCAGAAAAGAGATGGCAATTCTATAGAACAAGAAGATATTACAATTAAACGTGGCAGTTCAGTTTCTTAGATTAGAACCTAAATGGACACTTAACCTGAATCATATATATAAATAGGTGGGTATTTTTTTTTTGAGGCATGAGAGTAACTTCATAGACCTTTCCATCACACACACTATTTGGTTTGCACATATTTGTGTGATTTGCAAGAGGTGAAATTGAAATATACCTTTAAAAGTATCTAACTATTGTGATTTCTGAACTGGACAGATATATTTATGTATTTCTATTACTTCCGTAACAAATTACCACAAACATAGGAGAATTATATCAGCAAAAAATTATTATGTTAAACTTCTAGTGGTCCAAAGTCCAAAATGGGTTTCACTTTGCCAGGCTCCAACCTGATTCTCTCTCACTACCCTTCCCCAGTTCTGTCAACACATCTGCTTCTCTTCACTCTAACTCTCCTGCTCTCCTGTCTCTCCCTTTCACTGATGATTTGTGATTGCGTGAAACCAAGTAAAAGCCAAGAAAATCTCTCCATTTTAAGATTCTTAACCTTGTCACATATGTGAAATTCTTTTTTTTTTCATGCAAGTTAACTTATTCATGGGTTTTCAGAACCAATATTCTGTCTACCACAATGCTGAATCTTGTCTTCTTTCAATGGGCAAGGAGAATTGCAGAATGTCTTTCAGTATTTGGTGAACTAGGAAAACATTGGTTAGGGAAGATTTAATAAGAAAGCAGAAACTAATCCTCTTCATTCCATGAAGATTATGCGTTTGTTAATGATATAAAGCACAGCTCAGTGATCATATGAATGGATGTATTTTGGGGGAAGGTAACTAACACATATGCAGTATCACAATATATTAGGGAAATAAGATCATAGGGTGGTTACTTTAAGAAACAGACTTTGTTCTTATGCTAGAAGGAAGCCATAAAACAGTTTATGTGCTGTCATAGTATATAACTCCACCCATTTAACTCTTTTCCCCTTCCTGTCAATGTTTTTTAAAAACTGTAAATTAATCCAGGACTGTGCTGTACACTTGCTCTTTCAATTTATTCTCTATGTATTTCTTGGCTATATAATATTAAATGAGGATAAGAATATATAAAAAGCAAATTGATTACAAATATGACTTAACAGCAGCATTTTGAATTTTTAAAGGGGATGAATTTTCTCATCAGCTGAGGGATATGCAAATATTAAGAATTACAGAAAAATTTATTCCTGCTAATGGCTCTGAGCCTATGCTATGTCTATCGGTGTGATAACTTGCACACAAATCTAAAATTAGTTATAGGTCACATATCTAGGTTTAATAAAATTTAGTTCATCACTCTCCCAATTCAACTCTAAATTAATTTCCCGATAAGTAACAGTTGACTTCTTTATAACACATGCAGAATAAAATAGCAGGGCTATTACTATGTTACAAGAGTGGGCTTGCATTCTTGAAAATACTACCCAGGACTGATTGGGTTCTTGAGGTTTCCATAGACACAGCAGTGCATTCTGCCTGGTTCTTAGCCAGAGCTAAAGGCTGTTTAAATTGCTTTTAGCAAAGTTCAGAGAAAAATAATCAAACTCTTATTTTTATTCCAAACAGTTTTAATTGCTATTGAATTTTAGAATTTCTTTGGGGTCATACTCATACACTGAATTAGCCATTTAGTAATTTTTAAAACATTTTTTATTATATACTGCAGTATGAGTCAGTTCACCACAGAGAAAGACATCCGTTTGTTGTTTGAGCTTTCCTTCATTAGTTAACTGGGGAAGATGATTGTTTGGCTGGGTTTTGGACAGGACCCTTGGCTTCCTGAGAGGTAGCATAGGATCATAGCTAAGCCTGGCTTCCCTTCCTAGCTCTAAAGCTCACTAGCCACCTGACCCAGAGAAAGTTCCATAACCTTCTGTATCTCTACTTTCTTATCTGTAAAATGAAGATAAAAAGTAAAAATAGGCTCTATCGCACAGTGTGGTTAAAAACATTTGATGGATTAATGTCTGACACATAGAAAGTACTTTATACATATCTGCTATTATTTTTGCCTTATGAATCATTCTTTTAAGTTCCTTAATCATATTTCAAGAATGTTAACTTTTTTCTGACCTGTCAGTGTTCTTTATTGAAAACTAACACTTAAGCCTTTTTTAAAATTGTCCTCTTCCAGTTTTCCTTTCTCCTACAAACTTTGTTTAAAATATTTTACTTTGAGATTTTTATGTTTAGAAAATCCAATTGAAATCATTTTGTGAGCTACTTATACTGTTGTCAAAATTCCTATATATTAAAATATATAAGAATATATAAATATTATTAAAATATTTAAATATTTAAATCTGCACTCCATTGGCAGTATGCTATGAGGTAAAGATCTCTTAAGTTTTCCTGAAAATCATTTATCCCACACAGTTTCTTGGAAGAGCTGAATTTTCATGATTTCTGCATCTTTCTCTCTTACACGTACTCTCAAGGCCAGTTCCGTGATTCAAAGCAGGTGTTCCATTTTTTTAAATGCTCTCCCTGACACCTGCCCCACTGACATCTCAGATGACTTACGTCTTCCCAGTAGGTTCCCAACTCATCTGGTACAAAACCTTTACATATTGAGCTATAGTTGCTTGTTTCTCCCCCCAACTAGTCTGAAAATTCTGGAAGATAGTGACTATGTCTTATGCTTTTTGTAGATAACATCTTAAGTCAAATGAATAAATACATTAGCATAAACCTTATTAATGATATAATTCAAATAATTTACTTTTAGAATTTCATCTGAGAAAGAGGGAAAGTGATATGTTAAAGATACCTACCCATAAATTTCTCCTTTTCCTTGTCATGCCTGCCTTCATACTGAGGTATTAAATTTCAAGAGCCTTTGTTTTCTTTTTGTTTGTTTTTTGGTTTTTGGCTTTTTTTGTTCTTTTTGTTGTTTTTGCAGTACTTGGGCTTGAAATCTGGTTGAGCAACTCTACCAGACTTTTTGTGTTAGGTATTTCAAGATATAGTCTCACAATCTATTTGCCTGGGCTGGCTTTTAACTGTGATCCTCCTGATCTCTGCCTCCTGAGTAGCAAGGATTATAGACATAAGCCACTAGCCTCCAGCCTTTGGCTGCTTTTAAAATTATTATTAAATGACCTGTGTTTGACTTTTTGAAGCCTTCAAACATGATTGTCAACGTGGATTCTTATATAAGTTCATAAATCTACAACTTCAATAACCAATAATTGGTTCTTTAATTCTTATTAGAGTTTAGTGTTGTAAAGGAAATATCTAAGAATGTCTGAAGTTTGGTTCTTCATCACAGAAACTCTTCATGTATCTGGATATTTGTAACATTTTTCCTTTTCTTGAAATTAAATTTTTCACCAGGATTTCCCAATACATTGATGTTTTAGTTAAATTTATTTCTGGGTTATTGTAAATATTTTAAATGTAGCCCAAATTTCATTTTCAGCAATATATGTCTTTCACTTCTTCTTATTTGTTCTATCTGTTCTCTGGCTCTCACACTGAAATGCTTGTAATTTAGACTTTCTCTTCTCTACTATGTGATATTCTTTCATATCGTTGCTAATGTTATTGATTTTCTTTTCTGTAGTATATATTATTCTATTTATTGCCTTCAATGTGTACCTTAATTCTTACAAGTACATCAATATCCCTAGTACTTTTCTCATCTCTTTCTATCCTCTTGTCTTCTGTTTTACCTCTTCCAGGTAGATCTGTTTCTGCTGTAAATCAGACATGGCTATCAGCTTCCCAACCCAGATATTAGCAAACAGTTTCTTAATGAAATGAAAAATTCAAAGTGCTTCCCACTTTATTTTATAGACTTTTTACTTTGTTTTGTTATTCATATTAATTATACAAACTTTTACACAGTCCATATTGTACAGCTAAAAAGGAGAAGGAAAGAGTTAATTCCTACAAATTTAAATAATATTTGAGTAAACCACTTTCAGAGCATGTAGTATTTAATATTTATCTTTCAACCAATGACATCCATTATGTTGTTATGCAGTCATCCTTTTCATATGACATTTTTCGAACTAAGAAATATTTACATTTAGAAAACGAACTGAGATGGAATGTGGCTATAGAAATGAGAGAGTGACAAAGCTCTTGGCTTGGTGACCCTGCCACATGAGCTATTTTCTGCATGGACATTTTTCTTATTCTTGACAGTATTTTTGAGCAACACATTGACCCCTAGCTCTATGTATCAAGCTGTTGACTTTTATTTCAAAATCGTTACTATATGGAGATCTTAGGATCATATTTATAATATTTCTGGTGTTTAGAAAGTTGCTTGATGGACAAGAGAATAGGCATGTCACTTCTTAATGCTGTGTGAACACATAATTTTTACAAACCATTGAATTTCAAATTTTCTGAACACCTAGATGAGGATGATTCTTTGGGGGTGAGGAGGCCATACTGAAGCTTGAACTCAGGGCTTTTCACTTGCTAGTCAGGAGCTCTACCTCTTGAGCCACACTCCCACTCCTTGATAACTCATTTGTAATGGCTCTTGATATTAATATGTATGGGTGCCTAAGTATTCTTTCTTTGATAAAGAAATTGTGAAAGTAGGAGAAAAATCCAGTGGTATTAATTACATTGACTATTCACCATTGTTTTCTGTCTCTGACATCTGAGTCATTATTTTATTGCCTCCAAGGAAACAGAGAAGAGTAACTATGCAATCTCTGACTACAGATATGTGAATAATTGGCAGAAAATGAAAGCACAGTCTGCTTGTATATATTGTCCCACTGTTGTTCTTAAAAATGCTTTAAGCATAAACTATCCATAGCAAATAAAATTCAGGAAGGCTGCAATGTGGGAAAATTTTATTGATTGATAAACTTAGCTTGTTTTCAAAAGCTATAGAGGAAAAGCAAATGTCTGGGGCTTGATAAAATAGAACTCTAATCACACAGTGTCTCATGAGTTAAGAAAATAATAATGGACAGAAGTTAGATGCGCATATGTTTATATACCTTTTTGCATTACAAATATGTGATGTAAATCTTTTCTCCATGACTCTGAGAACACATATAAAAGATATTCCTGTCTTCGGAATCTTAGTAGTTGTCATGATTATATTTTGGTATTTGTTTTCTTTTAAAATCCTTTTCTAAGTTTTTTATCCTTTATTAGATTTATTTTGTTACACAAGGAATTAATGTTTCAATCCATTGGCAATTATGTTTGTATGAGCAAATAAGTCAAAGTTTTCTATATTTAGTGTGGCACATCGTACTATGGATTTTTGTTTACTTATCTGCATGATGGATTACCTATAATCTCCAGAGAGAGGAAACATCTAACAAAATCATTTTTGATATTAATATTTATGATGCTTTCTAACTAGAATAGTCATCTGAAAATTTTATTTTTCCTTTTTTTCTTTTCCACAGAGCATTTTAGCTTGTTCCTCTGTCTTATTTGCATAGTGATAGGTTTCAGCATTCCCTATTTTTCTACTAGTATTGTACTACAGCCAGAATCTTTATGTGTTCTTTTGTCTCTTTTCTCCTTTAAAGAATATTCTAAATTCATTTTGTGCTGTTCTGCAAGCCCACTTAAATTCAATTTTTTGAGCTAGGGCATGATGAGGTTGGGTTCCTCATGTCCCTCACTTTTCCCCCCCCACACATCCCTAAGAAAACGGCTGTCTTGTCAACATTGAAAATGTACATCAGGTGTTATCATTACCAAGTTAGGGGCACTGCATTAGACTACACAACAAGCATCTCCTTTTTCTCATGAAGACTTTAGCATACATCATCTTAGAAGAGTAAGAAACAATATGGATACAGCCCTGTTACCTGCAAGTAATTTTTCTACTCCGTGCCATTACACTTACCTGAATATGTAATTACTGATGGGGAAGGAAGAGAGAAAGAGAGAAAGAGGAGAGGAAGAGGGAAGGAAAGAGAGACAGAGAGAGAGAGAGAGAGAAATAAAGTGTCTTCTTCATACTCAGCCAAAAAAGGTCAATGAGACAATGGAATCCAAATCCCTTAACACACAGCCCATTGATTTCTTGAATAATAACACCTTGGTCATTTTCAGTAGTTTGAAATATGATAACAATTGATTGCTTGATAAGCAAATACCATCTGTAATTTTAGCAAAAGTAAACGAGTTAGATTTCCACTAAGATTAATAAAAGATGGTGGTAAGGGAGGGGGTGGGGGCAGGGGGGAGAAATGAACCAAGCCTTGTATGCACATATGAATAATAAAAGAAAAATGAAAAAATAAAAGAGCAAAATAGCCACATTTATGAGTAGTACACAGAATAAAAATTTAATGTGGAAAAACTTTAATGGGTCATGTTCAATAAAAACTAGTGTACATTCATAACAAAGAGCAGTACAGCTGGATATAAACTGAATTCATCTATGCAGATAGATCACTCACAGGAAAAATAGAGATATCTTTTCTTTAATATGTAATTGGGAGGTGGGAGGGAACTCTTTTTACCAAAAGCAACTGGAGGAGTGGATTGGATATGAGGGTTTAGATGACAGGTGAATTTCAAAAACAGCCAAAATTTGTCGTAAGCATATCAGGGTTGTATAATCACAGTGTTCATATAATACAACTTCTTATTCCTTTATATTTTATAACATGTCTAAATGAAATATTTTACTACTTTAATTAAAACCTATGAAAATAATTACTTAAATATAAACTCTCTATAGAACACCAAATACTCTTGGAGGGAGTCAAAATGCAAATGATCTTTAGTTTAGTTTAATTTCTGAGTAACAAAAGTTTCTCTCAACTTCCATTGTGTACATAAACATTGAAGACAGCAATTAAAAGGCAAATAACTCAGTAAGAAGGGTTGATGTGGAGGCTAAAGGCTGAGAGGAGTAACAGAAAAGTGAGGGAATGATTTAGAAGTCTGTTACTTGAGGTTGTTTGATCCTTGGTTCACAATGATTATAGCAACTAAACTCAATAAAGTACACCAGAGAGCCTGAAACCTTTCAGTTCCAAGAGCTACCCCTAAAAGTGAAAAGCATGGGTGCATGAATGAGGTTAATATACAAGCATCCTTATAGTGACTAATGAACCATCAAGCAGAGCAATAAGATAACAAATAGCACTAATTTAAATAAGAAAACTTAGTTTTGAGGCCAGCTCTGGCATATATAAGCTAAATAACGGTGGAGAACAATTAGGCACATGGATCCTTATGCCTGGAAGAATATATTTAGATTGAGTTAGACCAGCCAATCTCTAAGATTTTTCTATTTCTAACACCTGCACTCAGATCATGCACTCAGTCCTGTGCTGTTTCCAGGTGTGTAATTGCTAATACCCTGCATTTTTGTCAGGTAGATGCTTTAGTGGGAAAATATCAGACTGTCTGAAATGTGTGATGGGCAAAGCTGTTTCTAATGATACAATCACTTTTCTCTTATGTAAGATATACCTCTATGAATAAAAGAAAAACTGCAGTCTATAATTCTCATAGCACTTGCATATTTTTGTTAGCTGAATCTCCTTGAGGGTTGAGGGGTAAGGAAAGAAACAAAGAGCCATTTTTAGACTTGCTGAAGATTTAGTCTAACCATGTTCAACCCTGCCACTTATGAACTGTGATCCTGGGAAAGTTTCTGTAAATACTGTGAACTTCTTTTCTCATACATAAATTTTAGCAAATAACAGCACCTACTCACAATGTTGTTAAAGAAGTAAATGAGATAGTGCTTTTATAGCATTTAACGTAAATACAACACACAGTGCTTGAGGAATCTTAACTAACATTATACATCGGTAATAAATAGATGTTTCTCAATCACAGGAGTAGGAGGTAAAAACAATTTTTTATAAGCATATGCTCTCATATAGGCTTTTTTTTAACTTTGCATGAAAGCTTGAAGTAAAGTTTGCTCATGAAACATCAAAAATACTGTAGCATGTTGCAGTCTATTTTATGAGAACAAGTATTTCATATGTCTGTATCGCTTATGCTATATCTTGTCAAGCCTTACAAGTATCTAAGCATGCTGCATTTGCTTTCAGTGACCGTTGGCCCTACCAAGCCCACAGAAGACAGTGTTGCTGGAAGTGAGGACCTGCCGGTTCTCCAAGACGTGGTCTCTCTGAAGGAGCGGATGGCAAGATATCAGGCAGCTGTTTCCAGAGGTGACTGCCGCGACTTCTTGGCTAATGTAAGCTACTCTTGATGGTTTTGTGTTAGGTTTTGTATTCTGCTTGCTTTCTCTAGACAAAAATACAACTAAGCATGGGATAAAGTTGAAAGGAGACAAAAATAGTGTAAATCAAATTCAGACCATCTGAAATTAAGGTTCAACTGTGCTTCTTATAGGTTGTACAAACTTGACCCCTCTCTGAGCTTCAGCTTTCTTAACTGAAAAATGGGATTAACCATCTACTACATAGGGTCTTGGTGAAAAATAAAGGAGATAATTTATGTGTAAGCCATAAGGCACTGCATAAATGTGTTATTATTGTCATCATTATCACTTAAACTATAGCTATCTCCTGAGGAAAGTTGGGAATTAATTTCAAATTTTAATAATGTGGGTTTGCATTCTGCCCTCCTTGATCTTCTATGTGGTTCATTTAAATTCTCTGGCAGTATAATTTCTTTTGCTTTTCTCTGTATGCACTAAGTCCATTAGGAAAGGCTTAATCAACACAGAAAGGAGAGAGATTAGCAATGCAGCCACTCTGCTAAACCAATTATGATTATAGGAAACTGCAGGATTCAGTAAGACCACCACTTTTAGAGCCAACTCGTAATAAAATCATATTCAAAAGAATTTTTTGGATTATGTATTCTGTGCCCTTCAGTTTAAATAGGACATAAAAATGTTCTTATGATTATAATCTCCAAATTAGCCTAGTTCTGTGTGTGTATGTGTGTGTGTGTGTGTGTGTGTGTATATGTGTGTGTAAAGGAAGATAAAGAGAGAGAGGGAGTGAGAGAGAGGGAGAGGGGTTGGGGGAGAAAAGAAAGAGAGAAAGAGAGAGAGAGAGAGAGAAAGAGAGAGAGAGATTGGCCACAAAAGGCAGTATTTTAAAATAGCTACTTAACATTGTAAATTAGAAACAAGGCTGATGATGCCAAAATTGTTAGCAGTATTGCAATTCTATACGCCATTTAAGTTTTTACATAGTCATTAAAATATATTTTAGACACAGTACAGATTTGGCATGAATGTGCAAACTGACATAAGTAACTAGATTAAGATTACTTCCAAAACACAGAGTAACACTGTAATGCCTCCTGCCAGTCTTTTTAGAGAGCACCCCCTGCTGGATCACTTAGGAACTTCATTACAAAGTAGTTCTAAATTAAAGAAATGATTCTTAGGGAAACAGCCTATTTTGAAATTTCCTGGCTAATGATTGGTTATTTATCGGTCTTCTATTTAAGACATAAACTCTTTCAGGTGCATTGATAATATCTCATAAAAATTGGCAACAGGGCATTGAATTTGCAATTGTATTTCTAAGCTGCTAAAAAGAGAATGTTTAAAATGGGTACACAGATAAATTAAATAATCATACTTTTTAATTTAAAAAATTAACCCTAATGTTAAAATGATATATACATAAGGAACTTAATGGTCCTTCTCTTTTTCTGCCCATTTTATACACCCAAGAATTGAGTGAAAATCACTTTAGATTATACAAATGGGTAGTGAAGAAGTTAAGGGAAATCCCTGGTGTCTGGATTCTGATAACCTTTTAACTATATTCAATCTCCTTCTCCCATCCAAGGAAATATTTTTGATGCCAAATTACCATACTTGGCTTGTCCCAAGTATTGTAATAAGGAAGAACATACCTGTCATCTTACAGAACTCCTGGCAAATATAAATACAAAGAAAAATAATTGCTTTTTAATCAGTTGTATCAAAGGCTTGATCAATCCTACCAAAAATAAATCAGGAAAACTGCTTGTGACTAATTCTCTGTCTACACAATTAGCCCCAATATTGATGGATTTATTTATTTATTTATTTATTTAATCATTTTTATATTTACTCACATGTGTGCACATTGTTTGGGCCACCTCTCCTCCCACCCCCACTATTTTAGTACAAAATCTACAAGTTACAGATTCAGACCCAAACCGAATCTAATATATTTCAATCATGTTTAGCTAGCTAACAATGATCGGGTTCTCCTTTATCCCATATCTAGTCAGATGGCATTTGGTCAAACCTAAATGCAAGTCATGTCCATGAAAAAACAGTTGTCTGCAGAAGGCCCTAGAAGAGAGAAAGGAAGTAATTCGTGCTGAGCAACAAATTCAAATGTCACATTATTTGTTATGTGATTTTATTACCTTTTTCCTTTTTAACATTCACAATAAATCCGTGAGAAAAATATTGCTCTGTCCAGTTTATCAGTAAGAAGTTTCAGGAACTTTAGCTTAAGGTTTTGTCAGAACTTGGACTAGAATCATTGTTGGTTCAATTCCCCAAATTATATTATTTCTATTAGGCCCTATAACTCATGGACAGTTCTTGCTAAACAGAATTGATGACTGTGTAATATATTTACCTAGGTTTAAGTGTTAGGTATTTACATTAATTTATTATTATTGATATATCCATTATATTGGAAATCTTATTTCCAAACCAAACAATAAGACACACAGAATAAAAGTAAATGTGAAAAAGTTCCAATACAAAGCAGTCTCAGTTATATGGTCATTAATGGCAACATGGGTTGGTCAGGATATTTAGAACATGGTACTAAACCAGGCAGAGTCATAGGAGTGATCACCTGAGCAAGGAAGTTTCACTCCAGCCATGGCCACAGACTGCTTCCTGAGAAAATCTTGCTTTTCCCCATGAGTAGACATTTCTCTATAGGATGTGCTCAAGGAAACATTAACACTACCAATACCCACCTCTCAAAGGTTTATCTCACCTGAGCAGATAAACTATAGCAGATAAGCTATAGCAGTGTGTCTTAGTACTTCAGAGGAAGCAAGAGTCAGATTAATACAACTATGAAAAATAACAAGCTATATGCATGTTTGCATGTACAATGTGGTCTAATTCCAAAGCACAATGCTAAAGGAAAGGAATGAGCATGTTTGGGCTTTAATCCATTTGGTAGAAAAGATGCAGCCTGTCCAATATGGGAATTAATACCTTTATGAAATCACACTTATTGGGAAAGTATCCAGTCATTCTCATAATTACTGAGGCTTGACAGATTAATTTTAATACAACTTATACATTATATATAATTGTGTGAAACAAGGCTCTTCTTAACAATAATTACCTTAATTTTTATAATCTAATACTTATATGTAATCTCCATATGCTCTATGCAGGTAGGCCATTATGCAAAATAAATGGAAGATGTGTTTAAAATATATATATATTGTGATCTTAGGGTACACTTCTGTTTCTTTATTCTGTCTTAAATTTCAAAAGAGATGTTACACTTTCTCATGACCTTCACCTGTATTAAAATGACTTACATTTAAGATTTCTTGCAGAATTTGATAGAAAAGTATTAATATATAGAAGTACACAATCATATCTCTTTTCCCCATACAACCAGTATGTATATTCTGATATGTCTGACAGTCAGCAGAAGTGGGGAAGTTGTTAACTTAGTCATGTAAACTCTTGAGTATTTGCTAGTAATTTAAATAATCCTAAATATGAGCTTGATCCCCACTTTTCTTGAGTATGGAAAACTCAAATCCTGTATTTTTAGCATCTGTTTGTGAAATCACATATTTGGTCAAAGACTCCAGGACCTTAGTAGTCCACAGACTATGGTATAGGACCTTCAGCTCCAGACCTCCAGTAACTTTTCAGCTCCCAGAGTTATGTCAGGACTGGACCGGACCAATCTCCTCCCAACAGTAAGCAGACATAGAAACTCCTGCCATGGGGTTTGTCTGTTTGAATGTTGTCATCCCATATGGCCTTTAGTGCCCACTGGATTCTGGAATATGTTAAATCATCAAAACCAAAACCCTTGAGCTACTCTGAACTTCCTGAAGAAGCTTAAGATCTGACAGCACTCCTGGGTGCTCTTCAAGTTGCTTCCAATGCTGTGCATTGAAATCAGTTCTCTCACTGTAAAATGCCTGGGATGGACCAGAACCCACTATTAAAGCCACTGTATTCTGACATGCCAGTGTTCAAAGCTGAACTCTTCCTGGATTTGCCAATCATGGAGTGTGGTAGTTGCCATTTTCATTCCTGTTTTCTGAGACTCATGATTAAGACAGACATGTGACGCTTAAGACAGACATGTGACGCAAACTTCAGCATCTACACTCATGCCCTAGTTATGAGAGCTTAATAAGCTGTCTTAACTTGCTAAACCTCAATTTCCTGACTTTAATATATGAATCCTAGGGTCCATATCTCACAGAATACTGAGGATCATTAACTGACACAATAAGAATGAATATATGCAAAGTGACCTAGTGCTTTAAGCAGTTGTTATTACCAGTACTATATTTTTTTTACATAAGGGATATTGTGAGGCTTTTTATTTTGTTTTGTTCTTCATAATTACAGTAAATTTTGGAGTGAAAAACTGACTTTAGTAATTATTCTTAATAATGTGTTGTCTATCAGCTGTTTGGAATTTTAATGACTTCATTGTGGATTAAAATTGAATCCATTTTTCTAGTTTCCACAAGTCTACTAGTATAATATTAGAGGAATGCATTCTACTAGGTCTAATCTCTATCAAAATTTATCTGAAATAAGGAAAATTAACTCAATGTTTTGGAGATTCTTCTGATTTTATATGAAAAGACTGATAAATGAGAAAACAACTTGGAGAGACTATTTTATTAAGGCTTTCAGTAAAAGCCTGCAGAAATAATTGCATATGTTAATATCTTTTTAATATACCACCCATCAATAATTGTCAACTGTTTAAAAAAAACAGCAAGAGTTCCATCCTGCACAGATGTAAGGCTGAATTTCCCTCTTTCTTAAATCATTCCAGGCGATGGAAGAATCAGAAGTTTGCACAGTGCCTGGGGGTTTGGCGAAGGTAAAGAAACAATTTGAGAAGGACGAAATGGCCTCTTCCTGCAATACCTTTTCACAGTACAAATACCAACATGGGAACAGATCTGAGCAGGTGGGTGATGGATAAATCATGGATGGTAGAATTGCTCTTATCAATATGGAAATCCCCCTTCTTTGGTTGTGGAGTTATTTTCATTACTTGGTTTTTTTGGTTTTTTTTTTTTTAATGTTTTAGAAAATCATCTTTAAAGCATACCAATGGGTTGGCTTAATTACTTGGAACATTTTGCCACATGAACCATGCTGGAATATCCTCCTCAGCTTCTCATGTTTCACACATGAATGAAAATTAAATAGCCTGAGTTAGTCAACAAGTAAACAGAACTGTTGAGAGCAATGTTTGTATTGAGCCTCTGCTTCTAGGTTATAATTCATGACAAACTATCTGCTGGTTGTTTGCATATATGAAATGTGAAGCATTATTCAGCTGTTTATTGTGGGGGGATTTTTGTTTCCTTAAAATCATCAAAAATTGAACAGTAGAACCCAGATGTTATGTAAAAACGCATCATGCAGCTTCTAAATATTATATAAAATTTGTTTCCCATTCCATTACTTCATTGTCATATATCACCAAATATTTTCATGATATATAATGATATTTGAATATGAAACTTTAAGTAATAAAACTCTCAGATGGAGCTCAACACTTGGAAAAAAACACAATTTCACTATAAACAACTGTCCTTATGCCTGTGTTTTCTGTGAGGAAGGTCATAACAAGTATGAAATTTTGTAATGGGAGATGAGAGTGAGCATGTTTTATTTTTTAAAATACACAGGCTATATAGAGTCATCTAAAGTTTAAAAGATTAAACAACTAGGAGTTAAATGCAGTAAGGGGGAAAGGGAGTGCTTCAGACAAATGATTAAAAATCTAAAATGGTGAGCTATTATTTTTCTTGTTCTAGCTTTGCTTGAAAAGTGAAAAATGTCCAATATTGCTAGATCAATAAATTTCTGGAAATATTTTTTTCTAATGTTACTGAGGAAGCTTAATATAAACAAGAAATTAAGGCTGGATCTACCTGTGACCTAATAAATAGCAGTTGTAACAGGAATTTTAGAGTGAATCAAGTGTAGATGTGTTGTTTGCTTGAAATTAGACAACACTACATCATATAATGGTGTTAATAAATGAAACAACCAATTCCACATAGAAACATAGGAAGGTACTTACAGATCCTTTACTGTGCAAGGAAGTACTGTGGGCCTTGGGATTGTAGCTCTGAGGTCAGCAGCCATCTCTGCTACTTGCCTGCTGAGTGACATAGACCAAGGGCTACCTTGGTGTGTGGGTAACCTTTGCACAAGTCCCCCATGCTCAGAGGACCCTGTGCTTAGTTTAATGCTTTTCTGTCTCTATCTTGAAATTCTCAACAGCTTTTAACAAAGGACCCCATATTTTCATTTTTTCTTAATCTGGTAATTCTGTAACCAGATTTGATGGAATAAACCAAATCCATAACTTCTACATTTCAGCTTCAGATGGATAGAAGGGGAAAACTTATGCGTAATCTGTTGATCACATGAGGTTATTATGGAGATGTAATACAACAAAGAGCACCTTGTGAAAAAGTATCTCATGATCTGTGAAAGTCGGTATCAGTTAAGACTCTAATAAAGCAAAAGACAGAAAGTCCAAAGTGGCTTAAACCAACAGAAATATAAATTGACAAAGGTACAGTCTTTTGGAAGGGAGGTTTGACTTAAGCTGCAGTGGTATGTCAGAGCTGGTTTGTACCAATTATTAAATTTTGGAGAATTTTGAAAACCAGATAATATCATGGTAATAGCATAAAATCAGCCACAAGTATATTTATACCAGGAAAGATTGAAAAGTATGGCCTATGTATAGTGACTAGGGGCACAGATAGCAGAGTCAGATCACTGACTGAAGGAGTACCTCCTTCTTCAGTTGTTAGCTTTGTGATATTAGGCAAATTTCTTAACTTCTCTGTGCATTGATTTCCTCCATTATAAAGTCAAGATTATAAGAGTATCCACCTTGTTGGTTTGTTTAGAGGAATTAAGTTACTATATGTAGTGATTAAAATACTGTCTAGCCCATCATAAGTACTACACAAGTATTTATTTTTTAAAGTATCACCTTAACCATATTTCTTCTTCTTAATCTCTCAATCTCACTTCCTCTAAATTGGCCCCATTCTCACTCAGCTTTCTTCAAGATTTTAGTGGAATGTTGAGAAAGACTGAGAATCCTTTTCCCAGAAAAAAAAAAAGCCTGATAGCATCTACTGGGTTCTGAACAGAACACACATGTTCATCCTTGAACAAATTGATGTGGCCAGGGGATGTTCCTCTGCGCCTCATTTACCTAACTGGAAGTTCTCAGCATATGTTATCAACAAAGAATACATGCTGCAGAAAACAAAACCAAACAAAAACAGATATCCACTATAAGCTCCTGGAAAACTGTAGTTTTTGAAAGATATGCAAATGTGAAATACCAACGTGCATAAAAGCAATAAAAGCCAAACACAAGAAGTCTGAATATCTGTGTGACTCTGTTGTGGTGACTTCTCTAAGTCTCATTTTCATTATCTATCTTTAGAGATATTAGTAACACCTGATAATTCCCCGAGGAACAAATAAACCTAAGCCACATTGCAATGCAATATAGCTATAATATAAAGCAGTCACAGGCATGCATAAACCAATAAACGCCATATACTGAATGCCCACTGTATGCCTAAGTCTGGGAAAATAAATTAAAAAGTTATTTATGCCTTAAAATATGACTTTAATTTAAATCCTTATTGGAAATTTAAGCTAAATGTCGAATTTGGTTTTAGAAGGGAAAGTGAAAAAAAATTGTCTTAGATATCCACTTAAATTTTATAAGCAATCTAAATGCATTCTAAAAATTGCTTCTTTTATCAGCAGGCCTCGAAGACAAGATGCTTGCTAGCATAGATAGATGGTTAATTCTAAGATGTTGTGGACTCTTTGCTTATTCAAAGTATTTGAGATCTATCTCACTGCTAAACTGCCCCTGGCCGAAGAATAATTTGTTGACATACAGTAGTTAATATTAATTTAGATATCAAGTTAAATTAGAGTTAACATTTGTGTTGGATGTCTGACAACACATCACAATTAGTGACAATTGCATAAGGTATAATAATTAAATTCAATGTGCCTCTTTCCTTCTTTAATGTATTGAAGTCAGATGTTTCGAGGTCATGGACTGACTATATGGTAGCAGTTTGTCTGGGAGATAAGCAATTGGCCTAAACAAGTTTTGATAATTGAGCTACGTCCGAGATTAAGCAGCCTTTCTGTTTGCTCATAGATAGCATGATTTGTACCTACTGAAAAAGGGTTCTGAAATAGAAAAGGAAGAGGGGATATAACACATAGGAACATTCATTTATGCCAGACATTTTAAACAGGATGGTGTCCCATTTATATTTCTAGACTGGTCAGTTCTGTGGTCTATTTAACAGCTAGCAGTATCCTTATGAAAATTAGGAAAAGAAGCCGCCCATTCCCTAGGGAAAGGGGTAGGTGGTGGGGTGAACTCAGCTTCTTGCAAGAACAAGGCAGAGAATCTTGATTAGGTAGGCTAATCTTGATTAGGCACTAGCAGTTTTTAACATTACTCGTTTTTCAAAACAACCATATTGCTCCCAAAAGTTGTGAATGATACCTAGTCCTCTTGAGGGAACTATAAGCCTCTCAGCATGTCCTCTGTTGATATTTAGGTTAGAAATATCATTTCAGCCTTTTTAAAATTTAATTTAATGTCTTTATTTTCTTTTAGGATTGAATGCTCAGCACTCTATACCAGTAAAAATCAGTAGACCCATAATGCTAGAATTCAAAGGTTCACTTAAGAAGGATATTTTCTCTCCATTCACTATGACAGACTTCTTGGTAGGAGTATTCTAAATAACTAATCTTCTCAACCTCAAAGGATTTTCTCAAATATACTAAAAAAGCAGATGTTAGAAACAATGTGTGATGGACAGGAAACCACCATAGTCTCTTCCCTGAATTCCATGATTGGTATTTTTGGACTTTCTTTCTCTTTTTCTTCTTTTTCCCTATTTAGTAGCTTTATTAAGATACATTTTGCACAACATAGAATGCACGCACTTTATGAGAATGACTCAATGACTGTTTCATATATTTACGATTGTACAGCTTCACCACAACCTATTTTTAAAATATTTCCAACCTCGATAAAGAAACCTTGGCCATCTAGGACAAGAAAATTTCTTTGTGTCACATTCTCAGGCTCGGAGTTTGGCTTTTGTATTCTTATGTGAATTTCCTCTTTGTTTTCTGCTCCCCATTTTTATGTAGCACTGGGGAGTTCTTTGTGTATTAATTGTGAAGCCTTAGAAACCTCTTCTTCTGAAGTTGCTTGTTTTGTTGTCTTGTTGTTTTCAAATGGCTTAAGTAAGAAAAATCTGGAAAGAACAGATGGAGCTTCAAACATTTTGGAAGTAATGAGTGCAATCCAGCACCTAGGTAATTGCTCTCATGTGAAATCACTGCACTGAATCTATGTCAAGAGTCAATAGCATCCCTAACCTTGGCCCTGTCGCCTACTCAGATGTGCTGGGTGACAGTACTCATCTGTTTACTTACATCCCTGTGGCAAAAATCCCAATGTAAACACTCTTTCTCTGAAAGATAATTTGGATTTGGAGCAATTCATGTATAATTTTAGGTCAATAGAAAACATTTTTGACAGCTTGTGACAGATATAATCTGACATCTATATGCTTTAGATTCTTTAAAGGTGACCCTGTAATTATTTTCTAGCAAACTAAATGTATTTTTATCAGCTAAATGTCCACATTGCAACAGTATTTCTCATATGTGCTTTCAAATTACCTTTAGCTTCTGCCAAATGCTTAATTTTTCAAGGACATAAGCTGCTATTAACAGCTGTAACCTGACCTAGATCTGTTATCAACACACAAGGTTATGACCAAGTATGTCTTGTATTGTCTTTTAATTATGTGCACTACAAAATGAAGCAATCATGAATAATGGATAGGCCTTCTGACTCCAACATCAGACAGTCTAGGTTATAATTTCGAGATAGCCATCTACATTAGTCTCTGTTGTGCTACTATAAGAGAATATCACAGACTGAGTAATTTATAATGAACAGAAATTTATTGGCTCACATTTATGAGGCTGGGAAGTCTAATATCAAGATTCTAGCATCTGGCAAGGGTCTTCTTGCTGCATGATAATTTGCAAACAGCAAGAGGACGAGAGAGAGAGAGGGAAAGAGAGCAAGACAGACAGAGAGCCAGAAACAGAGAAACAAAAAGGGAAAAGTTAACCCCATTTATGAGAGCAGGACCCTGCTGAACTAAACACTTTTTGAAGGACCCACCTCCAAATACCATCACCGTGGCAATTCAATTCCAAATAAGTTTTAGAAAGGAAAAGTATTCAAATCATAACACAATCTAATATCTTCTGTGAAATGAGTCTAAAGTAGTAAGGTCATTTCAAGAAAAAAAAGGCACAGTCTATTCTAACACTCTTACTATAATGCCTGACATAGATACCTGAACAGTGTTTGGTAAACACTGACAATTGTCATCAGTAGTATTGCCACTAAAGCCAGGAGAAGGCAGGATTGAGTGGTAGTTATTCTTGAAGTAGAATATGATTCATAACTCTTCATGTATGTGTACAAAATGAAGGAAGGTACCTCATACCTCAGTATTCCTGTCAATTCTTCCTTTAGATATGGCTGGCAATAATTTCTTAGGAGCTCTATAATTAATTAGAAATTGCATTCAAATAAGTGTACCTGTACACGCTTTGGGCATATATTGTTCTGTAGTAATCAGTAAGTTCAGTGAGTGGATATTTTAAAACTTATAATAAGTCTTCTTTTGAGGAAAAAGTGCTTAACCTCATTTAAAAAAAAGAGAGAGAAGATGGACTGGCCCTTTCAGAAGGCCGAAGAGAGCAATGTGTATAAAACTCCTCTGTGCAGGCACATTGCATCTATGGGATGACACTTGTGAATGCTGGCTTTTTATAAGTTGAAGCAAATAATTAATGCCATAGCATTTGCTTTGAAGACTATTTTATTCATAGTATTGTGACAAGATGTATTGAGAAAAAAAATAATGTAATTAATATATAAATTGATTCAGGCAGAAGAGAAAAAGGCTGTTCTTGAATAAATGAAGAAAAGAGGAAGAGTAGAGGGACGTACTTTTTTTTCCATTGCTCTCAGTGTTGAAACTACTATATTGTGTATTGTGGTTTCCCAGCACGTCTTATTGATGTATGAAAGGAAAAGAAAATAATTTGTAAGGGAAAGAATCTACCTCATGACATTTTATGGTTTGTGCAGTTCAAGCAATGAAGATAGATATATTTCTACAATTGTCTTGATAAAATATAGCAAGTGTTTGTTCAATATACAAGGCCATTATGTACAAATACTAAGAAATAAGAGCCTCTGTGTACCAGAGAACTGCTTCTTTTCATTTGACACAGGTGAGTGAATCTTTCCACCTTTCTCCAGCCAGGCCAAGGGAATAACACACTGAGTCTTACTGATCATAACAGATTCCAGATTGGTCTAAGGGAAACATAGCCACAACACAGTCCTTGTCCTCAAGGGGAAGATAAATGAGTCATAGACTGACTAGATAACAGACTTATATGGTTTAAAATTAAAACTCTAACAACAAAATTTTCACTAGTTTTTCTTCCAAATCCAATCTTTTAATCTTGTTTATTCTCCACAGCTCTTTCTCAGTGTCTGTGGCTGAGTGGCCTTTGGTGTTGAAAAAATAAATAAATAAATAAAATTAACTTTTTAAATTCTAAATCAGAAGCAGAAGACCAAGAATTTGCTAAATAAAGTACAATAACCTCAACCAATTGCCATCTGTAACACACATGCGGCCAGATCTTCAAGAGTTCTGGATACAAAATTTAGTTGACTTCAATTACATTCCAGTTCCTGACTCTGCCATATAACCAACTAGCTTTGTTCTATACTGGTAACTCAACTCAGTTTTCCTTTCAATTTAGAAAAAAAAAAAAAAAAAGTGAAAATGCCAAACTCACGTAGGCACATATTTCATGAATTGACATTTTTCTTCTACTCTTGCATTCAGAACTTTGCCATGTTCACAATGCACATTTCACTACTGCTTTTCTTTACATGTGCTCTGCCTCTTCTGTCTTGTCTCTTTGCAACTAGCTTGTCTCCTGCTACTCTGTCTCTGGCAGTGTCTCCTCTCTACCTACCTATTTCCAACTTCCTATATTTCTGCAGGTCATAGCAGGATCCCACATTACTTTTTATAGAAAATAAAAAGTAAAAAAATAAATAAATAAAAATAAAATAAAAAATAAAAATAAAAAAAGTAAAAAATAAAAACTATAAAACCATAGAATTGTAATATGAGAAAAGATTACTTTGCTCAAGTTGTGAAGTAAATTAACTGAACTTAGAACTGCCTACACCAGCTATGCAGGGGAAAGCAAAAACTCAAACCAAGCACATGAGGACTAGTATTTCTAAGGATGAAAGGTAGAAATACCTTCTTTAAAAGCCCCAATAAATCATTAATTCTTCCCTCATCTCACTTAGAGCATGCATGACTAATCTGTCCAGAAACGCACCCCATACTCCTTGCAAAGCCCTACTATCTCCTCTACTCCACGTCTTCCTTGAGTCGAGCACCAGGGATGTAGTGGTAGGGATTTAAGAAGTCCTCTGTCTACTGGTTCCTACATCTCTTGGGGCTGAAGCAGGGCATCTTTTCAGACTTCTTCATGCATTGCTTCCTACCCCTTCCCTGTCTGTAAAGGATTTAGGATCAAATCATCCACTATGTTGGACTGGGTTATGGGATCTCAGTAGGAACCCTGGGTATCTAAGCTCCCTTCCACCTGGACTTATGCACTGGAATCCCCTGGGCAGCCTGGCTAGTTCTGACATAATTGTTCTGGAATATGATCAGGGATCAGAAATCTTGTGGATCTCTTGGTGATTCTCATGAGCAGCAATGAACACAGTACAAATCTGAGCCAAGATTTGTAACCCACAGTTGGCTACTCCCCTCCTGTGGGGAACGGATTAAAGCCTATGAGACCTGGACACAAGCAAGGCGAGGTGCAGTTAGTTGCTTTTACCTGTAGGCCAAGATAGGCACAGCTCTGCCACAAAACAGGGAAAGGCAGAAAAGCTGAGTCTCCTAAGTTGTGTTCAGAGAAGCAGGAACACAGGTCTCTCTTGTTACAATGTCAGCCCCTCCCCATGGCTCCACCCTGTTTGCTGCTATAAAAGACCCCTGAAGGAGGAAGAGGGGCTTTTGCCTTTTGGGGCTTTACTTTGGGCTTTTGGACTTTGGTTTTTGCTTTGGGAGGCTTTTTGCCTTTGAATATTGAGAAGAAGCCTTTATTTTGGGCTTTGTGGTATGGGAAGATTTTGGAAGGGAAAAGAATTATTGAAGGGAAAAATTTCTGAAGGGAAAAGAATTGTTGAAGGGAAAATGCTAAAGAGGAGTTGATAGAAAATCTGCACAGAGAATTTTAACATAGACCTAGGACTTAGAAAGCTAAGCCAAAGAAAGAACTTTAACATAGGCTTTAGAAGCTAAAGAAAAGCCAAAGAGAACATGGGACAAGGCACTGTGCAAGTCTAAGGACCAAGCCCTTAAGAGTTAGGCATATGCAGGTTGTAGGCATGACTGTTTGCAAATTTGAGCACCCAGGCTTTGAGAGAGCTAAAGAGAGATGGGACAGGGCAAGCCTGGGAACAAAAGACTTTAACAGCAATTAAGCTAAAGATAAGCTAAGAGCAAACATGGGACAGTGGGTGCCTAAGGAAAGAGGTTTTAAGCAAGGTTTAATTTTCATTTATTTTTTTAAGTGTATAATCTTTATTTTTTCTTTTATTCATATGTGCATGCAATGTTTGGGTCATTTCTCCCACCTTACTCCCACCCCCTCCCTCTGCCCCCCTACCCCCTCGTTACCAGGCAGAAACTATTTTGCCCTTATCTCTAATTTTGTTAAAGAGAGAGTATAAGCAATAATAGGAAGGACCAAGGGTTTTTGCTAGTTGAGATAAGGATAGCTATACAGGGAGTTGACTCTCATTGCTTTCCTGTAAATGTGTGTTACCTTCTAAGTTAATTCTTCTTGAACTAACCTTTTCTCTAGTTCCAAGGTTTTAAAGAACATCAAGGAGTAAGGCCTTAAAGAATCAAGATAGAGAAAAAAAAGCAAAGAAGGTTGTGCATCTCTAGCCGAGTGTACAGCACACTTGACCCCAACTTTCTGTCTGGCTATCCTGTGTCTTTTCTAAAATCTACAGTCACCTCCAGTTAACCCCAGTTAGGTCCAGTAATATAATAACCAAGGAGGGAGAGGAAACCTCACTCCAGCAAGGGAGGGAGTGAGAGAAACAGCTCCCTCTTCGCCCTCCTAGTTTCCAACTGAGGCTGGTCTCCTGCCACCACCCTCTTGGTCCGCTTTAGATAACAAAGCCTTCTGCCCCTGAGTTCATTTCTCTTGAGGTGTCTGCTGCAGTCAATGAATAGAACATGAGGCTGTGGAGAGTGCAAAGAAAGCAGGGCCTTAAAGACACTGTGGTGAATAGCACAAACATCAATCAGCCAAACAACCAATGTATGGGTGCCCCCATCCCATTCAACAACTTCTGTTAATGTGAAACCATATTGAAATACTTGGTTTGTGTGAGGCGAACGTGATAACCACTACACTACGGAAACCGGCCTTTGGTTTGTGTATATAAATGATATATTAGAATATTAGGAACAAATAACTAACACAATACTATAAATTAAAGGTGTATTAAAAGATTAAAATAAGCTATATAATTAGACCAAAAGTTATCTAAAGAAATTAATAAATTTATTAGTTGATATGTCAGTAATTAAAACTGGGATTTCTCTTACTCATTATTGCAATCTTCCATTAAATGTTTATTTTCATAGGATCATACAATCTATACACTTAATCTCTCTTGAGTTTGTACCTTTGCTATTTCTATACTAATGATCTAATTTTGTGAAAGACACAGGGCTTTACTCAATTATGAGTGAAATACATGATTAAATAATGTTGTATAGAGGCCCATAGTCATATGGATGTTTTTACTAAACCAGTGTGTAGACTTTCCCTGGGAAACAACGTGTGCTTGTAAAATATAGTAAGACTGTCTTCTGTGATCCTCTCACATCAATCACACTACTTTACAGTCATAGTTGGTAACTCACACCCTCTACTGTCCCTAAATGAAGTTGATGGTAGTTGCTAACTGTCTGCTGAGGTGTGACCATAAAATCTCAGTCATGGTCCCTTTGCAATTTGCCATTTCAGCTTCTGGCTGCAGAACCTGTTGGTATATGAGTTATCCTGCCGGTGAATAGAAGGTTTCTGTCTCTCCTCCCCTGTGGGAACACTGCAGGCCATTCCAGTACATCATTATAAAGGGAAACTCATTCCCGCCCACACTGCAGACATAGACAGAATGCTGGCCTAGGTCTTTTGTGGAAACTCTGTCGTCTAAGTGAGATAGTGCAGATTGTATACAGCATCCATTCACCATCGACGTTAGTGTTTTGAAAAAAAAAAGCTAACTGAACTACTCTTCCTGGTGACTCCCAGGGTTTGGAAATATTAGCATATGGAGGGTGCCCTAAACTTGCTTCTCAGGAAGTCAGGGCCTCAGTGGATGGTACAAATATACCTAAGTAGGACTGGGCTGCAAAAAAACAAATCCTAAAGTAATTGCTTTTCTTTCTACAAGTCATCCTATTCACTTTCACAAATAGAATTCGTAGGAGCGATATTTACCCCAATTATTGGAGTTCCACTACTGCAGCTCCTCTCTTTCCTAATGGCATTGTGCGTCTGCTGTTTCCATAGACCTATTTGTTCTTATAGGACACATTTTCAATTTCATTTAGAGAAGACAAGTGCACTTACATTTGTATCCTTCACTCCTTTAAAGTAAAATGAATTGGGACTGCTTTAGAAATGAAGGAGTGGTATGTTCTTATCACAGCACTGAGTTTTTAGGGAGCATGTGAGTCCTTCCCCAAAGACATATGATCACAGTAGAGTGGCCCTCTGACACTTAAATAAGTGATCTCAAAAGTATTTGATGTTGATAAAAATGTGAAATGCAGATTTTTGATCCTAATGGTATTTTATATCTTTTATTAGAGGAAGAGGACAATTAGGAAAAGTAAAAGAAACATTTATGTATTGCTCATGCTATTCTAAGGCTTATACTTAGAAATATAATCTTTTGGTTTGAGTACATTGAACATAATTCTTAAGTATACTGATAATACTTTTTAATATGCTGCTTAAATTTACTACATTTAAAGTAGTAAATGGAAAGCTACATTATTTTCAGTTCTTAAGATTTTAGTATTTTGTGAGAAACAAGGAAAATATAACAGAAGGAACCATTAACATTATAGAATCTTTATGCTTGTAAAACAGTGAAATCTGCAAATTTTTTTCACATAGTTACTTTTATGAAAATGAGTATTTACTGTCAGTACTTGACATCATGAAGTATTATTATCTCTTTCTGTTTTTTCTGTATTTCTCAAAATAAACCCATCCTCATGGGTTTCTGAAAATGCTTATCTGTTCTTTTGGATGTTCATTTAACTATTAATTTACATAATTACAGCACATTATCATGCTTAAAAAACTGGAAGCATGGAAAGCCAGAGAAAAGGAAAAGGTACTATGAGTTTTTGTCATTAGCACCACATTCTTGTAGGGAAATGTTTGGGAAATTCATTTTTTCCAGGTTTGTAATAAATCACAGCATCACAGAATGAGTAAGATTACATCTTCTAACAGCCTTTTCTTGGGCATATTCTTTATCCCTCTCTCCTAAGTGATCTACCTAAACAAAATGAGAAGCAAGTTGTTTATCTCTTTAGGAACGAGGACTAAGTGGAGGCTACTTTATTTCCCACCCCATCAGGAAAATAGGGCCTATGATATGCCAGCCTCTTGATCAATAGCCACAGAGAGACCTGGAACTCAATTGACCTTTCTTATCCCTAGGTAAATACCAGTGCCCTCTAGAGACAGGAGTAAATTTCTGTTGTAGCATTTGAAATGTATTCTTTATCCTCAGAGTATAAATTGCAATAATCTAACACAGCAATTCAACATATTGTAATGTTTAGAAATGTTTGGGGAAGACTGAGGGCTTCAATGAAGTCAGTTCTTAGACAGGGCTTCAGTTCATGAGCCTTTTACTATAAACATTTTGCATCATCATTCTAAAAACATAAAAAAGTAAAGACCTCCACATTATAGTTTCTTTGTTTATATTCAAAGATCTAAAAAATTTGTTTTTTCCTTGACTCCTTTTACTTCTTTTAATCATAATGTAGGTCTTTTGTTACTGTACAGGGACTGTGAGATAATAAATTTTACCATGATTCTGTAGTTTAAGTACATCACAAATACATGTCGACTACTTACTGCTTTAAAATGTTTTTTAAAATGTTGACTCAACATATCTGGTTGGTGGGATCCTACTTAATGCTCTACAATCATGGTATACCTTTGTTTTTTGGGTTTATAGCAGGGGTTGGCAGTAATAGGGTTTGGACTCAGCACTTGCTAAATAGATGCTCTAACATTTGAGTCATGCCGCCAGTCCTCTTTTGCTTTAGTTATTTTACAATTAGGGTATCACACTTTGTCCAGGGCCTGCCTCAGACCATGATCCTTCTACCTGTGGCCTCCTGGTAGCATGAATCATTGATCTTACTGAGTAACTTTTTGCCAGTGCTGGCCTGGAACCATGGCTCTCCCAATCTATGCTTCCCACGTAGATAGGAATATAGGTATGCACCCCATGCCCAACTCTGACTGGTTGGTTTTTTGAGACACACTCTCACTATATAACCACCAAGTCTGGCCTCAAACTCATTATCCTCCTGCCTCCACCTCTGAAGTGCTGGGGTTATAAGCATATGTTACCACATCTGTCTATCTTGTTATTTTTAAATTGTTCATAGCATTCCTCCTTCAACTCCTTTTACTTGTCAAGTTGATATGCAGTCAATGGATAGAAAGCTAGAGTGGTAGAATTTTACTGAATTTTGATATGGTGCAACAGGCCTTGTACATCTTGTGATACTTACCCACGTTCAATCAATAGTAATGCTTTCCATCTTCTTTGGGGCTTCCTCAACATCTGTACCAATAAGGACACTAAGTAAGAATGAAATTAGTTATAATTTATTTAACTGATCTTTCTGTTTAATTGATGAGAAAATTCAGTCATAAGGCAACACTCCTGTCTGCATCTCTGATTTCTTTCCATTGCCCAAGTTGTTAGTAGATACATTTACCAGTGTATTTACAAATTTAGTTTCCACATTTTTCCTTATTTTAGAGAAAACCCAAATGATCAAACGAATTCATTTTAGACTAATTAATATTTACCCCCAAATGCTTTATTTGCACAGACAAACTTGAAGGCATAAATCAGAGACAAATCTATTTTATTCTTCTTCCTTCTTGTTCGGATTTTATATAAAGATTTAAAAGGTCAGTCCTCCCAGTGAAAAAAGACTGATGGCCATAAAACCTCAAAGAGACAGTAAAAGAAGGAGGAGGCAGATATGTGTACTGGAACTCTTTATGGCACTCATAGAAGGTAAATTGTGCCATCTCAAAGTTTTCATACATTTCCTTGTAAAGCCCTATGAAAAATGCATTGCCAAGAAATAAGTCCAAACCAGAACCATTGTAAGATTTGAATAGTACTTTCTGCTATGTTCTTTGTCACCAAAAATGAGTGACATTTCTTTTTTGTATGTGTTTTTAACTTGTTTTTATTTGGTTAAGAAGACTTCAGTATTTATGAATGATACTTTCTCAGCAAGAGTAATGAGAAGTTTTCTTTTCTTATTTATTTATTTGGTCATCTGAACCTTCTTCCATTTCGCTGCCCAATGAGTCTAGAACTAGACACTACAAGGAAAAGTTGCAACAATCATACACTCACTCCCAGCCTTCCAGAAATCTAGGATCCATACCTGTGAACTACACTGCACTGATATGATACCTCCATCTGGAGCTTTGCGTAAGAAGTTAGTGACATGAGAAGCAGGGACCCCAAAGAACCCATTCTGGTAATGGCCAATGGCAAAATAGCTACATCTAATTTTAATAAACAACTATTCCAAAGGCAAGATGCAGTACTCACTACTGATGGACTTGGCAGTGATTGTGTCTGGTGCCTAGTGGCAGCATCAAGAGTACATTCACCAGATGGTTCTGCCATTGCATTCTACACTATGACTACTGCATACAAGCTCTCCCTGTTCTATTTCTTCATGTCCTGGAGTTCCTTGAGATATTCTTCTCCCCCAAGGAGGATACACTTCTCCGTCCAATGTCTCTTCAATAAATTTTTCTTTCAGTTTGTATCAGTCAGATTCCAATACTCAAAATTGGAGCTGTGACTGATAAAAAATAATAACCTACAGATTTTTTATTATCAAGATAAAGATTGAACAACAGTATCTTTTATAAAAAGAGTAAGTATAGAAAGCATTGAATAATAGTAGATTATCATTGTTAACTGATTGTTCATGAAATAAGAAGCACAGAAACCTGGATAAGTGATCACAGATCTACTCTCTGGCCACATTTCTGAATACTGTTTCCATGTCACAGGGAGGAGAAAAGTTTGGAAGGGATATAATGTGTACTCTTTGCTTTTCTGTCCTGTGTAAACTCCCCAAATCCACTACTTCTCTGTTGAGAAAACTATGTATTACTGAGATTTTCTTCTTCCTTATTTCTACAAAAAAATTCTCCGTAGCCTGACACAGTAACTTCTTTATTTTTTCTTTGACCTTGTTTCTTAGTAAATCCTGAAGTATTAAGAAAATGTCTAATACAAATAAATACACGATAAATTAGTAGAGATAATAAACACTAATGTAGCACTTATGATTCAAGGTTTAAGATATATTTACTTATTTCATTCTCAGATAGACACTACTGTTTTTCCTGCTCTTTTTTGTTGTTGCTTTTTTATTGTTTATTCATTTATTCATATGTGTATATATTGTTTGGGCCATCTTTCCCCCTTGCCTTTCCCCCCCAACCCCCACCTCACTTCTAGGCAGAACCTGTTCTGCTTTTGTTTTCTAACAAGACACAGATATACTATAAGTCTCGATAACCTTCCCAAGAAAAATGAGCAAAAATACTAAGCCAGAAAAGCTGGCTTAGCCCCCTCTCTGATATTTCTTTTTTTTTTATTAGGCCAATAATCATTAACTACCCACCATATTTCAGGCACAAAGAATTCAATGATAAATATGACATTACTTTGCCCTCACAAAAGTCACTCTATCAAAAAGAAGATATATAACAAGTAATTACAAATGCAATGTGGGTTAGGTGCTAGGACAGAAAATATAAATGAGACTCACTGCGAAAGAAGTTGATAAACTTTAGTCTGAATGAAGGATAGTCAAGAACATCTGAGGGCAGAGAATATTTCATCTGAGACTTGAAACAATTTTTCATGCATATAGAATATATTCTAAGCCAAGGTACAACTTAAGCAAAAGATAAAATAGCATGATATATTTGTGAGTATAGTAAAGAATAATTGAGGTATGAAGGTAGAAATGTAGGCAAAGGACAGATAGAGGAAATTATTTGCCATGTTAAAGAATTTTTACCTTATTCTCAGGTCATCAAGAGCCACTGAAGAAATTTAAACAGGGGAGAAAGATGAATAGATACACTTTTAAGAAAGATTACTGTGACTGTGAAAATTGATATAAAGGAAGTTAAGGTTGGATGGAAGAAGGTAAATTAGGAAACTACTGAAATAGTTCAGATTAAACATATGTGAGGACTTTAATGCGTAGAAGTTCTGGGGTAAAGAGGATACTGGGTCGGGATGTTTAATCATTCAATAGCATATGCGTGACTTAGAAATCAACTGGCTGTTGCTGAAGGAGGGGAAGAATTCTTTACTTCTCTAATTTGGCTGTGTTAATTAACATAAGATGCCTCTTACCTTTGGCTATTTCTTTCTTTACAATATTTTCCTTTTTTTCAAACTATTTATAGGTAATTTTACTGCCCTTAAAGTTTTAGCCTTTTCTGCTATACTTTTATGTTTATTTATATCCTAGTTCCTCTTCTATTTTTAAGATCCTTTTGCCTACGCTGAATTGGCATGTTATATACATATATCTTTAATATATCTACATAAAACCTCTAGAAGCCATCTTTTATTTATTGCAAATTGAATGTTTTTATGTAAGCTGCTGTTTTTCATTTGTCAAATAAATGTTGTTATTTATATATCTAATATGTTTGGTGACCCAGTTGAGAGTGCATCTTTTATATGTTCTTTTTTGAATCTTCAACCCTTGTGGATTCAAGTCCTATGACTCTATAAATAATAATTTTAGAGAAGAAGAGGACAGTCAGAGTTCTACCAGTTAAAACTGGAACTGCTTATTGAGAATATTCCCTTGTGTAAGGCAAACCTTTTAAACTAAGTACATTTTATTAAAAATGATGTTTGATATTTATAGCTAAATAAGACCAAAGCCTAATTGGTTTAAATAAAGAAAGAATTGAAATTAATTGAATAACATATCTTTCAGAAATTTATGCAATAAGTTTGCATACTTCATGCATCTGTATATAGTTAGAATTCTTATCTCAAGGGACTATCAAGCTAACTGAATCATTTTGAAACATTTAACATGTATGTATATATTTAAATATATATCACATAAATACACAATAAAGATATGATCACAGAAACTTATGGAAATAACATTGACCATGTTTAGCACAATGCCATGGAGATACCCAATATTCAATAACCACCTGATTGAATAATAAATAAATGGATATGTCTAAGGTTACCCATATTTAAGGAAGCAGTATTTTCAAAGGAATAAGTCACTACCCTTTGTATTTTTTAATGTTTTTCATCAGCACTCTTTTAAGATACAATAATCTGTCTAGTACACTCCCATAACTTTAGACAGAACTGCTATTGAACCATGTAAAACTAGAGGCTTCATTTCTGAGAATTTTGAATCATACAAGAATTAGGACTTGCAATTCCCTGACTCTTCTTTAAACCATAATGCTTTTATTCTTATTTGTATAAATTTAAAATGAGGATAAGCCTTTTTTCCATTGTCATAAAAAGCTCAAATTTAATTTTTTCAATGTTCACTGTACTCTACTGCTGTCAATATGTGGTATCAGATTCATCTGCTCCATGAGTAAAAATTCAGTAACAAAAGACTCAGCACTAGTTTGTGTAGTCCCGTGTATAATTTTAGACTATTTGAAAAGATATTTTCTTTTGAAAGTCCCTTTACTTACTTCTCTGTGTGTGTGTGTGTGTGTGTGTGTGTGTGTGTGTGTGTTGCTTCGTGTATTTATTGCATTCTTGGCACAGTCCTCTCTCTTTGATGGTGTTAACTACCTTTTACCCTATCACTGCACTGCACATATTTTCCCATAGATGTTCTGACCACTTGGAATACTATCAAGCACCTTCATTTTCAGTGGATTTTGTAAACTGATTGACATGTTATTGTCATATGCATCGGCTTCAGTAACTTCACCTACCAATTATGCAAATATTCAATATCAAAGACTGACAGCCATAATAGCAAAAAATAATCATAGGATTATGTGGAAAATCCACAGTCTCAGTTTTTAAAGTTAAAAATTGAAAATCACAATTTTTTACACTCTTAGACAAAACAGTGACTATTTTCCCCTTCATTCACTCCTTGATATTTTACAAGGCATCTCCTGTGTTCTAGGATTGAGGATGCATGCAACAGCGTCACAGTTCAGTTGAAGGGAAGGGGCATGTTACTAAATGATGACTCTGAAATGTGATAAGTAGCTAATAGATATGTGTACTGACAACCACAGGAATAGGAAAAAAGAAGCAAGACTAGTTCACCTTGTAAGAAAAGTCAGGATTGTTTTGAAAGAGAAAATTTTTGAGTCAAGTCTTCAAAAGATCATAGTGAATATAAAAAATCGAACCACAAAATCAAAGGATGACAGATAGTTTATTATAATATTTACTGCAAATTTGAAAAAATAGAGAAACCAAGAGCAAAAGAAAACATTTTAATTTGAATATACACAAATCAAGACAAACCACAAACTTTATGCTCATCTTTAAAAGAAAGAACTGACTATTCTTTCAATCTTGAATCCATTGATATTTTTGCCAAAAAAAGCTACAATTGTTTTTATGTCTGTTTAACAAAGATTCTAATAACATTAATACGTCATAAAAATTTCTGAGTTTTTTAAAGAATGAGATTAGTTACGGGGAAAATTGCTGAATTACTGGGATTGAGCACGAACGTCTGATTATTCCATTCTGTTAAAACAGGTATTTGCAATTCTGGCATTTATTCCACCTACCTTTTTTTCGATGGAGTATACTTCTAACAGTTGATAATAGTGAGTCACCATTTAAAAAGTATTTTCTTTTTCCTCACTCATATCATTGAAGTGAGTTTGAATTTTTATTGTTAAAAAATTAATAATATATTTTTCTGTAATGATAATCACAATGATAAATTAAGTGGCAGAATGCTAACTATTTTCTGTGCTGGAAAAATCTTCTTAGAAGGTATGTATATCATCAATATATTTTTATAATATACTTGGCTAACATACAAACTGACATCAGATTGATGTGAGTCATGCAAACACCGAAGTATTGTTTGGCAATGTGCTACAATTTCTCTTTTAGATTTCAATGTTAGAGCATATGTAGTATCCCATTTTCTCTCTTTTAATGGCTGCAAGAGATAAAGAAGCAGAGTTTAAGTTTGATTTAGTGATTTGCCCAAGATTATAATATACCTAGAAGAAGAAGAAGTATTAATCACTCATTCCTGGCTACTGGTGAATCCACCTGTGAACAAAACCACATTTTGTCTCTTGCAGCCTAGTCTGTATTTGAATGCAATTTTCAACAACCAATTTCATGAATCATTTCATGTGAATTTATATATAGTGTTCTGACCAGAATTCTTTACTGCGTTTTATTTGTGTAATTGGAGTTTTGCCTGAGAATTATAATGATCCATCCTTTTGCCTAATGCTATGCTTTAGATAGACACCAAAAATTAGGAACTAAGACAGAATTAAAATCCAAATTAAACTAATTGCAAAACTGAAAACAGAAAAAGTGATGGAAAGAAAACCTTGGAATATTTTAAGAATATTCCAACTTTATAGATTTTATAAAGTTATAGCAAACAGGGGGCAGTAAAATTGATGCATTGAAGCTAACATACCAAAACTGGGATAGCAATTACAGTTCTATTTAGTAATAGCACATAAATGCTGTAGTAGAAACAACTACAAACAAAATTTATGTACACTTGTGCAGCTCATGTACTATCTCCTATAAGAAAATATATTTAGCGATCATAAGCATTTTACATGAGTAGGTACACACTAGCTGAAATTGTTTTGTTCCAGAAAATTATAAATTTTGAAATCCATGTCAAAAATACATTTATTTGTAGTTTTTCTATTCCAAATATTCTGCATTTGTTTTTCTTACCACACAGATTCATGTCACTTACTTAACTCTACTCAGCATAACAATTATTGGCAGGTATCATAAATTCAAATTTTAGTGGAGTCAGAAAGTTTTTTTAATGCCAACTTGGTATTAAATATTGGGAAATGACAGCATGGTTGCCTGAAAAGCATATGCCCCAACTAAGAAGGCCAGTCACTATCTTGTCTCATTCAGACACTGCCATGTTGGAATGTGAACTCAATGTTTTCAGATATTCAGCATTCAAAAACAGAAAGAAATACTGATTTTTGTAGGGTTAACTAATCTAAAACTTTAAAATAACTATGTAGGTCCAATAAAGCATGTCAGCAGGCCAAAACTGGCATGTAGACTTCTAGGCAAACACGGTTCAATAGAAGTGATCATTGTGTACTCCAATAAAGACCTTGGTTCTGGTGAGGGTTTCACTCTCTTTTGATAGTTCATTGTTTAATTGGTACTTCTCATTTCTCTTTGTATGCATAAGAAAGTCATAGAAAAGTCTCATTGTATCTTTATAAATGGAAATATTTGTCACTGGTGTAAAGAGTTGTCATTTGTACCCATGCATTTTTTTCTGTCTGCTGTCTTCAATGATTATTATTGTTCCCCCATCACAGTACTATTGATACCTCTAAAAAAAAGTTGATTATGCAAGGCATCTATGGAATTCTGTTTCTTTGAGCTTAAAATATAGAATATGGAGTATTTATTTTCTATACTCCTTTTTGAGGAAAGAACTTTTTTTGTTCAACATTCTATCACCTGTTTCTACAATACTCCTGGCAAATAGAAGTTTAAATAGAATTAATTTATTAGTGAAAATTTGCTATTTTATTTTTGTCATTCCTTATTCATTCACTATATGAACTTTTCCTTAGATCAAACTGTGTGTCAAGCATATTGTCAAATTTCATTCCAGATATGTAGATCCTCAATTAGACTAGAAAACCATTCGGTTTAGAACTATAATTCAGTGATCTTCAATTTAATGAGTTATAACCTAAATTTTGAGGTGAAGTTGCACTTTTTGACTTTAGTTCTGTGTAGACCTTTGGGGCATGTCTCAACTTTCATTCCCAATTCTCTTTCCAAGAAAGGTGTAATGAAATCAGATTATATCATACATTCTATTATAACTACTCCTTAGTTAATAAGACCTTTAACCTTGTATGCTAACCACCCTTGGGGGGAGAGTCATATACTCTAAATCCACTAGCCAAAAAAAATTAAAAGTACAAATCAAGATTTCATGAATTAATTTTGTACTTATTCTTTGCTTAAGAGATAAAGATTTGATAGTTTAAAAGTACTTAACTCACCATAAAAAACTTTAGTAACCCTATTTGATTAATAATGACATTACATCTTTATACAATTATTCTTTACTAACATAAATTTAAAAATAAATTTCACTTAGATATCAAGATAAAAGTAAAGTTACAACTTGAAATGATCAAACACATGAGTTCTTGTGAAAAGACAACTGTCCACAACCCTGTTTTTTGACATTAAGATTTTTAGCAATATGCCAAATCCTTTGTTATGTTAGTCAATCATACACTGTGTCAGAATGATCTTCTGTAGTAAAAGCAGTGCTGGGTCATCAAAATCATCAGTAACTTCAAATTTCCAATTCAATAGGGTCACTTATCCTAACTTAACCAAAATCAAAAGTAGTTCCATGTAGGAAGATAAGGAGTTTATAATATGGGCTACTTGTATTGATTATATTTAATGGTTACATCTTTTAATTAAATTCTGAATGTGCCATCATACTAGACAGCCAACCTGAAAAACCGAATGTGTTTTTGAAACATGATAATATGTCTTATAAACAACAAAATATATTTCTTTTTCATCCAGATTTTGCATTTTCTTTTTGAGGTTCATGATTCTCATACCATACAAGATGCATCATTATCATTTGTTACTTACTGAAGGTAGTAGGAAGAACAATGACTTCTAAAGATAGCTATGTCTTAATCTTCAAGATTTGTGAATGTATTAAATTATCTTGAAAAGGAAAATTAAGATTGTAAAGGAAAGAACCAATTTGCTAAGCTTCTGATTTTATGATGGGGATATAATCCTAGATTATCTGAGTTTGTTCAATGTAATCGTAAAAAGTCCTTGAAAGTGGAAGAGGGAATCATACAGGTGGCATTGGGAGATGATCCCAGCCCAACAAAAGAGCAGTCTAAAAGAACAAGTAGGAGAATACCCTTTAGAAGCAACCAAAACCAAAAGAATAGGTTCTCCCCTGCAGCCTGCAGAAAGGAACATCTTCTAACATCAGTCAACAACCAGTGAGACCCATTCAGGACTTCTGAGCCACAGAAGTATAAAATAATCAGATTATGCAGTTTTAAACAATTAAATGTGTTATAATTTTTTTACAGCAGCCCAGCAAACTAGGGAAGCTGCTTTTTGTTTTCAATGAAATTGCATTAATAAAATAGGTAAAATGTTCAGATTTTTCTTTTTTTTTTTTTTTTTCAAATTCATGGCTCATTATCTGTAAAAAATGGGCAGATAACTTCACCTTGCCCACCTTCATTTTCTTTTTTTTTTTTTTATTTTTCTTTTATTATTCATATGTGCATACAAGGCTTGGTTCATTTCTCCCCCCTGCCCCCACCCCCTCCCTTACCACCCACTCCACCCACTCCCGCTCCCCCCCCTCAATACCCAGCAGAAACTATTTTGCCCTTATCTCTAATTTTGTTGTAGAGAGAGTATAAGCAATAATAGGAAGGAACAAGGGGTTTTGCTGGTTGAGATAAGGATAGCTATACAGGGCATTGACTCACATTGATTTCCTGTGAGTGTGTGTTACCTTCTAGGTTAATTCTTTTTGATCTAACCTTTTCTCTAGTTCCTGGTCCCCTTTTCCTATTGGCCTCAGTTGCTTTTAAGGTATCTGCTTTAGTTTCTCTGCGTTAAGGGCAACAAATGCTAGCTAGTTTTTTAGGTGTCTTACCTATCCTCACCCCTCCCTTGTGTGCTCTCGCTTTTATCATGTGCTCATAGTCCAATCCCCTTGTTGTGTTTGCCCTTGATCTAATGTCCACATATGAGGGAGAAC